>NC_079501.1:58524874-58834338 GCF_030052815.1 Hevea brasiliensis | reverse complement strand
TGTTCACGTGTACTGTTCATGCTGATATTTTGGGTTTTGACAGATTTTGGTCCAACTTTGGTCAGTAATTTGACCAAGTTAAGTTCATAATTTGGTCTAACTTTCTTCATATGAAATGTTCTACCATGCCTTAGGTTTCCATCGGTTCAAGAATCGCCTAAATTCGAGTTTTCTAGAGGGAGTTATAGTCATCCAAACATTACTGTTCAAATGAAAATCTGCAGAGTTGCAGGTTTGATAACTTAACTTTGCTCAATAATTTGAATGGGTTAATGGCATAATTTGGGGTAATGTTCTTCATGAAAGTTGTTTTCTATATCATATCTTGTTGCTGTAAAAATTTCAGGTCAATTTGACCATTCTACAGTGAGTTATGGCCAAATGAACAGTTATTTGGTCATTCTGCAAGGGCTGTTTGCAGGGTATCCGGATTGGGGCCAACTTTTGGTCCACTTGCTTTGGTCTTTTGGGCTTGGTTTCTTCAGTAAAAATGTGCCATTATAAGCCTAGTTTCATGTCCAATTGGCCAAACACCAATTGAACCTACACAGCCAAAGTTATGGCAGTCCAAGTGGACTGAAATCTCGACCATCATCTTTCTTTGTCTTTAGGCAGCCTACCATTCCACTTTGCCATGCCATTTTTCAGTCCAATTTATGGTCAACATACCTCAAATGGTCACTAATTGACCATTAGAATGTTCTTTAACCAATTCATAAGCCAAGTCAAATTTTCATTCCTAAACCCTAGCTAAATTTCAAAGTTTTCACAATTTCCCTAATTTACTCTTTCATTCTCTATATATATATATATGTATACACTTTAAACCTAAGCTCTAGTTCACTCTAAGTCCATCAAACACTCCATTTCTATTCCTTCAATAGGGCTGCCGAAATTCAAGGAGTACATATACATAAATTTCATTCATTTAATTCACAATTCCTTACTTATTTTAAGTCTTTAACATGAATTAAAAGAGATTTAAGTGTAAATAGGCACTAACCTTTTTGAAACCAACCTTGAGCTTGTTATTCTTCAAGATTTCCCCTAGAATCATAATAATCATAATCACTTATAACTTCACTTTCCTAAATTAAATATCTAATAAAAATTCAACAGCATTTCCCCTTAAATTGGACTAAACTCCTATCATAAATCTTAAATCCACAACCACCCATTAATATCCAATCTGGCAGCTTGTGCATTCAAATTTATATATAATGATCTAACCGTTAGATAAATCCCAAATTTTAACCATATATTCAAGACATCCCTATACAATATCAGTAAAAATTTTAGCATCAAATAATCTCTATATCATGAGATATCAAAACATTCATTCAACCCTTCAAAATCTGAATTGTTGTAGAAATCAGTCTTACTCAGACAGCTCATGCAAAACAATTTATATCTCATAACCCACAAGTCTAAAATTCACCAAATTTTAACCCAGCAGCCTCAACATCCCAAATATCATTTGTACCAAATTTCATAATTTTATAAGCATCCTAACTATTTATTTTTCTCAAATTTCAGTAGCCAAAATTCAGAATTCAACCTACAGACAGCCTGTGTTCAACAATATATTTCTCCAAATCCAACCGTTGAACAATCACCAAATTTTAACCATAACTTCCACACATACATACCTCAAACATATCCAAAAATCAGCCATAGATGTTGAGCCAAACTCACCTGGACGGAAGAGAAACATGCTGCCCTGCTGAACCCCTTTTTCTGCTACTGTTCATCTCCTTCTCCTTCTTCCTTTCTTTCTTTCTTTTCCTTTTCTCTCTCTTTCTCTCTTATTCCAGCCCGTATGAAGAAGGAAACTGCTGGTTTCCTTTGTTTTTTTATCTCATTGTAAGTCATTTTTATCTCTTTTTATTGGTTTGTCAAATGGTGATTGGAGGGGGCTTTTAAATGACATCATCATATGTCATAATTAAGCATTTTCCTTCATTTTCTTTTCTTCTTTTCTCTACTCATTTCCAATTCAATTTTTAGCAATATTTATTCATATTTTAGATCATTATAATTATTTACTTAACTGGAAAAGTCGGCCAAAAATCACCTCTGAAGGCGAAATGACCAAAATGCCCTCCGTTTGGCTTAACGGGTCAAAATTGTCTGTACCGATTGAAAAATTTTTCTAAATATTTTCTTGGCATTTTAATGCCATAGGAACCTCAATGACCCTTCTCTGGAGTCCCAAAAATTATTTTATGAATTTCTCTCCCGGTCTAGGGCTCCTGGTTGCGAGAACCGCAACTTCCCTCTGGTTACCCATTGCTTGGGCACCGGCTCATTTAACTTGGTTGTATTTTATTTCTAAAATTTTTGCTAAATTTTTCTTATTAATATTTGAGTTAATTATGGTTCCTGACTTTAGTTTAAATATTTTTCCGGACGTTCTAGCTGTCCGAACCGACACCGGTCACCGGAACAGTAGAATGTACGGAGTTGCTACCGGGAGGATGTTACATCTCATCCATAGGTAAGTTTGAGTTTTTGATTTTTGCTTTGTTAAAGTTTGTAAGGATATTATGGGTGTTTGATTTATGGAGAAATTTTTGAGTTTTGATGTTGAATGGGAATGTGCACTTTTGGCAGCCATGGAAGCACCTTGAAGGCAGTTTAATTGTGCTTGTAAATGGTGAATTAAATGATTGATTAAATGTATATTGTGTAGGAAATTGTTTGGGTATTGCATACGTAGTATATGTAAATGTAAAATGAGATTTAAAGCTTGGAAAATAATGGAATGTAAGTGCACCATTGTGGCAGTTTGCTAACTCTTGAGGAATGCTGGAATTCATGCTTGGTTTATGGAATAATGATGTTAAAATGTGTTGGTTGTTATGGCAGTTTGAGTGTATGTATGGTGGTGTGAAGTGGGACATGTAAATGAGCATGAATTGGTGATTGAATTGTTGTAAATTGAATTGGACAAATTCTGCACTTGTTGGTGCACATTGAATGTAATTTTAAGCTGCCAAAATGACCTATAATATGTTGTAAATTATGTTTAGGTTGTGGTACAACCAGAATTAGTTTGAATGTTAAGTTTGGTGAGTGTTAAAAGTGATGTTTGATGTGTATGCAAGAATTGCAATAAGGCAGTTTGAGTTTTAGGCCTAGAACTTTAATTGTGTGGCTACAATTGGTATGAGACCAATTGGAGGTGAAACTAGGCACAAAATGTGCCAACTTTCATGAAGGAAGCTTGCCAAAATTCTGCTTGCAAGGTAGCTTGAAAAATGACCAAATCCGGATTAAGTGCAAATAAGGCCTGAAAATTGACCATTTGGGCAGCAGTTAGTGTTTAGGCCATAACTCACTCAAAACAGGTCCAATTGACCTGAAATTTTAACCATGAATAGTTAAGACCCATATCTACAAGTCTTATGAAGACACAAAAGCCCATAAATGACCATAAGCAAGTCAAACAGCTTGCACAAATTCGGGTCCAAAAACTAGCCGAACCTAAAATGACCTAAAGTGACCTAAAGTGACCAATTTTGATGCAATTTGACCAGCAATAGTAAAATGACCATAACTTGGTCTACATAACTCAGAATGACCTAAAATTTTGCCCCGCGTTCTATAAGACATAGATCTACAAGTTTGTAGTTTTGACCGAAACCCAAAAACTGAGGGAACTAGGTCGTCCGGCTAGGTCAAACTAGTATTCCGGAATCCAGTAAATTGCAAGAAAATGCAGTATACACGGAAATAAACTTGGTAACATGTACCAACCCTAAAATACTATCGAATGTGACATATTAATAACATTAAAACCTAATTTACTTAGAATGCACCGAGGGTCGATATATTAGGCTGCTTAAGCAAATAATAGCATTCAGCGAATTGCTTATCAAACATTATCGTTAGAGACAGTTTATTTAAGTACTGAAACACTTCAAATTGTGTTTCTCAATTAGCAAAGACTCAAGGAAAGGGAAGGAAACACTGAGTCAAGACCAGGAGACAGTTATCAGAGGTTTGTGCACAACAGCTATTTCTTTTGAATTTTTCAATCGAAATGAATTATGACTATTTGTATTTTATTGTTTTAAATTGTGAAAATGTGTTTGAATGAATAATTATTGCTTGAAAAGCATTGTAAATGGTTTGAAACTATGAAAAATTGTTTGAATGATATTGATGGATACTTATTGATTGAAAAGCATTGGAAATGGTTTGAAACCACAGCTATCATGTATATTGATTGTATTCCTCGCTAGCTTGCCTAGTGAGACGAATTGAATTCCCTCTCTGGCTGAAGTGTTGAGGTGTGTGCCTATTGAGGACGAATAGAATGAGTACTCATATTTTTGCTAGCTAGCTATGTTATTCCTCATTAGTCATCGACTTTTGGGACGAATTGAACTTTGGAACATGATTAAGCTGTGTGTGATTTATTGATTTGTATTATGAGATTGTGAAATGGAGTTAAATCCTTATTGACATTTACTGTCTTTTGAAGTTAACTATGTTTTGATCTCTGAGATTTATTGTGATATTGTGTTAAATTCCTTCTGACATTCATTGTCTTGAATTTAACTATGATTTTACGTATCCATCATTTAAATGATTTATGAATTGTGATTTAAAGTTGTATTTGGTTAATGTTGTACTGCTTGAGACATTGTCTCGGTGATAGCTTTATTCTTGTCGTAGGTAGGCAGACAGACGAGCGTGCAGATTAAGTTTGCTAGTACATCCAACGAGAGATTATCGGGTATAACGAGTATACCACATTTTGCATTTTGTACTGTAATGTATAACCACTGTATGTATATATTGTTTTTGGTTTTGAGCAGTTGTAAATTAAAATTGTACATTGAAGTTATAAGTAAATTATGAGTTATTTTGACTTGTAAAAGTTGTATTATATTTCTTTTATCTCAGTCTTTGAAAAATCAGTGTGGATTTGAGTTGAGAAATATGTTGTGTTGAGAAATATGTTGGAGTTGAGATTTAGAAATATATTGAAGTGCTTTTTACAGGTTTTCTGAAGAACTGTTTTATCCAAAATACTGATGGCACTCTGCCAAAATTTTTACAGAAATTCCAAATAATTCAAATGAGTTAATTTGTTTCACTTGATTCACAAAAGTTTTTAACACTGTAAATAGTGCTCACCACTGTAAAAGAAGTAAGAAAAGTTTAAAATCCCTTGTAGTGTATTTAATGGGTTATCGATGAAGCGGAGTTGGTAATTCATTAGGTATACTACGGGATCATGTTATGCCTTACAGAGGGGTAGGGTGTGACATGTTTTTGTGGTATCAGAGCAAAGTTTTTAAATTCTGTTTTCACCTGTTACTTGAATATTCTTTCTTCATAGTACAACTGCTCAATATCATTTTTTGATACATACAGTACATTACATTATAAATATGCACTAACGGGAGGAAATCTCCTTGTGGTGTTTGTTCAGGAGGTCTAAGATCCTCGCATTGACCATGGAAGAGGGCGATCGTTCAGTCGATCAATCTATTGAGGCGAGGTGCAAGGGGATGCCCCAGCCCTACACAATGCCAGTGGTTCAGCAGCACCAGCCCCTGTAGTACCACAGTTTCCTGCTCAGTTCGCTCAGCAGATGGCTGCAATGTTCCAACAAATGGCTGGTAATGTGCCTACTCAAGTCCCAATACAGACACCAGTGGTACAACCATAGTCTCCTACTAGGCAGTATGATAAATTGATGAAATATGGGGCTACAGAGTTCAAGGGGACAGTAGATCCTTAGAGGCTGAACAGTGGTTAGAGAGGATGGATAAGGTATTCAAGAAACTGCATTGCACGGAGGAGGTCAGATTTGAATACTCTGTATCTCTACTACAGGGGGATGCTTATGACTGGTGGAAAACCATTCCCCACAGTCTGGTAGAACCTGCAGTGCTAACATGGAATGACTTTCTCAGGGAATTCAGACAAAAATATGTCCTTGATGCTTATGTAGACCAGAAGTTACAAGAATTCTAAGTCTGAAACAGGGGAACAGATCAGTGGCTGAGTATGAAAGAGAATTTTCCCGCCTGAGCCATTATGCAGTGAGTCTACTTTCTACTAGTAGGGAGAGATGCAAGAGGTTTGAAACCGACTTGAAGCCCAGTATCACATTACAAGTAGTCGGATTCAAACACACTAACTTCTCTGAACTTGTTTCTCAAGCTCTAGAGTTGGAAAGAATTGAGTGCAGGCGGCTCACGAGAAAAGAAATCGGAGAAGGCAGAGAAAGAGGAAAATCGGTGAAACGAGTTCGGTGGTCCCTCTTGGAAGAGGAAGAATCATGGGGGACATGGCAGAGGTGGCAAAAAGTCTGGTAGGGGAAGATATTCAGGACAGAAGCCTCTTCTATCTGGTCAGCAGAGTACTAGAGGTTCCTACCCTCCCCGCCAATGTGAAACATGTGGAAGAAATCATAGTGGGATATGCTACAAGGCTATTGGAGCCTGTTATAACTGTGGAGGCACAGGACACTTTGCCAAGGACTGCACCAGTAGTCGCAGAGTTGGACCACCTCCTACTACTGCAGAAGGGTCAGTTCAGAGCCCTATCACTAGAAGTTCACAACCACCTAGCAGAGGTAGAGGCAGGGGTAGAGGTAGCCCAGCAGGCAGCCAAGGCACAGTGAAACATTCAGAGCAAGACAGTGCTCCAATCAGAATCTATGCAATGAGACAGAGAGAAGAGGCCGAGACATCTGATGTTGTGGCTGGTACCTTCTCAACTTTTAATCAAGATGTGTTTGTATTATTTGATCCGGGTTCTACCCATTCTTATGTGAGTGCTAGCATCATTGATTGCATTGCTATTCCATGTACAAAAATGGACTTTGAGGTGCTAGTAACAAGTCCACTAGGACAGGAAGTCAGGGTTAATAGAATGTATAGAGATTGTCCTTTGGTGATCCAAGGACACACTTTTCTGTCTGATTTCATTGAAATGCCCTTCAGAGATTATGATATCATCTTGGGCATGGATTGGTTAGCTAGGCATCATGCCATGATTGACTGTAGGCTGAAGATAGTCACTTTTGGTCTCCCTCAGTACAGTGATGTGGTAATACATGGGGAGAGGCAATTATTGCCATCAAACATCATTTCGGCTGCACTAGCCAGAAAAATGATCATAAAGGGGTGTGAAGCCTACTTGGCATATGTGGTAGACACCCAAATGGGGAGTCTAGCATTGAAGGACATCCCTACAGTATATGACTTTCCAGATGTGTTTCCTGATGAATTGCCAGGATTACCTCCAGAAAGAGAAGTGCAGTATGAAATTAATGTTATGCCTGGTGTGGATCCAATCTCCATAATGCCATACAGAATGGCACCAGCAGAGTTGAAGGAGTTGAAGATACAGTTGCAAGAATTACTTAAAAAGGGCTTCATCCACCCTAGTGTGTCACCTTGGGGAGCACCAGTGTTGTTTATTAAGAAGAAAGATGGTACTCTCCGCTTATGTATAGATTACCGGCAGTTGAATAAGGTGACAATAAAGAACAGATATCCATTGCCTCGCATTGATGATCTGTTTGATCAGTTGAAGGGTGCAGCTGTATTCTCCGAAATTGATTTGCGATCTGGTTATTATCAATTGAAGGTGCAAGAGCAGAGTATTCCAAAAACTGCTTTCAGAACTCGGTATGGCCACTATGAGTTTCTAGTAATGCCATTCGGGTTAACAAATGCTCCAGCTGCTTTTATGGATCTGATGAACCCTATCTTCAGACCATATCTCGACCAATTTGTGGTGGTGTTTATTGATGACATTTTGATATACTCGAGGAATGCAGAGGAGCATGATAGACATCTGCGGATTGTACTGCAGACTTTAAGGGAGAAACAGCTATACGCCAAATTGTCAAAGTGTGAATTTTGGCTGAAAGAAATCTCCTTTTTGGGACATGTTGTGTCAGCTGAAGGGATCAAGGTAGATTCCAGCAAGGTAGAAGCTATCCTTCATTGGAAACCGCCCAGGAATATCACAGAAATTCACAGTTTTCTGGGTTTAGCTGGATATTACCGTCGGTTTGTGAAAGGGTTTTCTATGTTATCTTCTCCACTGACCAAACTGCTTCGGAAAGATGTAAAATTTCAGTGGACAGATAAATGCAAGCAAAGTTTTGATGAGTTGAAGAGGTGTTTGACTGAAGCTCCAGTCCTCACTTTACCTACTTCGGGTAAAGATTACACAGTTTATAGTGATGTTTCTCACAATGGGTTAGGCTGTGTACTGATGCAAGATCGGAATGTCATTGCTTATGCATCACGCCAGCTGAAACCGCATGAGAGAAACTACCCAACACATGATCTGGAGTTAGTAGCTATTGTTTTTACTCTAAAGATCTAGAGACACTATTTGTATGGGGAGAAATGCTACATTTACACAGATCACAAGAGCTTGAAGTATTTGGGCACCCAGAAGGAATTGAATTTGAGGCAGAGGAGATGGTTAGAACTCATTAAAGATTATGATTGCTTAATAGACTATCAGCCAGGGAAAGCAAATGTGGTGGCTGACGCCTTAAGTAGCAAAACTATGGCAAGTCTCAGAGTTTCTCCTTTGTCCATGGTATATGAATTGAAAGCATAGCATGCCAATTTAGAGATTGATGTTGAGGGACAGACAGTAGTTGCATGGCATGTACAGCCAATGTTGATTGATCGGTCGAATGGTGCTTTCAGTGATGTTAAATATCAGAAGTTACTGAAAGAAGTCCAGCAGGGCAAGAAACCTGAATTTTCTATGAAAGATGATGGTTTATTGCTACATCAGGGCAGAATGTGCGTTCCTAGTGATGTAGAATTGAGACAGATCATTATGAAGGAAGCACATGAGTCTCCTTTTACTATGCACCCTAGTGGAACTAAAATGTACAGAGGGCTGAAAGAGCATTACTGGCGGATGGGTATGAAGAGAGATATAGCTGAGTTTGTTTCCAAATGCCTAACTTGTCAGCAAGTAAAGGCAGAACATCAAGTTTCAGCTGGTTTGTTACATCCTTTGTCGATGCAGTGGAAATGGGAGCGGATAACTATGGATTTTGTTACAGGACTTCCAAGGACACGAGTAGTCATGATGCGGTATGGGTTATAGTTGATGATTGACCAAGTCCGCTCACTTTTGCCGATTCGGATGGACTATAGCACGGAAAGATTGGCGGATTGTACATATATGAGATTGTAAAATTGCATGGAGTGCCGTATCAATTGCGTCAGCGAGAGATCCTAGGTTCACTTCTAGATTAGGGTAGTCTTGAGAGCCCTAGGAATTAGATTGAACTTCGGCCTGACATTCCACCCATGCAGACGGATGGCGATCGAGAGGGTTATTCAGATATTGGAGGATATGCTACGAGCTTGTGTGATTGAATTTGAAGGTAGTTGGGATACACACTTGCCTTTGATTGAGTTTGCTTATAACAACAGCTGCCAATCAAGCATTGGGATGCCTCCATATGAAGCTTTGTATGGCACAAAGTGCAGAACTCGCTTATGTTGGGATGAAGTAGGTGAAAGGAAGATGATTGGGCCAGAAATTGTTTAGCAGACAGAGGAAAAGATCAGATTGATCAGAGATAGACTTAAGGCTGCATCAGACCGTCAGAAGTCCTATGTTGATTTGAAGAGAAGAGATATTGAGTATGCAGTGGGTGATAAAGTATTCCTCAAAGTTTCTCCTTGGAAAATGATTATGAGATTTGGCGAGAAAGCGAGTCCTCGGTTCATCGGACCATATGAAGTTACGGAAAGAGTGGGTCCTTTGGCATATCGGTTGGCATTACCTCGGAGTTAGCAAGGATACAGTGTCTTCCATGTGTCCATGTTAAGGAGAGTGCAGATCAGACCCATCTCATGTACTATCGATTAAAGAGATTGAGGTAAATCGGACCTCTCATATGAGGAAGAACCCATAAAAATTACGGCATATGAGGTGAAGCGGTGAGAATAAGCAGATACACACAGTTAAAGTCTTTGTGGAACCATCATTCAGGCCAGGAAGCTACTTGGGAACGTGAAGAGGATATGAGGAGACAGCACCCAAGCTGTTCAGAGACTAATGCCAGGTAAAAATTTTGAGACGAAATTTATTTAAGGGGGGGAGAATTGTAACACCCCTATGTTTGGTAGTACTTTCTACTGTTCCTGTGACCAGTGTTGTCCGGACAGCTAGGATACCTAAAACTACACTTCGATATGAGTGAGAAGACATAAAATAATGAAATACAAGAAAAGAAAATACAAGAAAAACAAAGGAAAAATAATAGTAAAGAAATGCAACCAAGTTAAGCGAGCCAAGAACCCTAGCGATGGGTGACCGCACTGGGAAGTCACGGCATGGACCGTTGACTAGCCCTGGACTGCAGGGAACCCTAGAAAATATTTTTAGGACTTAAATAGACCCCTATTGAAGTATAAATATCATTAGAAATATCAAAGAAAAATTAAATAATTAGTACAAAAAAAAGTGAGAAATCGAAAAACGGACAAAATCCGGTGTTACCGAAAAATCGGGAATGCAACCCGAACAGGGGCATTGTGGTCATTTGACACCCCGAGTTGTCTTTTGACCTAAATGTCCATTGAAAATAAATAATATTATACTTGGAATATATAATGAAAAATTAAATTAGGGGTACCTAATATAAATAGCAAAAATAGGGTTCAAATTAGGTAATTAACATATTTAAACATAAAAAAATGATTGATTTTATGTGAGTGGACCACTAAGGATTATAATATGTATTAAGTGGGCAGATTGCTCCACTAAAACTTCATCTTCAACTTTAGAAATCACCATTGCCGTGGATGAAGAGCTCCCAAAACCTCCATTGCCGCATGTAATTCAAGCTTCATCATCCTCTTCATTTCACCTCCAAACACCTAGGTTGCTTCATTAAAGTTTATCCCCACATCACAAGGAAGAGTTTGATAGCAATTTCAAGAAGTTTTGGTGAAGATTTGAGAAGTCTCATCCATAGGTAAGTTTGAGTTTTTGATTTTTGCTTTGTTAAATTTTGTAAGGATATTATGGGTGTTTGATTTATGGAGAAATTTTTGAGTTTTGATGTTGAATGGGAATGTGCACTTTTGGCAGCCATGGAAGCACCTTGAAGGCAGTTTAATTGTGCTTGTAAATGGTGAATTAAATGATTGATTAAATGTATATTGTGTAGGAAATTGTTTGGGTATTGTATACCTAGTATATGTAAATGTAAAATGAGATTTAAAGCTTGGAAAGTAATGGAATGTAAGTGTACCATTGTGGCAGTTTGCTAACTCTTGAGGAATGCTGGAATTCATGCTTGGTTTATGGAATAATGATGTTAAAATGTGTTGGTTGTTATGGCAGTTTGAGTGTATGTATGGTGGTGTGAAGTGGGACATGTAAATGAGCATGAATTGGTGATTGAATTATTGTAAATTGAATTAGACAAATTCTGCACTTGTTGGTGCACATTGAATGTAATTGTAAGCTGCCAAAATGACCTATAATATGTTGTAAATTATGTTTAGATTGTGGTACAACCAGAATTAGTTTGAATGTTAAGTTTGGTGAGTGTTAAAAGTGATGTTTGATATGTATGCAAGAATTGCAATAAGGCAGTTTGAGTTTTAGGCCTAGAACTTTAATTGTGTGGCTCCAATTGGTATGAGACCAATTGGAGGTGAAACTAGGCACAAAATGTGCCAACTTTCATGAATGAAGCTTGCTAAAATTCTACTTGCAAGGTAGCTTGAAAAATGACCAAATACGGATTAAGTGCAAATAAGGCCTGAAAATTGACCATTTGGGCAGCAGTTAGTGTTTAGGCCATAACTCGCTCAAAACAGGTCCAATTGATCTGAAATTTTAACCATAAATAGTTAAGACCCATATCTACAAGTCTTATGAAGACACCAAGGCCCATAATTGACCATAAGCAATTCAAACAGCTTGCACAAGTTCGGGTCCAAAAACTGGCCGAACCTAAAATGACCTAAAGTGACCTAAAGTGACCAATTTTGATGCAATTTGACCAGCAATAGTAAAATGACCATAACTTGGTCTACATAACTCAGAATGACCTGAAATTTTGCCCCGCGTTCCATAAGACATAGATCTACAAATTTTTAGTTTTGACCGAAACCCGAAAACTGAGGGAACTAGGTCGTCCGGCTAGGTCAAACTAGTATCCCGGAATCCAGGAAATTGCAAGAAAATGCAGTATACACGGAAATAAACTTGGTAACATGTACCAACCCTAAAATACTATCGAATGTGACATATTAATAACATTAAAACCTAATTTACCTAGAATGCACCGAGGGTCGATATATTAGGCTGCTTAAGCAAATAATAGCATTCAGCGAATTGCTTATCAAACATTATCGTTAGAGACAGTTTAATTAAGTACTGAAACACTTCAAATTGTGTTTCTCAGTTAGCAAAGACTCAAGGAAAGGGAAGGAAACACTGAGTCAAGACCAGGAGACAGTTATCAGAGGTTTGTGCACAATAGCTATTTCTTTTGAATTTTTCAATCGAAATGAATTATGACTATTTGTATTTTATTGTTTTAAATTGTGAAAATGTGTTTGAATGAATAATTATTGCTTGAAAAGCATTGTAAATGGTTTGAAACTATGAAAAATTATTTGAATGATATTGATGGATACTTATTGATTGAAAAGCATTGGAAATGGTTTGAAACCACAGCTATCATGTATATTGATTGTATTCCTCGCTAGCTTGCCTAGTGAGACGAATTGAATTCCCTCTCTGGCTGAAGTGTTGAGGTGTGTGCCTGTTGAGGACGAATAGAATGAGTACTCATATTTTTGCTAGCTAGCTATGTTATTCCTCATTAGTCATTGACTTTTGGGACGAATTGAACTTTGGAACATGATTAAGCTGTGTGTGATTTATTGATTTGTATTATGAGATTGTGAAATGGAGTTAAATCCTTATTGACATTTACTGTCTTTTGAAGTTAACTATGTTTTGATCTCTAAGATTTATTGTGATATTGTGTTAAATTCATTCTGACATTCATTGTCTTGAATTTAACTATGATTTTACGTATCCATCATTTAAATGATTTATGAATTGTGATTTAAAGTTGTATTTGGTTAATGTTGTGCACCACTGAGACATTGTCTCAAATGATAGCTTTATTATTATCGCAGTAGACAGACAGTGAGGCCAGATTAGGCTGCTAGTACATCCAGCGAGAGATTATCGGGTATAACGAGTATACCACATTTTGCATTTTGTACTGTAATGTATAACCACTGTATGTATATATTGTTTTTGGTTTTGAGCATTTGTAAATTAAAATTGTACATTGAAATTGTATGTAAATTATGAGTTATTTTGACTTGTAAAAGTTGTATTATATTTCTTTTATCTCAGTCTTTAAAAAATCAGTGTGGATTTGAGTTAAGAAATATGTTGTGTTGAGAAATATGTTGGAGTTGAGATTTAGAAATATATTGAAGTGCTTTTTACAGGTTTTCTGAAGAACTGTTTTATCCAAAATACTGATGGCACTCTGCCAAAATTTTTACAGAAATTCCAAATAATTCAAATGAGTTAGCTGTTTCACTTCAGTTCACAAAAGTTTTTAACACCTGTAAATAGTGCTCACCACTGTAAAAGAAGTAAGAAAAGTTTTTAAAATCCCTTGTAGTGTATTTAATGGGTTATCAGTAGACGGAGTTGGTAATTCATTAGGTATACTACGGGATCATGTTATGCCTTACAAAGGGGTAGGGTGTGACACTGGGTGAGACATTAGATCTACACAGGAGTCCAGAGTCATCTACACTATACTGCATACATGGTAGGACTTAGGATCTTGTGTAATGACTATCAGTTGTATTTTGACATTTTGTTATGTAATTTGTGTATTCTAAAACTTTAAGGTTTGTGATAAATTGTACATATTAAACTCCTATGGAGAGTGTTTGGATGAATGTAAATTATGATGGATTGTATTTTGAAACTATGAAATTTTGAGACTGAAAAATAAGTTGGAAGATTGAGATTATCATATTGAACTATTTTTAACAGGTTTATAGGGACAGTTTGTCAGAAATACAGACGGCACCTTGCCGAATTTTTATTACTATTTTTGAAATACTAATTTTATTAAAATCTAAATATAGAACCAGTGTCACACATTACCTCTCTGTAAAGCATAACATGATCCCGTAGTATACCTAATGAATTACCAACTTCGTCTACTGATAACTCATTAAATACACTACAAGGGATTTTAAAACTTTTCTTACTTCTTTTTACAGTGGTGAGCACTATTTACAGGTGTTAAAATTTGTTTTTTGAACTGAAGTGAAACAGCTAACACATTTGAATTATTAGTAATTTATGTAAAAATTTTGGCGGAGTGCCATCTGTATTTTGAATAAAACAGTTCTTCAAAAACCTGTAAAAAGCACTTCAAATATATTTCTCAATCTCAAACTCCAACATTCAGTCAACTCAAATCCACAATAATTTTTTAGTAATTTCAAAGGCTGAGATAAAAGAAATATAACACAATATTTACAAACGAAAATAATTTACAATTTATTTTACAACTTCAATGTACAATTTTAATTTACAACTGCTCAAAACCAAGAACACTATATACATACAGTGAATATACATTATAATATAAAATGCAAAATATGGTATACTCAATATACCAGATGAACTCTCAATATAGCATTAGCAGCCTAGTCTGCTGCTCTGTCAGTCTGCCTACCTGCAACAGCAATGAAAAGCTATCGCTAAGTAAAATTTACTCAGTGGTGGATAATAATAATTTGAAATGCGATATATAAATCTTTTATTGACAATTCACAAATCAAATAATTTACAATTCCATTTCACAATTTACAAAGTTCATATAACACAAATTTGATCAAACAATTGAATAACACAGTTTTGCCAATTAATAACACCATTTGATCAAATAACTGGATAATACAGTTTTGCCAATCAATAACACAATTTGATCAAATAACTGAATAATACAATTTTACCAATCAATAACACCATTTGATCAAATAACTGAATAATACAGTTTTGCCAATCAATAACACAATTTGATCAAATAACTGAATAATATATTTTTTCCAATCAATAACACAATTTAGGCCATGACACAATTTTTCTGCACATGCCGTGTTGTACACCACGACAAGACACACTCACCCCAATAATCGAAATCAATGAGGGAGGAAGCTAGCTAAATAATGAGTACTCATCCACACTCACCTCAGACTGGCAAGTCAAAGAGGGAGGAACATAATCACACTCACCCCAGACTGATAAGTCAAAGAGGGAGGAATATAATAACAGTGTCATGCCAAGTGTGAATCAAAACAACTCCAAATCACAATATTTCATACAATTCCCAAATCACATTTTATCTCAAAATTTCCATTTGCAAAGCAGGTAACACAATAATTTCCAAATAAGATTCTCAAAGCCAAAACAATCAAAAATTATTCATAACTCATTTCTCCAAATAAATTTTCTAGTAAAAGTAGTGAATATAAAAAGTATTGTGCACAGACACAATTTTAAAACTATAATGTTCAAATAAATTTTTAAGTAAAAAATAAGAAATCAAAATTATTGTGCACAAACACAATTTAAAACAATAACATATAAATAATCATAATTTATTTCAATTGAAAAATTCAAAAGAAATAACTATTGTGCACAAACCTCTGATATATCCCTCTTGGCTCTGACTCAGTGTTTCCTTCTCCTTTCCTAAGTCTTTGCTAACTAAAACACACAATTTGAAGTGTTTCAATACTCATTTAAATCGTCTCTAACAATAAGGCTTAATACTCAATTTATTGAATTCTATCATTTCCTTAGTCAACCTAAGATGTTGACCCTCGATGCAGTCTAGGTGAATTAGGTTTTAATGTTACCAATATGTCACATTTGTAGCCTCTTAATATTGGTACATGTTACCAAATTCATTTCCATGTATATTGCGTTTTATTACAATTTGTCAAATTCCGATATACTAATTTGACCTAGCCGAATGACCTAGTTTCCTCGGTTTTTGGGTTTCGGTCAAAACTACAAACTTGTAGGTATGTCTTATTGCATGTGGGGCAAAATTTCAGGTCATTCTGAGTTATGTAGACCAAGTTATGGTCAATTTACCAATGCTAGTCAGAATGCATCAAAATGGTCACTTTAGGTCATTTTTAGGTCACTTTTGGTTCAGCCAGTTTTTGGACCCGAATTTGTGCAAGCTATTTGACTTGCTTATGGTCATTTCTGGGCTTTGGTGTCTTCATAAGAATTGTAGATATATATCTTAACTATTCATGATAAAAATTTCAGGTCAATTGGACCTGTTTTGAGTGAGTTATGGCCAAAACATCAACTGCTATCCAAATAGTCAATTTTCAGGCCTTAAATGCACTTATCCGGATTTGGTCATTTTTCAAGTCACCTTCCAAGCAGAATTTTGCTAAGCTTCGTTCATGAAAGTTGGCACTTTTTGTGCCTAGTTTCACCTCCAATTGGTCTCATACCAATTGGAGCCACACACTTAAGGTTCTAAGCCAAAACACACACTATCCTATTGCAAATTATTCATCACTCATCAATTATACATTTAACACTTAACAAGTTACACATTCATGCCATTTTTGTTTTGTACCATAACATAAACACATTTCACAACACACTTTTAGTCATTTTGGTAGCTTATAACCACACTCAATATGCATATTATAGTCCAGAATTTTCCAAGTTCAAATTACAAATAATTTAACCACATAACCTAGCTCATTTACATGTCCAAACTCAAACCTTTATACATATGTACAAGATGTCATAACAAGCACCATAATTCAACCATATAATTCCATAAACCAAACCATGAAATAACATATTTTGGTTCACACTTCAAGTTGTCGATTCATACATCTCTCTCAATTAACTTCCAAGCTTCCAAAATCAAGTGTACATTCACATACATTTAGTATACATCACTCATCCTACACACATAAACACTTCATCAACACTTTAATCTACCATTTACATGCAAGGATAAATTGTTCTTATGGAGTTTCCATGGCTGCCAAAAATATACATCTCCCTTAAAACATCAAACTCCAAAAATCCTTTCACAATTCAACTACCCATAACACCCACACAAACTTTAATAAAGCAAGCATCAAAAATACTTACTTACCACTTTTGAAACTCTTCAAAGCTTCATCAAAACTTGATCTTCTTTCTGCCTATCTACTGCCCAAGTGGTGTAAAGCAATTTTAGTGAAGGAAAGTGCAAGGAAATAGGCTTGGATCATGGGAGAATGAAGCTTCAAGGTGGGACGGCAATAGAGGTTTCTTCTTCACCATTTTCGGCTGGTTCTTTGGAAGTTTGAGGAAGATGAATTTCTGTTGTCCAAATGAAGGTTTAGTGGTCCACTTTAGGTGTGAGTGGAGCACTAAGTGAGAAATAAATGTTTGTTTATTCTTAAGTTTCCTTATTCCCACATTAAGCTCCTATCTTTTGCTATTTACATTAGGTACCACCAATTTAATTTTTCATGACATTTTCCAAGTGTAATATCATGTATTTTTAATGGACATTTAGGTCAAAAGATAACGCGGGGTGTTAAATGACCACAATGCCCCTGTTCGGGTTGCATTCCCGATTTTTCGGCAACACCGAGTTTTATCGTTTTCTCGATTTCTCACTTTTCTTTGTACTAATTAATTAATTTTTCTTTGATATTTATACTTCAATAGGTGTCTATTTAAGTCTTAAAAATATTTTCCAGGGTTCTCCATAGTCCAGGGCTAGTCAACGGTCCACGCCGCAACTTCCTGGTGCGGTCACCCATCGCTAGGGTTCTCGGCTCGTTTAACTTTGTTACATTTCATTGCTATTATTTTTCCTTTGTTTTTCTTGTATTTCCAAGCTGTTCGGACAACACTGGTCACCGAAACAGTAGAACGCACTACCGAACATAGGGGTGTTACAACCAGTATGTTATGAATATGACAAAGATTTCTTAAATCAAATTGAGTTTAGAAAATGAGACAATCACAGACTAGGTGCTCCGGCACGCCGTGTAGCACGATTTGCTCGGCTACACTGTAGACGGGTGAGGGGTGTTACATTCACACTTGGCATGGCAATATCATTGTGTTCCTCCTCCATTTATGGGGTTGAGATTGACTATGTTCCTCCTTCTCTGGCTTGCTAGTATAATGTTGAGATTGGATGAGTACTCGTATAGCTAGCTAGCCACCTCCCTCATTGATTTCGATCAGTGGGGTTGAGATCGCTTTGTCGTTGTATACAACATGGCGTTGTTTGGAAATTTTATGTCATGACCTAAGTTGTGTTATTGATTGGCAACACTATAATTTATAAATTATTTTTATAAAATAGTATTATAAATGTTGGCATCAATTTTGTGAAATGTGATTGTGAAATGTTTTAAATTTCTGTTTATCAATGAATGCTTTTATTTTCAGCAACTTTAAAATTTTTATTGTACACCATTAAGTAAAATTACTCAGCAATGGCTTTTTATTGTTGTCGCAGATAGGGAAAAGAATAAAGCAACAGAGTGAGCTGCTATAGTGGCAAAGAAGCGCCTTTTGAGGACTTTTTACGGATATAATATTTTATACCCTTGTAATTTCTTTTGATATAAATTTTGTTCATATGTATCTATTGAACTAGTCGAGCAGTTGTATAGTAAAGTTTGCAATGATATTATTTTTGGTTTTCTTTTTTTTTTTTTTTGTAGATTGAGACTTTTATATGTAAATTTAGTTGAATTAATGATGATGAGATTTATTGAAAATGTGTTGCATTGTGTTGATTGAAATAAGTTGGATTGTTGAGATTAATTGGAGTTGTGGTTGAGAACTTTACTGGAAGTGTTTTTAACAGGTTTTTCAAGAACTGTTTTCTCAAATTACAACTAGCACTCTGTCGAAATTTTTGTAAAATTTACGAAAATAACGAATTAATTAAAAATTTAACTCATAACCTAAACTCCAATTAAAAATTACTTTACATCTTAAAATGAATTGAATTTTTTTTAAAATCCCATGGAGCGTATTTAATGAGTTATCAGTAGGCAAAGTTCGATAATTCATTAGGTATACTATGAGATCATGTTATGCCTTACAGAGAGGTAAGGTTTGACATGCATAACCTGCACATATTTACATTTCATCAACCAGCCTTTTTAATTTTTAAATGCTCAATTTACATTTCTTGCTAGTGATTTCTTTCAAGCAACCAATTTTTTAATTTTCTCAAAGCATCATTTACTTTTTTTTTTCCATAAATTTATTTTTCTCAAACAATCAATTTACTTTTTCTGCGAAGCTTAATTTTCTTTTCAATGCACTGATTTAATTTTCTATAAAACTTTCAATTTACTTTCAATCAAGCACTCAATTTACTTTTTCTATATAATTTTTACAATTTTTGCAATGATCAGCATTTATTTTCAAGCATAATTTTACATTTTAATGCACAAGTGATCTTTTAATTTTCTAAGCAATCAATTTTTTCCTCAACTTTCTCAACGTTGAACAAGTAGAGATACAAACGAAGCGCATGCTAATGGAGTCAAGGAACCCAAGAGAAAATTCAATCATTTATTTCATGCCAATCATTCTAATTGAAAGTTAGATCGACACAACTACATTCACAATTGGGATCATACGCGTCCCTAGTGTAAGCAATCAATTTCTTTCTCAACTTTCTCAATGCTGAACAAGTAGAGATCCTAACGAAAAGCATCTAAGTAAAATCAAGGAACCCAAGAGAAAATTCGATCATTTATTTGACGCCAATTGTTTTGATTGGAAGTTAGATTGGTGCAACTACATTGACAATTGGGATCATACGCATTCCTAACATGTTCGCAATTCAATTATCACATGCAAAAAAGGCCATACATACTTTTGACACACATAATTGAGTAAAATGAATTTTGTACAAATACAATAACACATGTTATAATTTGCAAATTGAGTTTTGATAAACGGTTTGATAAATGCTTTGGAGCTTTGCATGTTTAATTCATTATCAGAAAGCTAGGCTTTGATTCCAAGTGAAATTCAATGTTCAGACCAGTTCTTTTAGTCATACTACTGGGTAAGTTTTGATTTACCCTATTGATATTATCAATTTGGCTCATACCAAAACATTTATTTTCTGAGCATCCGTTTGTTTCACATAAATTGTTTTTTAAAAATATTTTTAAAATTTTTCAATGTTTAAAATACTTCAAAAATGGGTCAATGAAAAATATTTTTTTAGTCAAAAAGAAAATTAAGTATTTTTTTAAAAAATAACTTTCTCTTTTCAAAAAAAAAAAGTTATTTTCCAGATTTAATAATTTTATTAAAATATGGAAGCACTTATAGGATATAAACATATATCATTAGTTTAACATTGCAACATAATAATGAAAAATATTTTAATGGAAAATATTTTTTAAAAATAAATTTCAAAGTTATTTTCCATGAAACAAATAAAACTTAGTTTATTTTATTTTATAAAATAAAAGTAATTGTTATTTAATGAAGTTGATATAATTTAAAATTTTTATTTCAAATTTTATTTATTTATTTTTGAAAGAAGTAGAAGTTGTTGTATTATAATTTTAAAATTTTGTTGAATACTTCTTTAGTTGATTTTTAAGTTATGTTCTGTAAATGGTTTTTAGTCGGAATAAAACTTAATTTGCCCTTTGTAATTATTGGAGATGTCTAATTTAGTTTATTTTAAACTTTTAGTTCAATTTAGTCTAAAAATTTTAATTTATGTCCAGATTCATCCAAAATTGAGGAATGTGCAACTCACTCACCGCCACTCTGGTGCGTGTGTTGCTTTTTTTAAATTTTTTAAATATTTTTAAAGTTAATTACTCTGTTAATTATTTTTAATGTTAATTAAATAATTATATTAATTAATAATATGGAAATAAAAAATAATATTTTATATTTTTAATTTTTATTTAATATAATTTTCTAATTTTAAATTAAAAATATGAAAATATAAAAATAATTTTCTAGTTTAAATAATTAAAATTTATACTTATAATGTTAATTAATTATATGAAAATAAAAAATATATATTTTTATTATTTTTCAATTTAATTAAGTATAATTATTATAATTTTACTTTTAATTAATTACATGAAAATATGAAAATAATGTTTTTTATATTTTCAGTTTAATTAATAATATTGAATAATAAAAAATAATATTTTTGATATTTTTATTTAATTAATTATACAATATAAAAATAACATTTTAATAAAAAAAATAAAAAAATAATAATTAAAAATAATTAAAAATTAAAAAAATGGAACGTGTAACGAAATGAGAGAGTTTGAGCTTATTTGAGCTTAAATCAAAATTTGTGGGCTGAATTAAGCCTAATGTTAAAAATAAGCTAAATTTGACCTAATAAGTATAGGGAAAAATTTTAGCTTTATTCCGTTTTTAGCCTCTATAGTAGAATATAATTGACAATTTCAATTATGGCTTAATATTAGCTCAGGATCGTTTCTCGTAGTAATATTGCCGCATACTCCCAACCATTGTCTGATTCAAAATTAGAATCAAACCAGTTAACTCAAAATTCGACTAAAATCAATTAAATCCGATTCAACCAAAACTAATTTTGAAAAGAATTGAAACCAGTTGCTCCAATTCAGGCCAAAACCGTCTCCATTTAAAAAAGAAAAATAAAAAAAAAATTCAACCATTAAACCTAACTAAAAACAGATCGAATAAGAAATAAAAATGAACTAAACCCAGAACCTGAGTACCAATATGCCCTTTAGTCATGTCCAGGTTAATCCTAACACTAATTTTGAAGAGAATTGAAACCAGTTGCTCGAATTCAGGCCAAAACCGTCTCTTCATTTAAAAAAGAAAAATTAAAAAAAAAACCATTAAATTTAATTAAAACCAGATCAAATAAGCAATAAAAATGAACTAAAACCAGAACCTGAATACCAATATGCCCTTTAGTCATGTCCTGGTTAATCCTAACAATGAAGTAGCCATTCAGGCCCCAAACCAGACCCGGGCCATGTCCACGGCCCTGTCATACCCGTTTTTAGTTGTAACATAATAAACACATCACTTAAATATATTGTACAAAATAAACTAAAATCAGCTACACATCACAGAAAAAAGTCATCCAAACACTGATGCTCCCTCCAAGTTACAGATGATTAAGGATTTGAATGCAGTCTATAAAACTACCATCTCCTTGTCAAGTTAGGATTCTATGCCGTTACAGGAATATCCAAATTCCAGCAAGAACTATTAACAAGATGATAACTACCACAACTCCCACAATATAAACTGACGGCGAGCTGCGACCATGCATTGCAGGCACTGCATCAAGAAATGCTGATGATCCTATCTCGCCAGATTTACCACCTTGTTTCACCCTTAGCCTCAAATTTGAAGAAGATTCCTTGGCAGTTTCTATGCTATTGTCAGAATCGTGCAATTGGCTTTCTGTCAGCAACTTATCTGACTCTGGATTATGTTTTGCATCTCTGGCCTGCATCAAATAATATCACAGGTTCAATAATTGATGTATGCGTCTCACATGACTTTTCACACGCCATCATTTTAATGACACTTACCTCTGATACAGCTGATTGCACTTCATCTTCATCCTCATCTTCTTTATGACTTGCATCTCTCTCCACTCCATGTCCATAAGAAACAGCAGAAAGTTTCATCTGCAAACGGAGTCTTCTTGGAGCAGTGCCTTGAATGGCAAAGTTATCTGCATATGGGCGCACCTGAGGCTGGCGGGTTCTAATCTTGATTCCAGTACCACTGACAGCACTACCATGGTTCAAAGAATTCATCTGCTTGCTTGATTCATCCATACTATTGAATATACCAAAAGATGAGCCCACTGCAGAAATGGCAGATGAAGCATCATGCCTAACAGGATTTGCGAGGTCACCCACATTTCTACTTCCAAGTTGTCCATTGAAGGATGATGCTTGAGCTCTCCAAGATCCAAATGAAGCTTGCATCTGCAATAGTTCCTTGTTATAAAAGAACAATGCGACTTCCATCTCTTAATCACTAGTGTGCATGAAAAATACAAGAAGTTGATTTTCAAATGTCTTCACTTTTCTTCAATAGCTATCAAATGAACTTGGGATTAAGACTTAGTTTAGCTGTGTTAGACCCAGCCAGGTGCCAATTCAGAATTGAACAAAATTGAATTGACCAAAACTGGCTTTGAACTGGACTGAAACCAGACTAGAACCGGCTGGGTTCAGTTCAAAGACAGACCAGATTTTTTTTCTTTAAAAAATTAAAAGGTAGATTAGATCAAAACAGTAATTGAAGCAAAACAGGGGGGACCCTGAGGTGTCAATTCGAGTCTTCCTGAACCTTGAACTTGAATCACCAGTTTAGGCCCAAAACCAGCCCTTGGCCACCCCTAAGCTTAGTTGATTAGCTATCAAATAAACCATATCAAATAGCTTAAATAGTCATATAAAAAAGGTAAAATCACCAAACAATTATGGAATTCATCGTTCTAAAAGGAACATGAGCTAAACGAGAACCAAATACAAGTTGCCAAACATAGCAGTTAAAAGCTATCGGAAGACCATATCATTACCTGTACTTGAGCCATTTCTGTTGCAGCTTCACTGTATGAGCCATTATCCTTAACATGGAAGTTAACTGGCATTATACGACCACACAAATTTATCTCACTTCCAACAGCAGATTTCTTTTGGTTGGTTGACTCTTCAGCAGAATATTCATCATTGTTATTGAAGACCTCACCCAACAACTCTGTTAAGGAGACATCAGGTTCACTAGTGCCATCCTGAAAATGGAAACCATTATGATCATTGCCAAAGTCGGAATAAGGAGAATCCATGTAGTGTGCTAGGTCTACAGGAATATGTGGTTGCATTGGCGAGAACACTTTGCAATCAATTTCGCCAGATGTGGGCACAAATAGATGAGAATTTTCTTCTACCGGTGGATGTACCTAAAGAAAAAGGTGGGGATAAAATTAAATAATAGACAATCTCAAGACGTCAAGCTTTCATTATGATTAATTAGAAAGTGGAATACAAAATGCCAAAAACAACAGAATCCAGATCTCACTACCATAGCTGTCATCTCTGCTGCATGATCTTCAACATCTGAATGACTATTGTAGGAGCTATCAACAGGTAACACAGCACTAGGGGTGTTCATGTTATCTGTCTCATCTATCAGCCACCTTGCCATACCTTCAGATGGTTTTCTTGCTTGTATGGCAGATGTTGCTGATTCTTGAACTAGATCCGATGTGTTGTCATCAGGAGAGGACTTAGAAGTGGTAGGAGAATATCCAGTTTGGTCTACTTCATCATATTTTACAATTTCAGTCTTCTCTTCTGGCTTTCGGAACAAGCGACAGAGGACAAAAGCACCCTATGCCAGGTGAAGGGAGGAACACAATAAATTGAAAAAGACATTAACAGCATATAATTAGAGCAAGTATATCTGTCAGTTATAAATACATATATGCAGATTAAAAAAAAAATCCCAAGGTAGCTTCGAAAATTGAATTTAAGCATGAAAAAAAGGTACAAAAACCTCCTGAGGATTTCAATTTATATCATTTGCCACCTCATATAACATGTTTAGAAGCCAAGACCGTACTTATCTCTCATTCATCCGAGTTTTTTCCCCATGAAAAAGCTATATAAACTTAGTTTGAACATTTGAAACAGTTGGTCATGAGTTCAACTCTGATAGCTGGATTTGAAATATTTGTTTTATTTCTTTACATGATTGATAATAGATAGATTAGATCATACTTCAAATATCTGTAGATTGAGATCAGCAAAGCACAGATGGAAAAACCTAAGAAACAATTATCAAACAACTCTATTTAACAACAGTCAATTTCTTGTTAAGTACACACAAAAATTTGTGCTCCATATGAAATTTAAAATAAAATTTGGAGCCAATTGATAGCATAATTTGGAGCAAAAATAAAATTAAAAAAAAAATTGAGAAGAACCTGGCCAGGGGCAGAACCATCAAGATCTTTAAGGGTAGCCCGATACTCATGCATAATCCAGTTTGTGCGCTCGCCTTTCGGAGCACGGCCTCTATAAAAAACCAAGGTCTTTTTCATGCCAATGAAGGTGGGATTGGAGCCTGACTTTCGAGCTCTGATGGTGCGATCCTTACCAGTTGCTTTCCAGTAACCGGCGTCCGTAGCCCGATTGGAACGTTGGCCGTTAGGATACTTCCGGTCACGTGGGCAGAAGAAGAACCATTCCGGATCATCCGTCTTTATAACAGACAGCCCTGAGCTCAAAATTGCAGAAATTTGAGCAACTCATACACTTGGAAATTACACTAATAGCACTACACAAACCCTAAACTTCAAAATAGTCAAAATTAGAGGAATCTTGCTGATTAAGAATAGAAGGAGAATTATTCATGAGGAATAAAGGAAAGCAAAATGATCAAAGAATCAGAATTATTTATCTTTTTCTTTTGCAAATTTATACATATATAAATTATAAAGAAAGAATTTTCTTATATATATATATATATATATATATATATATATATATATATATATATATATAGTGGGGAAAATGAAAATCGAACCAGGCAAATCCCAGGGCTCCCATTTGCAAACATCGACTTCGGGGATGACTTCGACCTCAGAGCTGCGGCCGTTAATCTTGAGCCTCAGGTAGTGGTTGATGAGCTCTTCGTCAGTTGGCCTGAATCTAAATCCCAGAGGCAGTGATTCCATCGACAGTACTGCCATTTTTTCTTCCAGTATTCAAATCTAGTGGACAATTAGTCATGCAGTGGAGGCTTTTCTACTCTCTCACCTTCGCCATCTTGATCTCAATCGCGTACACCCGCGGACTCATTTTGTTTGCGGCCTGTCGATTCGCAACGCGGAAACTTTATGTTGTGGTGGTGCACTATCATAGGTTGAATGTCGAGTTGTACAATAGTAGCGACCGCTTCCAATAGTTTCCTGCTAAAGCTAAAATGTGTCTGTTTACTTCCGTGCCGCCTTGGCTACATTACAGTATCTCGCGTGTCGTGGCTTTTCTTCGGCTTCTTTTCAAAAAAATATTTTAAATGTTTAAATTTCTAGTTTTTCCTGTTAAACATTAAATTAATATTATTTTAACATTATAAATATTTTTAATAATTTAAATTTAATAAAAATAAAATTAACGTAAGTTGTATTTAGAGTTTGTAATAAGTTATACAATAAATCTTACACATCTTTGAACTAAATCTTGCTCATATACCCTCTTAGAAATAATAAAGCTTTGATATCAACTACTATTCAAGAGTCTTCCAAAGTAATAAACATAATAATATTTATACTATGTCAAGACACAATAAGTCACCATAATAATACTTAATCTCAAGGTATTATTCTTTTGTATTATTACATAAATCAAATCAAAAGGATAATAGCAAATGAATTATTGAGCTAATATTTTCTGATATACAAGATCCTCAATAGAAATAAGTGTAGAGCATACTAATACTTTAATAGAGAAATATATGAATAAGAGAAAGTCTCAGATTTTCAAGAGAAATGGGAGATTTAAAATGAAACAATAGGGAAAATGATAGTAATTTTATCTTATGATTCAAACATATTACAACCTTCTCTTTTATAGGAGAAGAGGGAAGACAAACACAACTAATGACATAGATAGAACTTTGTAGTCCTTTTTCTTTACACATAATAAAGTATAAAGTAGATGAGCATAATACAGGCAAAATAAAGTAAAACCGTGATACAACTAACATGCTTTAATATATTGGCAGACAGAATTGTAACACCCTCACCGTAGGTAGTCTGTACGTTCTACTATTCCGATGACTAACGTTTGCATGGACAGCTAGAATGTCTGAAACTACACTTAAATGATAGTGAGGAGATATAAAATGATGAAATAAATGATAAGAAAATACAAGAAAAATTAAGAAAAAATAAATAAAATGAAATACAACTAGGTTAAACGAGCCGGAACCACAGCGATGGGTGACCGTACCGGAAAGTCACTGCATAGACGGTTGATGATCCCAGGACTGCGGGGAACCCTAGAAAATAATTTTTAGAACCTAATTAAAGGTCTATTGAGGTATAATTGATATTAAAAATGTCAAAGAAAATTTAGTTAATCGGTACAGATAAAAATGAAATTAAAGGAACTGTCGGATCAGAAATTAAATCGGTATTACCAAAAAGGTTTGACTATGATCCGAATATGGGCATTTTGGTCATTTGACACCTAGAGTTGACTTTTGACCTAAATGTCCATTAAAAATGAGTGGCATTAAAATTTGAAAGCCTCATGAAAATAAGAAATTATACATATAATTTAATTAAGAAAAATATGGGGGGAATTAATTGAAATATTGAAACTTGATTATAATAATAATTAACTAAACTTAGTGGAGCATATAAAAGGCATAAGAAGGCGACTCACCCACTCACAATTCCATTTCATCTTCTTCATTCTCACCATGGCCGAATTCAACATTCCCATTTCCTCCATGGATGCTCCTTCATGCAATTTCAAATCTCTTGCCATTTTCAACCGAAAATTAAAGGTTCCCTTCATTAAAGTTTGTCCTTACCTCATGGGAAGTATATAGGCAGCAAGAAAAAGAGAATTTGGTGAAGATTTACAAGTTTGAGAAATCCTTGGTTTAAGGTTAGTGCTTAATCTTCCCACTTTTCTTCATTAATTCTTGTTTTGAGCTTGGGATGAGTTGATTTACTAAGATAATTGAGGAAATTGATGAGTATTTTGCTTAGGAGTTTGATTGATTCTTACATGTGAGGGATGATTTGTGATGTTGATTAAGGTAATTAATTATATGTATTAGAAATTAATTGCATTGTATGTTAGAGATTGACAATTTAAATTAGGATTTGAATAATTATTGAAAACTTTGTTTAATTGTCTCAATTTAAGCAGCCTTGAGAACATGGGAGATTGATAATTTCATGAATTTAAATGGTGAATTGTGATGTTGATGAATAAGTAAATGTAGGCTATGTATTGATTAATGGAAATACTTGTGCTAGAAATTTCATTGAATGTGAGTATTGTTGACCTTGACCATTTGAATTAGGATTGTGAATTGATTCTTGGAGACTTGTATAATTGCTGAAAATTTAACCAAATTGAGAAATAAATTGATGATATTAGAAGTGCCATGAATGTAAATGTAGAATTTGGGAGTTGGAAAATGAAATTAGAAGTGTAAATTTTTGTGCAGGTTGAGTATGTGTTAGGGCAGTGTATGTTTTTGAGCCATAAGTGAAATTGTGTGACCCCAATTGGTATGAGGCCAATTGGAGGTAAAACTAGACCTAAAATTGTCCACTTTTTATGCAGAAACCATGCCAAAATTTTGTCTAAAAAGTGACCTAAAATCTGACCTAATTCGGATTACCAAATTGTGAACCCAGAATTTTAACCAAATGAACAGTATTCTTTAATTTGGTCATATCTCACTGTAGACAGGTCCAAATGGCTTAAATTTTATATCATTGGAAAGCTTAGATATAGGGCTACAACTTTTGTGAAGGACACAAAGCTCAGAAATTCCATTAACCAAGTCAAATTGCTTGCCTAAGTTGGGTTACCAAAACCGTCCAGTACCAAAACTGCCCAAATTTTGCTATACATATGCAACCTATCTAGCTTTGATAAAAAGACTATATCTTGATCCATAGAACTCCAAATGACATGAAATCAGTGCCAAAATTTCAATTAAATATAGACCTACAAAATTAATATTTGGACCAAAACCCAGAAATCAAGAGAAATAGGTCAATTAGCTTGATCAATTTGATGCACAAAATTTGGAAATTGCATAAATGACTATTGACTCTAGCATAGTATTTTAATGATATCTCTCACTAGAAAACTTCAATTGAAATTTTCCATATGGTTCTGAAAAGCTAAGAAACAGAGCTAAAATGTTGTTTTAGACACCTACCTCAAATTATGAATGTAAGAAGCTTAAATTTTCGATCAAAACTACTGACCTAAATGGAAATTATGTTAATATAGGACATTTGAGTCTAGGCTAATTGTAACACCCTCCCGGTAGCAACTCCGTACATTCTACTACTCCGGTGACCAGTGTCGGTTCGGACGGCTAGAACATTCGGAAAAATATTTAAACTGAAGTGAGGGACCATAATTAACTCAAATATTAATAAGAAAAATTTAGTAAAAATTTTAGAAACAAAACACAACCAAGTTAAACGAGCCGGTGCCCTAGCGATGGGTAACCAGAGGGAAGTTGCGGTTCTCGCAACTAGGAGCCCTAGACCCGAGAGAAAATTCATAAAATAATTTTTGGGACTCCAGAGAAGGGTCATTGAGGTCCCTATGGCATTAGAATGCCAAGAAAATATTTAGAAAAATTTTTCAATCGGTACAGACAATTTTGACCCGTTAAGCCAAACGGAGGGCATTTTGGTCATTTCGCCTTCAGAGACGATTTTTGGCTAACTTGTCCAGTTAAGTAAATAATTAATATGACATAAAATATGAATAAACATTACTAAAAATTAAATTGAAAATGAGTAGTGATGAAAAGAAAAGAAAATGCAATAAAATGCCAAATATGACATCATTATGATGTCTTTTAAAAGTTTCCTCCAATTATAATTAAACAACCAATTCATTAACTAATAAAAGAGATAAATAAGACCAAAAGAAATTAAAAAAACATAGTAGCCATCTTCTCCCCCAAACCAGCCAAAACCTAGCCCTTGCCCAAACCTCCATTAACACCACAAAAAAAGCTTTATTTCTCTCTTTGTTACACCACTAAACCCTAAACCCCTTTCATTAAAACTTGTCCACTCACCTTGGGAAAGTGTTTGGCAGCTTAGAAAAGGAAAGAAAGTGAAGTTAAGCTTGGGAAAAATCTGCCCTACAAGAGGTTAGTGCACCTATCTACTTAAAACCCTTATTTTCCATGTTAGGGACTTGAAATCAACATGAATTTGTGAATTAAATGAACCAAATTTGTGTGTATGCCTACCATGAATTTCGGCAGCCCTAAGGAAGGAACAATGATGGAGTGTTTTTATGGACTTAAAGTGGATTAGAGATCATGTTTAAAGCATGTATGCATGTGGTTAGTGAATGAGTTAGTAATTAAGGTATGTTGTGAAAATTTATAATGGAAACTAGGGTTTTGAGAGTAAAATGTGGACTTGGCTTATGAAATTGTTAAAGAACATTCTAATGGTCAATTAGTGACCATTTGAGGAAATTTGACCATAATTTGGACTGAAATATAGCATGACAAAGTGAATGAGTATGCTGCCCAATGATGTAGCAGGGTGGCTGTGATTCCAGCCTACTTGGACTGCCATATCTTTGGCTGTGTTGGTCCAATTGGTGTTTGGGCAATTGGACATGAAACTAGACTTATAATGGCACATTTTTTCTGAAGAAACCATGCCCAAAAGACCAAAGAAAGAGGACCAAAAGTTGGCCCCAATTCGGGTACCCTGCAAGCCAATTCTACAGAATGACCAAATGAATAGTAACTGTTCATTTGGCCATAACTCATTGTAGAAATGGTCAATTGACCTGAAATTTTTACAGCGACAAGTTAAGACATAGAAAAACAACTTTAATGAAGAAACCTACCCCAAATTATGACCAGAACCTATCCAACAAGACAGTGGCAGTCACTGTTCATGGTACTGTAGATTTGGTAATTCTGCAGTTTTTTTCAATCCGGCCAGCTGTGGTTTTTGGACCATATCTGGAGCTACAAAACTCCAAATGGAGTGATTGAAAAAAAGAAATTCAGCTAGACAAAATAAGGAACAACTTTCATGCTTACCATTTCCTCAAATTCCCACTGCAACAGTGCTTAATGGAATAGTAAAGTTAGGCTTCAAAAAATGAAAATTCTGCCCTCTTGGTTTTAAGTTTAGAAATGGTATGGGTGCTCAATTCCAACAAGTTTTAAATGTAAAATGTGGTACATTGGGAGTGTTAAAACCAATGTGCCTATTCTCTATCCAAAAGTCAACATTTTTGTTGACCAATGAAGTGAATAGTGACACCAAAAACTTGAAAATCAAAAATTGAAGAATTCAAAAATATCAAATGCCCTAGTATACCTAAGAAGATTGGTTTGGATAGTTTAGCATGCCAATAGGGTTCAGTTAGCAGTACTGCACATGGCAATATGCCATTCTGTGATTTTATGGCTTTTAGCCATTCTGACCTTGCATTGAGATTTGGCCTTGTGCCTGATATTATTCTGACTTGTTAGGTACATTTGCCTGTGGGAGATGCATATGTGACCGATGGTGTGACGGCCCGAGGTACTTGATACCCAGTGCCAGTTTACCCGTTTATCCAGTCCAGTCGTCTAATGTAGGTTACTTGGGCAACCAAATGAATGAAAGTGGACAAAGTAATGATGTACAAATTCAAAACGAATAAAACATATACATTCACTACATATTTGTTTTCTTGCTATTTCTTTTATTTAATTATTGCACCACTAAGCATTATTACTTAGCGCGTTGCTTTTGCCACGCGTAGGTTCTGGAGATACAGATCGTGAGCCCAGTAGACCGCAGACTGGGTGAGTCCATCCTGCAGTTCTGCACAGTGTCCGTGTCACCTCAACTTCTGCAGTGCATTGGTAGGACACTAGGTGTCATTTTGGTATTTTGTAACTAAATTTCTATTTTCTCATATGTAAATGAACTTATGTAATGTATTTTGAGGTTCATGTAAATAATGAAGATTTATGGTTATGTATGGAAGTAATTTGAGTATTTATTTGTTGTTTATATATGAGTACCCTGAGAAATGATGATTGAGAACATGATGTTGAAAAATATTGAGTTTATGATGATATGGGAGTTTGAGATGATTGAATATGGTTATTGGAAGTGTTTTTCACAGGTTCCGAAGAACTGTTTTCTCCATTTTTAGCCGGTACTCTGTCGGATTTTCTTTAAAATTTTCGGAACCTCAAATAAATTAAAATTTCGATAAATGGCACAAATACATTATATTTCACAAGTTATATTCAAAAGCATGATAAAAATTAATTAAGGTATATTAGAGTGTGCCGGTACACCGTATGACATTGCTTACTCGGGTATACTGTACACGGGAAAGGGGTGTCACATTTAGTGGTATTAGAGCACGGTTTAGGCGTTTCTGGGCCTAGATTGAGTCCATACCATGCATTGCATTTGTAAGAGTCGAGGTGACACTAATGCAGATCTGTTTGTCTTTCTTATTTTGAATAGGATATGGACCCTACATCCCAGAGGGCAGTTGAGGAGGAAGTGGAGAGTCATGCTCCACCTGCAGTAGCTGAGACTGGGGGTATGGGAGAACCTGCTCCGCCAGCTCAAGCCGAGCCTGCTCAGCCTCCACAGGCCATGTTCCAGCAAATTGCCGATTTCTTTAGACAATGGCCGGGGTAATGCCAGTACCACCACCACCACCAGCTCCACAGCAGAAATCACACCTGGAAAGATTAAGAAAATTTTGAGCAGTGGACTTCTTCGGCAAGAGAGAAGATGATTACATTGCGTAGAAAATTGGTTGAACAGAACAGGCAGAGTTCTAAAACAACTCCACTGCACTCCAGAACAAAACCTAGAGGCTGCCATATCTCTGTTACAAGACGATGCCTATGAATGGTGGGATACGGTGTCCAGTGAAGTACAGCCAGAAATAGTAACTTAGGATTTCTTTCTCTCCAAATTCAAGAAGAAATATGTGGGTACTGTATACCTAGAAGAGAGAAGAAGAGAGTTCATTAATCTAAGGCAGAGACAGTTGTCAGTGGCCGAGTATGAGAAGGAATTCATAAGATTGAGCCGCTATGGAAGGGAGATAGTCCCTAATGAAGCTGAAAGGTGTAAGAGATTTGAAGAGGGACTAAATGACAACATAAAGATCCAGCTCACTGCCCTGGGAATCACAGAATTTACCAAGTTAGTGGAAGCTACAATAAAGGTTGAAAAAGTAAGAATCAGTGAGCAGACCAGAAGGGATAGACAGCAGAAGAGGGGCTCGGGTCAGTTTAGTTCATCTCCTACACCTGGGAAGAGGTTTAAAGGTCCATCTGCATGCAGTTCGGGCGATCACAAGGTCGTGAGTCGGTCTCGGGGCCCAGCCACGATTCACCCTTAGGAGAGGTCAGTCCACACCATCAGTGGGCAGCTCTCCAGGGATGGAGTTCAGGACCAGCCCGGCAACTTCGCATGTCCACAGCATGCGAAGTGGCACAAGGGGGAGTGTTAGAGAGTGGCGGTGCTTAAGGTGTGGGTCAACAGAGCATCAGTTGAAGAACTGTCCACGCAGAACTACTACAGCTGCTCCAACACAAGCAGATAGACCTGCTCCTGCACCGCAAAGAGGTAGAAAATCTGGCAAATCTGACGCCGTGGGACCATCACAGAGGCTTGCATCTGAGCCAGCAGAGAGGCCTGATAACAGACCACCTGCCAGAGCCTATACCATTAGAGCTCAAGAGGAGCAAGATGCCCCGGACGTCATCAGGGGTACGTTCTCCCTCTACAATACACCTGTGCATGCATTAGTGGATCCAGGATCCACTCATTCATACATCTACATCAACCTACCCGTAGAAAAGGGGATATTAGTAGGGGAGAGTGACCAAGACATTCTGGTCACTAATCCATTGGGCCACAGCGTAGTGGTGAACAAAGTATACAAGGGTTGCCCGTTAAGGATTCAGGGGTATGAATTCTTCGCAGACCTGATTGAGTTGCCTTTCCACGAGTTTGACGTGATTTTGGGAAAGGACTGGTTGTCACGTCATCAGGCAATAGTTGATTGCAAATTGAAGAGAATTTCTTTGAAAACTCCTGGGGATAATGAGATCACAGTTGTGGGGGAAACGACAGATTTCTTGTCCAATGTTATCTCAGCCACAGTTGCAAGAAGAATGATGAGAAAAGGCTGTGAAGCCTACCTAGCACATGTGGTGGATACTAGGCAGGCTAAGCCAAACTTGAGTGATATACCTACAGTAAGAGTCTTCCCAGAGGTATTTCCTGAAGAATTACCTGGTTTGCCACCAGAAAGGGAAGTTGAGTTTGCTATTGAGGTAATACCGGGTACAGCACCCATTTCCATTGCTCCTTATAGGATGGCACCCACTGAATTGAGGGAGTTGAAAACTCAGTTGCAAGAGTTGCTTGATAAGGGGTTCATACGCCCCAGTGTGTCACCGTGGGGAGCTCCAGTGCTGTTTGTGAAAAAGAAGGATGGGACTTTGAGGTTATGCATCGATTATCGGCAGTTGAATAAAGTGACTGTGAAGAACAAATATCCGTTGCCTAGAATTGATGATCTGTTTGATCAGTTGAAGGGAGCAGGAGTATTTTCCAAAATTGATCTCAGATCAGGGTATCATCAGTTGAGGGTGAAGGATGTAGATGTGCCAAAGACTGCATTCAGGACCCGGTATGGGCATTATGAGTTCCTAGTGATGCCCTTTGGCCTAACAAATGCACTAGCAGCATTCATGGACCTTATGAACCGTATCTTCCATCCACACTTAGATTGGTTCGTAGTGGTCTTTATTGATGATATTTTGGTGTATTCCAAGACCAGGGAAGAACATGATGAGCATTTGAGGATCATTCTACAAACCCTGAGGGAAAAGAAGCTGTATGCTAAGTTGTCCAAATGTGACTTTTGGTTGAATGAGATTGCATTCCTTGGACACATAGTGTCAGCTGATGGGATTAGGGTGGATCCCAAGAAAATAGAAGCAGTGATGGAATGGAAGCCTCCCAGAAATACAACTGAGGTCAGAAGCTTCTTGGGGCTAGCTGGGTATTACAGGAGATTTGTGAAGGGATTTTCCTTAATAGCTGCTCCAATGACCAAGTTGTTACACAAGAATGTTAGATTTAACTGGAATAACAAGTGTCAGACCAGTTTTGAGAAGTTGAAGGCTATGTTGACAGAGGCACCAGCAGCACACACCAAAGGTCGTGAAAGGACTTTGTGGTCTATAGTGATGCCTCACATAATGGGTTAGGGTATGTATTGATGCAAGAGGGGAAGGTGGTCACTTATGCTTCCAGACAGCTAAGGCCACATGAACAGAACTATCCTACCCATGATCTAGAGCTTGCAGCAATTATCTTCGTACTGAAGATATGGAGGCATTACTTGTATGGTGAAAAGTGCTACATTTACACAGACCACAAAAGCCTGAAATATTTGCCAACTCAGAAGGAGCTCAACCTTAGACAGTGGCGATGGATTGAGTTCCTGAAGGACTATGATTGTGTGATTGACTATCATCCTGGGAAGGCAAATGTTGTTGCTGATGCTTTGAGCAGAAAATCCATGACAGCCTTGATATCATTGAATGCCCGTCTATCTTTGGTTCGAGATGGAGCTATTTTGGCTGAGTTGCAAGTGAGGCCAAACCTGCTACAACAGATTTTAAATGGGTAGAAGGTAGATGAGAAGCTAATGGCTATTATGAGCAAAATCTCAGAAGGAAAAGCAACTGACTATGGGGTGAAAGCAGATGGGTGTCTGTATTACAAAGGAAGACTGTGTGTACCAGATAATGGGGAATTGAAGGCCAGTATTCTGAAAGAGGCACACACCAGTGTATATGCTATGCACCCAGGAAGTACAAACATGTATCATGATCTGAAGCTTCAGTATTGGTGGCCTGGTATGAAGAAAGACATAGCTGACTATGTGACTAAATGCTTGACATGTCAGCAAGTCAAGGCAGAACATCAAGTTCCATCAGGTTTGCTACAGCCTATACGCATACCTGAATGGAAATGGGATCGAGTCACCATAGATTTTGTAAGTGGTTTACCTCTCACCCAGAAGAACCATGATGCAGTATGGGTGATAGTTGATAGATTGACTAAGTCAGCACACTTTCTGCCAGTTAGGACTGACTACTCACTAGAGAAGTTAGTAGAATTGTATATCAGTGAGATAGTTAGACTACATGGAATTCCACTTTCCATCATATCTGATCGAGACCCAAGGTTTACATCGAGATTTTGGAAGAAGTTGCATGAGTCCTTGGGTACACAACTCCACTTCAAAGATGCCTTTCCATCCTCAGACGGATGGGCAATCCGAAAGAGTAATCCAGGTAAACAATTGAAACCAATGGAATTGATACAAATATTGAATTAAAATGATAATAATAACATGAAATATATGTCAGGTCCTTGAGGATATGCTAAGGAGTTGTGTCATTGAGTTTGAGGGAAGTTGGGATAGATACCTCCCATTGGCAGAATTTGCATACAACAATAGCTACCAAGCTAGTATCCAAATGGCCCCATATGAAGCACTGTATGGGAGGAAATGTAGAACTTCAGTGTACTGGACTGAATTGGGCGAAGACAAATTGGTGGGGCCAAACCTGGTGAAACAGACTGAGGAGAAAGTGAAACTAATCAAAGCCAATCTGAAGGTTGCCTCAGATAGACAGAAATCTTATGCCGACCTGAAGAGAAAAGAAATAGAATATGTGGTTGGCGACAAAGTGTTCCTCAAGGTATCACTGTGGAAGAAGGTATTGAGGTTTGGAAGAAAAGGTAAGTTAAGTCTTAGGTTCATTGGCCCATATGAAGTCATTGAACGTGTGGGTCCAGTGGCCTATAGGCTAGCTTTACCTCCAAAGCTGGACAAGATTCACAATGTGTTTCACGTATCTATGTTAAGAAGATACCGCTCAGATCCTTCACATGTCATCTCTAGGGAAGAAATTGAAATACAGCCGGATTTGACATATGAAGAAGAACTTATACGGATTCTGGCTCGGGAAGTGAAAGAGTTGAGAAATAAGCAGATTCCACTGGTGAAAGTGCTTTGGAGGCACCACAACACCGAGGAGGCAACTTGGGAAAGTGAAGAGACGATGAGGCAACAGTTCCCTCAACTGTTTGCATCAGGTAAATTTCGAGGACGAAATTTAAATTAGAGGGGAAGAGTTGTAACACCCTCCCGGTAGCAACTCCGTACATTCTACTGTTCCGGTGACCAGTGTCGGTCCGGATGGCTAGAACATTCGGAAAAATATTTAAACTAAAGTGAGGGACCATAATTAACTCAAATATTAATAAGAAAAATTTAGTAAAAATTTTAGAAACAAAACACAACCAAGTTAAACGAGCCAGTGCCCTAGCGATGGGTAACCAGAGGGAAGTTGCGGTTCTCGCAACTAGGAGCCCTAGACCCGAGAGAAAATTCATAAAATAATTTTTGGGACTCCAAAGAAGGGTCATTGAGGTCCCTATGGCATTAGAATGCCAAGAAAATATTTAGAAAAATTTTTCAATCAGATGCATAATTTTGACCCTTTAAGCCAAACGGAGGGCATTTTGGTCATTTCGCCTTCAGAGATGATTTTTGGCCGACTTGTCCAGTTAAGTAAATAATTAATATGACATAAAATATGAATAAACATTACTAAAAATTAAATTGAAAATGAGTAGTGATGAAAAGAAAAGAAAATGCAATAAAATGCCAAATATGACATCATTATGATGTCATTTAAAAGTTTCCTCCAATTATAATTAAACAACCAATTCATTAACTAATAAAAGAGATAAATAAGACCAAAAGAAATTAAAAAAACACAGCAGCCATCTTCTCCCCCAAACCAGCTGAAACCTAGCCCTTACCCAAACCTCCATTAACACCACAAAAAAAGCTTTATTTCTCTCTTTGTTACACCACTAAACCCTAAACCCCTTTCATTAAAACTTGTCCACTGATCTTGGGAAAGTGTTTGGTAGCCTAGAAAAGGAAAGAAAGTGAAGTTAAGCTTGGGAAAAATCTGCCCTACAAGAGGTTAGTGCACCTATCTACTTAAAACCCTTATTTTCCATGTTAGGGACTTGAAATCAACATGAATTTGTGAATTAAATGAACCAAATGTGTGTATGCCTACCATGAATTTCGGCAGCCCTAAGGAAGGAACAATGATGGAGTGTTTTTATGGACTTAAAGTGGATTAGAGATCATGTTTAAAGCATGTATGCATGTGGTTAGTGAATGAGTTAGTAATTAAGGTATGTTGTGAAAATTTATAATGGAAACTAGGGTTTTGAGAGTAAAATGTGGACTTGGCTTATGAAATTGTTAAAGAACATTCTAATGGTCAATTAGTGACCATTTGAGGAAATTTGACCATAATTTGGATTGAAATATAGCATGGCAAAGTGAATGAGTATGCTGCCCAGTGATGCAGCAGGGTGGCTATGATTCCAGCCCACTTGGACTGCCATATCTTTGGCTGTGTTGGTCCAATTGGTGTTTGGCCAATTGGACATGAAACTAGACTTATAATGGCACATTTTTGCTGCAGAAACCATGCCCAAAAGACCAAAGCAAGAGGACCAAAAGTTGGCCCCAATCCGGGTACCCTGCAAGCCAATTCTGCAGAATGACCAAATGAACAGTAACTGTTCATTTGGCCATAACTCACTGTAGAAATGGTCAATTGACCTGAAATTTTTACAGCAAAAAGTTAAGACATAGACAAACAACTTTCATGAAGAAACCTACCCTAAATTATGACCATAACCTATCCAACAAGATAGTGGCAGTCACTGTTCATGGTACTGTAGATTTGGTAATTCTGCAGTTTTTTTCAATCCGGCCAGCTGTGGTTTTTGGACCATATCTAGAGCTAAAAAACTCCAAATGGAGTGATTGAAAAAAATAAATTCAACTAGACAAAATAAGGAACAACTTTCATGTTTACCATTTCCTCAAATTCCTAATACAACAGTGCTTAATGGAACAGTAAAGTTAGGCTTCAAAAACTGAAAATTCTGCCCTCTTGGTTTTAAGTTTAGAAATGGTATGGGTGCTCAATTCCAACAAGTTTTAAATGTAAAATGTGGTACATTGGGAGTGTTAAAACCAATGTACCTATTCTCTATCCAAAAGTCAACATTTTTGTTGATCAATGAAGTGAATAGTGACAACAAAAACTTGACATTCAAAAATTGAAGAATTCAAAAATATCAAATGCCCTAGTATACCTAACAAGATTGGTTTGGATAGTTTGGCATGCCAATAGGGTTCAGTTAGCAGTACTGCACATGGCAATAAGCCATTCTGTGATTTTATGGCTTTTAGCCATTCTGACCTTGCATTGAGATTTGGCCTTGTGCCTGATATTATTTACAGCTTGTTAGTCGCTCACACACCGGGAGATGCATATGTGACCGATGGTGTGACGGCCCGAGGTACTTGATACCCAGTGCCAGTTTACCCGTTTATCCAGTCCAGTCGTCTAGTGTAGGTTACTTGGGCAACCAAATGAAAGAAAGTGGACAAAGTAATGATGTACAAATTCAAAACGAATAAAACATATACATTCACTGCGTATTTGTTTTCTTGCTATTTCTTTTATTTTATTATTGCACCACTAAGCATTATTGCTTAGCGTGTTGCTTTTGCCACGCGTAGGTTCTGGAGATACAGATCGTGAGCCCAGTAGACCGCAGACTGGGTGAGTCCATCCCGATTACGCACGTGTCCGTGTCACCTCAACTTCTGCAGTGCATTGGTAGGACACTAGGTGTCATTTTGGTATTTTGTAACTAAATTTCTATTTTCTCATATGTAAATGAACTTATGTAATGTATTTTGAGGTTCATGTAAATAATGAAGATTTATGATTATGTATGGAAGTAATTTGAGTATTTATTTGTTGTTTATATATGAGTACCCTGAGAAATGATGATTGAGAACATGATGTTGAAAAATATTGAGTTTATGATGATATGGGAGTTTGAGATGATTGAATATGGTTATTGGAAGTGTTTTTCACAGTTCAAGAACTGCTTTTCTCCATTTTTAGCTTTACTCTGTCGGATTTTCTTTAAAATTTTCGGAACCTCAAATAAATTAAAATTTCGATAAATGGCACAAATACATTATATTTCACAAGTTATATTCAAAAGCATGATAAAAATTAATTAAGGTATATTAGAGTGTGCCGGTACACCATGTGACATTGCTTACTCGGGTATACTGTACACGGGAAAGGGGTGTCACACCAATAATGTGGATATAAGTAAGTCTACATGACTTAAAAAATTACAACTAGAAATTCTGAGTGACCATAAGACATGGGACAATAAATCTTATGAAGAGAACTAGGCTTAAATGAAACTAGAACCTGCTTAAATAAATTGCTAAAATATAATACCAAAACTGCCTAGATAAGGAACCAAAATTTGTGATTGAATTAATTATGGTTATTTGACCATAACTTGAGTTATACAAATCCAAATGACATGATTCAAAAAGAAAAATAAAGAGAAGACATAGAAGAACAACTTCCATGAAGGAAGTGGGGCTAAACAATAGCCACAAATTGCTCAACTTGATATGTAAATTCAAAACAGTAAAATTGAACCTAAAGAAAGGTTCTTGACTTAAATTGTTTTTAGTAAGGACTTATCCCTAATAAGTCACCACATGCTAAATTACATGAAATAGGTATGTGGGACCCACTTTCCCACTAAAAGGTGATATGAAATCAGTTGATACATAAAATGTAAATTACCTAAATAGTTTGCTAAACACATAAGTCATAGGAAAATACACTTGGAACCTATGTTTCTATCATATATGAAATAACAATACTATAAATATGTATAGTACATGATATAATATAATGAGAGAGATAAATATATAAGTTATACGAATAAGTACTTGGGACCTATGTTCCCATTATAATGACATGAAAATGGTATAACCATAGATAGTACATGAAGTGAAATAACAATATGTTATAAACCCTTAATAGTACATAGCATGAAAAAAAATAAAACTACAAGTGCTTAATAATACTAATTTGCTCAAAGTATACCTAGGCTTATATATATAGTTGGATTGATTGGTATACCAATTAGGGATTACAGATAGCAGTACTGCCTATATGGAAAAATCATGGACTGACAATATATGTTTGATATGATTGTTCTACAGGCTATATGCCTGCCCGTTGGCCATTGTGCCTAATTATATTACTGGCTTTAACAGCCTACCTGCTGGCCTTATGCCTGACATGATAGATGCCATTGTGCATAATTGTATTTTTGGCTTTAACAGCTTGCCCGCTGGCCTTGTGCCTGACATGACAGATGCCATTGTGTATAATTGTATACAAGATATTATATGCTTGCCCACTAGCCTTGAGCTTGACAAACAGTTGTATATAGGATATTATATGCCTGCTCGCTCGCCTAATGCCTGACATGACAGTTGTATATAGGATAGAATATTCCCGTATATCCAGTCTTTATAGACTGTTATAGGTTACTTGGGCACAAATATGAGTAATGAGTCTTAAATTTAATTAAGTACCGAAAAGATCACAGATATGAGTAATAGGTTGTAAAAATCAATTGATTATATAAAGAGATCCCAGTAAATTAATATGCTCCTATGGAGCAACTAAAGTTATGAAACGACTCATAAGTTGTAAGCTTTAAAAATTAAATAATTACATGAAGAGACCACTGATATGACTTTAAACGACAGAGAAGGAAATAAATGTATAGATAAGATACTGATAATTAAATTATTTCCAAAGTGCAATTGAAATATATAATTAACCTAGAATTATGAAATTTCACATATTATTGTAATTTTAAATCATTTAGTTATTCTGCTTTTAAATTATGCACCACTAAGCAATTTGCTTAGCGCGTTGGATTTTCCATCGTGTAGGTACTGGAGACCAGACATAGCAGCCGTGTAACACCCCTAAGTTCGGTAGTGCGTTCTGCTGCTCCGGTGACCAGTGTTGTCCGGATAGCTAGGATGCCTAGAAGCACACTTTAATATGAGTGAGGAGACATAAAATAATGAAATACATTAAAAGAAAATACAAGAAAAACAAAGGAAAAATAATAGCAAAAAAATGTAACCAAGTTAAACGAGCCGGAAACCCTAGCGATGGGGGACCGCACCGGGAAGTCACGGCGTGGACCGTTGACTAGCTCGGATCATGCGGGAACCACGGAAAACATTTTTTAGACTTAAATAGACCCTTATTGAAGAATAAATATCATTAGAAATATCAAAGAAAAATTAAATAATTAGTACAAAGAAAAGTGAGAAATCGAAAAACAAACAAAACCCGGTGTTACCGAAAAATCGGGAATGCAACCCGAACAGGGGCATTATGGTCATTTGACATCCCGAATTGTCTTTTGACCTAAATGTCCATTAAAAATAAATAATATTACACTTAGAAAATGAAATGAAAAATTAATTTAGTGGTACCTAAAGTAAATAGCCAAAAATGGAGTGGAAATGGTGTAAATGACACATTAAACTTATAATATGATTAAATAATGTGAGTGGGCCACTAAAGGAATAAACTAAAGGCATAATGGGGTAGGTGTACACCCATTATCCCATCTGCACTTCATCTTCCTCATTTGAATTCCTTCATGCCGATTTGAGAAAGAAGAAAACCACCATTGCCGTTTGCTCTCAAGCTCATTTAATCCCTCCATTTCACCTTCAATCACTTAGGTTCCTTCATGAAAAATTGTCTACACATCACAAGGAAGAGTTTGATACCAAATTTAAGAAGTTTAATCAAGGTTTAACAAGTTCCAACTATAAGGTAAGTTAGCATTTTTGAAGATAGCTTTGTTAAACTTTGTGTGCATGATATGGGTGTTGAATTTGTGAAGGAAATTTTTAAGTTGAAGAGTTATTGAGATATCCATTTTTGGGCAACCATGTAGTCATGTATTTGATGAGATAATTGTGCATATATTTGATGGGAAATGATGTTGGTTATGGTGATTTAATAACTTAGTGAATTACTTCATATGTATATGGTGATTTTGCATTTAGAATGGAAATTGATGAATTGTAGGACACTTTGGTGTTGAGAGACATTTTCGGCAGCCTTGGAACTCTTGGATAAGTATATGTGTTCATGAAGATATGGGAAGAATTGTGGCATTAAGGATAGATGGATATGTATATGAAATTGTTGTGTAAAGTGTATGTAAAAACTTGTAATGTTTATGTGTATGTGTAATTGTATTTGGACTTTGGAAATTAGAATTATATTTGGTGTGTTGAGGATAATTGTAATCTACCCAAAGTGATGTTAATGTAAAGTGGAATATGTTTTTGGTAATGTACCAAAACAGATTTGGTAGGGAAGTAAACATATTGCAAGGTAAGTGTGTGATTGATGTGTGTTTAAGCAAGGTAACTAAGGGCAGTGTACATTTTAGCCAATAAGTTTAAATGAGTAACCTCAATTGGTATGAGACCAATTGGAGGTGGAACTAGGCACAAAATGTGCCAACTTTCATTGAGAAAGAATACCAAAATTCTGCTTGCAAGGTGACCTAAGAAAATGACCAATTCGGATTAGGTACAATTAGGACCTGAAAAATGACCAATTGGGCAGCAGTGAGTGTTTAGGCCATAACTCACTCAAAACAGGTCCAATTGACCTGAAATTTTAACCATGAATAGTTAAGACCCATACCTATAAGTCTTATGAAGACACCAAAACCCAGAAATGACCATAAGCAAGTCAAAAAGCTTGCACAAGTTCGGGTCCAAAAACTGGCCGAACCAAAGTTGACCAAATTGACCTAAAATTGACCTAATTTGATGCCATTTGACCAGCAATAGTGTAATGACCATAACTTGGTCTACTTAACTCGGATTGACCTAAAATTTTGCCCTGCATGCAATAAGACATAGATCTACAAGTTTGTAGTTTTGACCGAAACCCAAAAACCGAGGGAAATAGGCCGTCCGGCTAGGTCAAACTAGTATCCCAAAATCCAGCAAGTTGCATTAAAATGCACTAAACAAGGAAATGAGTTTGGTAAAACGTACCAACCCTAAAACCCTATCGAATGTGACATATTAATGACACTAAAACCTAATTTACCTAAAACGCATCGAGGGTCGGTATATTAGGTAATTGAGCAAATAATAGCCTTCAGTGAATTACTTATCGAACATTATTGTTAGAGACAATTTAATTTAGTACTGAAACACTTCAAATTGTGTTTCTAAGTTAACAAGGACTCAGCAAAAGGGAAAGAAATACTGAGTCAAGACTAGGAGACAAATATCAGAGGTTTGTGCACAACAACTATTTCTTTTGAATTATTTTCAATTGAAATAAATATTGACTATTTGTATATTATTGTTTTAAATTGTGGAAATATATTTGAATGAATATTTATTGCTTGAAAATCATTGTAAATGATTTGAAACTGTGAGAAATTGTTTAAATGACATTGATGGATACTTATTGATTTAAAAGCATTGGAAATGGTTTGAAACCACAGCTATCATGTATATTGATTGTATTCCTCATTAGCTAGTCTAGTGGGAAGAATTGAATTCCCTCTCTGGCTGAAGTGTTGAGGTGTGTGCCTGTTGAGGACGAATTGAATGAGTACTCATATTTTTGCTAGCTAGCTATGTTATTCCTCATTAGTCATCGACTTTTGGGACGAATTGAATACCTCATTAGCCATTGGCTTTTGGGACGAATTGAACTATGGATCATGATTAAGCTGTGTGTGATTTATTGATATGTATTCTGAGATTGTGAAATGAATTTAAACTCTTATTGACATATACTATCTTTTGAATTCAACCATGATCTGGCTTATTGAAATTATTGTGATATTGAGAAATGGAGTTTAAATTCTGTTTGACAATTATTGTCTTGAAATTAACTATGGTTTTAAGTATCCACTATTTACATGACTTATGAATTGTGATTTAAATTGTATTTAGTTAATGTTGTGCACCACTGAGATATTGTCTCAGCGATAGCTTTTTATTGCTGTCGCAGGTAGACAGACAGACAGGGCAGCAGACTAGGCTGCTAGTACCGCCAGCGAGAGATTTTTGAGTATAGTGAGTATACCACATTTGGCATTTTGTACTGTAATGTATGACACTGTATGTACATTTTGTTTTTGGTTTTGAGCAGTTGTAAATTCAAATTGTACCTTGAAGTTGTAAATTAATTATGAGTTATTTGACTTGTAAAAAATTGTATTATATTTCCTTATTTCAGACTTTGAAAAATTTCTATGGAATTGAGTTGATAAATTGTTGTGTTGAGAAATGTATTGGAGTTGAGATTTGGAAAATTATTGAAGTGTATTTTTACAGGTTTTCTGAAGAACTGTTCTATCCAAAATACAGATGGCACTCTGCCAAAAATTTTACAGAAATTCCAAATAAATCAAATGAGTTAATTGTTTCACTTCAGTTCACCAAAGTCTTTAACACCTGTAAATAGTGCTCACCACTGTAAAAGAAGTAAGAAAAGTTTTTAAAATCCCTTGTAGTGTACTTAATGGGTTATCAGTAGACGGAGTTGGTAATTCATTAGGTATACTACGGGATCATGTTATGCCTTACAGAGGGGTAGGGTGTGACAAGCCGCCATAGTAGTACTCTAATTACAGTTGTCCAAATCTGCTACAGTTCAGAGCTCACCTCAGTAGTGTTTATTTTGGTAGGGCCCAATGTACTTAAGTTTTGCATTTTGGTTCATGTATAATGAGATGTATATTAATTTTGAACATTTTAATTAAATGAATTTATATTTTGGACTGTAAATAAAGCTTGTAATTTTTGTATATAAATTTTCATATGAATGAATTGAATTTCATTTTCTTGAAATGATATGATATGGTACATGAAAAAATGATATAGATATGAAATTATTTTTAACAGGTAACTATTAGAACCCGCCAAATGTCAATAAATCAGGGGAGGTTCTCTCTGGGTTTCCACAGAAATAAATTGTGATAAAAAAAATATTACCACATGTTTTCTACAAAGTTTAAAAATTAACAATGGACACGACAGGATAAGATAGGATGCTCCAGCACCGAATGTGTAGTTCTTGCTCAGCTACACTGTAGACGAGTTAGGGGTGTCACAAGAATAAAGTGAACTGACACCTTTTTTTATTTAGATAAGTATCTGAGGGTCTGTTTGAATAAGTTGTGAGAAAATCCAAAGTAGTCAAAATGCGTTCTAACTTGAACTTAGATTGAAATTATCATAATTTGAGACATGAGAATCTATGTCTCCACACGCATGCTTGTACCAAAGATCACTCTCTTGGATTAATTTATTCTTTTCACCACTCCTAATGTCTTACTGTTCTTCTTTCACTAGATCCAAAGGGCTTAACCGCATGTAGATAGAGATCAGCCATGCGTAGTTCATATCCACAAAATAGAGCTCGAGCTCATCTAGACTGGTAACTCATCTAGATAGGTAACTCATCCAGACAAGAAGCTCATCCAAACACATCACTAAAGACTGCGTACAATTATGCATATCCCTCTGATTATCCTAGCTAATTATTACATAGTTGACTTTCTACAACTGTAACACCCTCACTTTAGATAGTCCGTACGTTCTACTATTCCGGTGACCAATGTCTAACCGGACAGCCAGAATGTCTGAAACTATAATTAGACTAGAGTGAGGAGTCATAAATAATTCAAATAAGGGTAAAAAAAAAATTAAGGAAAAATTTTAGAAATGAAATACAACAAAGTTAAATGAGCTGGTGCCCTAGCGATGGGTGACCAAACGGGAAATTGCTGTTTTCACAGCTAGAAGCCCTAAACTTGGGGAAAAATTCATGAAATAATTTTTGGGACTCCAGAGAAGAGTCATTGAGGTTTTGATGGTATTAAAATGCCAAGAAAATGCTTCTAAAATTTTATCAATTGGTACAGACGATTTTGGCTCAATAAGCAAAACGAAGGGCATTTTGGTCATTTCGCCTTCAGAGATGATTTTTCACCAACTTGTCCATTTAAGTAAGTGAATTATATGACATAAAATATGAATAAATATTGCTAAAAATTTAATCAAAAATTGATAAAAGAAAGAAGAAAAAGAAAACAAAACAAATTAAAATTTAATTAGAATTATTACATATGCATGATGCAATTAAAGTCTCCCACCCAATTAAAACTTGACAACACATAAAATAAGAGATAAAAATCTATTAAAAAGAAAGAAAATGGTCTTCTTCCTCATTTTCTTAGCCTTGTCTGGACTCCATTTTTTTGCAAAGCTCCTCACCATTTTTCTTCATACAAACTTGAATTCCCATGCAAACACACCACAAAACTCACAACCTCCAACACAAAAATTAATAGTTAGACCTTGGGGAAGTGATTGTGTAACACCCTGAACCTTTGAGTTATGAATAGTACCATTTTTGATCCGTGACTAGTATTATTCAAAGACACCTTGAGGACCAAAAATAAATAGAAAATTAATTGAGATAAACACAATAAAAATTCAAGTGACCCAAAAATATAAGGACTCACTGGGTATATTGTAAAAGAGGGATTATGACCCGATAAGGGACATTTTGGTCAATTCACTTTAAGAGTTGATTTTTGACCAAAATGTCAATTTAATTAAATGAAAATAAAATATTGAATTATGAAGAAATATTGAGAAAAAAATTAGAGTAAAAGTGGAAAGAAAATAAAACTGGCAAAAATCTAGAATTTAAATTCTATTTTTGACCTAATTAAAATTAATGACTTATGGGCTTTTGACAATTAAACTTAATTATTTAATTAAAAAGGAATAAATAAGTATAAAAGAAGACAAGTCTCCTTCTTTCCCTTCTTCCATGCCACTACCCATCTTCCCTCTCCCTCTCTTTTCTTTTCTCTTCTTCTCCAATCTTCTTCTCTAATCTTCTTCCACCATTGTTTTCCCTTCCAAGTCTTGATTCACTTCAACTCCCTTCATAAATTTCATAGCCCACTAAAAGAAAACATCAAAGAGATCTTTGATTGAGAGATTAAAAACAAGAAGAGCAAGACTTGGAAGAGATTGGAAGTGGGAAAAATCACCAAGTGAGGTAAGCTCTCTCTTTTATGCTTGATTAACCAAATATGCTTTGAATCAAGTTTGGGTGTGATGAATTTACATGAGAAAGCATGAAATTTCATAAGAAAATGAAAGAAAACATGTATGGAATCTAAACTAAGGTTTTAGCCAAATTAGAGAAAAGTTAGGGTTTGATGTCTTTGAATGAAATTTATGATGAGATTAAGCTTAGTTGAAGTAGTATACATGATTGGGGCAAAGAAATTGCATGAAATGTGTATAAATTTAATTATGGGAGATTAGGGTTCATGGGAAAATTGGAGTTTTGGTGCTAGAGAGTGAAATTGGTGTATGTAGTATTAAATTATGGCCATTTGACGTTTATTTAGTTTGAATTGACATTGGGTTGATGAATGGAGGTAATGAAATGGTAGGATTAGGGAAAATTGCAAACTTTGGTATTTGAAAATTGCGGGGTTTGTGCTAGGAAGTGCTAGGAAGTGCCATTGATGTGTCAAAGTGCTAGAAAATGGTAGGACTTGTAAATTTTCAGTTTTGGTCCCTCAAAGGGACCTTGGTCATGCTGCCAGCAGCATGACCACATTGAATCCGAATTTGCTTTTTGTTCAAACACTTCTAACACACTTCATTTGGTCACAAATGACCATTTCTCACTTTAAACTAGGTCAAGGACATAATTTACCAATTTCTTACATTTTTGGTCTCTAAACCCTAAGTGTCCAAACCCTAGTTCACAAATTCTTTGCATTTAGCTAATTCAAAGCCTTTAACCATAATCATTCAACTAATTGAGGTTCATATACCCATCCAAATCAATTAAACCATGCAAATCACACTCCCTATCATGCTGGCCGAAATTTCAGTTTGGTCCTTCAACAATTAATTTCATTTTATTTTAAGTTTATTTCTAAGTTAATTAAGCTATAAACACAACTAATAAACTAATTTTGCAACTTAAATCACTAACCTCAATCTTTAATGTCCAAATCTTCAATTCTCTTCTTTTTTCTTTTTCTTTGCTCTTTCAATCTTCTTCTTAGGTTGAGGTAACAAGCTTTGATGGGGTGTTTATGGAAAATATTTAGGTTAAGTGAGGAAATTCAAGCTTGAGTGCAAGCTTCAATAGAGGTTTAAAAATGGAGATGTGAGGGAGAGGGAGAGTGACGGCTTGAAGAAGACTTTTGTGTTTTTTTTTTCCCTTTTTTTATGTCTTAGGAAGACCACAAATCACTTTAATTAAATTTATTAATTATAATCTTTATGGCATCATGCATGATGTCATGCATGATGTCATCTTCCTTCACTATTTCATTATTTTTCTATTAGTTCTTTAATTTAATTCCAGACTCCGAAATTTTCTTTTCTCCAATTTTATTTGACAGTTAGGTCAGGAGTCAGCTCTCGGGGTCAATTGACCAAATTGTCTCTTGCCGATTCAACCCGGTTTGCAAATAATTCAATATTTGTTCCAGCTCTCTGACCTAATTATTTGACTAGCTTAACAATTCTTTTTCATGATTTTCTCTTTTCCACTGTGTTCGTAATAGTCCTAAGGACCGTAGCGTCACATTTTACGATTCGAAATTTGAGTTTAAATTGACTTCGCAGTCATTCTCGAGAAGTGTAACACCCCAAAATTTTATTATTTATGAGTATTTTTGGTATTTTAATTTTATTTAAATTTTATGAATTTTTTTGAGATTTTTCGGATTTTAAAAATCGGGTTCGATTTTCCGAAAATATAAACTTTGAGGATTTTTAAAAATTAATTTAAAGACCACGTGGCAAAACTAAAAATATATTTGGAGTCTACGTATTTTTCTGAGTTTTATGGAATTTTTTCGGAATTTTTGGACCTCGTTTTCGGTCCCGAGGCAGAGTAAAAATTCAAAATTTTGTATCCTGAATCGAACCGGCCGAATCGAACCGGACCGGATCGGACCGGTCGAATCGGACCGGCCCTTTTCCTTCTTCCTTTTCTTCTCCCGCGCGCGATGGCTCTCTCCCTTCTCTCCCTCGTTTCTCTCTCCTCTCCGCCCCTAGCCGCCCTTGTGACCAGCCAGCCAGCCGGCGAGCGTCGCCACCAACCAATGGCCGCGCCCGGAAAAACGCGCGTGAAAATGCCCCTGCGCGCGCGCGCCGCTTCGACTTCTCCGGCCAAATCCGGCCGATCCAGCCACCGATTGGACCGGGTCTTATATCCAAAATCATCTACTCAGCGAGAGCTTTCCATAGACACCAAGAACGCCGAAATCCATCGAGCGGATTGTCCGATTTTTGCTCGAGAAGATTTTAGCCCATTTCGACTTTTGGGCTAGATTTCTCGAAAACCGTGAATCCCACGAGAAAACCGAGGCCACCAGCACGCTCCATTCGTCGAGAGCTTCGCAACGACATAAATTTTGAATTTTTTCGACACCGTTTTTTGGTGGGTCCCACGGAACCGCGGTGTATTTTCTATCATTAAATGAGATTAGAAATTTCTGAAAAATTTATGTACTAACCCCCGTGTTATGGGCTTCGTGTAGGTATCCTCTATTCTCGAAAATTCGACGATTGACCGGATGCGCAAATTTGGGCGCACGGACCGTTCTGGAAAAGTCCCCGAATTGGATCGAGGTTTTGGCTAGCCCCCCATTGTCAGACGTCCCGAGCGCGTTCGAAGTCGAGAATCGGCAAAGGTAAACCGAACCTTGCTTTTTCGTAATTTTCTAGTGCTTAAATAGGATTAAAAATCCATAAAATATTCGTGGTAGCTTAGAAAATTACGATTCTTTTTGCAATAGCTTAGTAATATTGCTAAGGACCGCGGGGCAAAGTTTTATAATTTTTAGAGCTTGTTTGGGCAGTTTTTGCAAAAATGATCAATACTAAGGACTAAATTGAAAGTTTGCGTATTGTGAAGGGTGATTGAGTTGATGGGCGGGAGGGCTGTGTGATATGATTGAACTGTTGATATATGGATTGTGAATATAGAAGTGCGTTTTTAGCCCTTTTGCAGGTTGGGTAGGTCCTAGGTATAGGGGAGATTCTGCCGGATTTTCGGCACGACTTAGGACGTAATTGGTCTTTTCTTTGTTTGTGTTGAGTCAGATTGTATTAAATAAATGTAATATGATTGTCAGGTGAGCCGGGACAGCCTTCTTCCTCCGCCCAGCCGCCACAGTGATTGTCGTCAAGTCTGTGAGTAAAATATTAATTTTAATTGTAATTTCGATATTATTATATGTTCAGCATGCCCATGCATCACTTATATGCATATATTTATGTAGTTAAACCCTAGGCATGATTTATGATGCATTGATAAATGTTAAAGTGCCATGTATGTTGTTGTGGTAATTTGGAGCAGTGTGCGTGCGTTGGCGTGCGTGTGATGTGGTGTGGACTATGGATAGGACGGGTAGACACGGCTTGAGTTCTTCTTGGGACCGGTCCTTGGGGTAGACACGGCTTGAGTTCTTATTTGGGACCCCGATTTGGTATTTAAGTGGAAGTCCGAAATGAGTTCTTGGCACGAGTTGGATTTAAGAGAGTCAGATAGGATCAGCTCCAATATATTATGATTGATGTTACAGGGTGCGTGAGTGCTCCAAATTACCTTTTTGATGTTATGATGTGAAAATGATGTTGATGTTGCATTTCACTTTACAGGATGCATTAGTTTTAGATAGTTATAGAGATTATGGTTAAAATTGATATTTTACTCTCTGAGTCGAACGCTCACTCCTGTTCAAAAATTTTTACAGGCCACAGGAGGATATTTTGTTCTGGGTTAACCTGCTTTTCTACTTCGCAGGTTGTTTATTTATTTTTGTGTAATTTTAATTACTCCTAGAATTTCCGCATGTGTTAGCAGTAATTATTTGAATTTGGTCTGTAATATTATATTCATGTTGAACCTGTAAACTTAATATTTTAAGTCTGTTTTGATGGATTGGATGAGGGAGCTGAGCTCCCATTTATTATTATGTTGATGAGTATGAGGAGGGTGAGCTGAGCTCCCCAATGGATTGTTTATTGTGTTTACAGGTCGGGTGAGTCGAAAACTCCCCGTTGGAAAGTCCATTTTATGGCCGGACTCTGTCCGTTTGTTTTCTTGAATTTGGGCCCAATGGGCCTTAGAATTGGGTAAATGAACAGTTAGGCTTACTACGGGCCTCGGGGGCCTTAGGCTGGCCCAGGTCCTAGTGCCGGTCCGGCCCATAGGTTGGGTCGTGACAAATGTGGTATCAGAGCTTAGGCTCCAGATTCTTAGGGAATGTTGTCTAAAGTGTTGGGAAAAGTCCAATAGGAGTCACATGCAGAAATATAGGGTCCACATTCGTCTTGCATTGTCATCTTTGCTTCTAGTTTCTACTTCATATATTGTGTGTAAATATGAGTCTATAGAGCTGTGCAATGTGCAGTTTTGAATTTTGTGGGCTAATACTGCTAAATTTCAGGAAAATGCGTAGAAGCAGGAGAGCTGCCACTGCACCAGAACCAGATGTGCCCGACGAGGTGTCGGCACAGGATGAGGCGCCTGCCCCGAGGAGGCGGGGTAGGAGGCCTAGAGCTGCTCAAGTAGAAGAGCAGCTGCCACCAGTTCAGGAACAGTCCTTTATGGCACAGGGTCCCATGGACCCCATGGCAGCTACTCTAGCTGGTCTGCAGAGAACCATCGACATGATGGCACAGTACATGGTCCACTCTCCACAGCAGTAGCAGTCCATCGCACCAAGAGAGGAATCTTACAAACAGATCATAAATTTTAAGAAGTTGGTGCCTGGAACTTATGATGTGTCAGACGATGCATATCGGTTTTTAGATTCCTGCAGACAGCAGCAAATGTACCGATCGATAGAAGATTGATAGAGTGTATGCAGCATGTCATGGGGCCTATGCCTAGACAATGGATGAATGACTATGTGTTACCTCGGATGGAGGGATTGACATGGGCTCAGTTTGTGGAACTTTTTATCAATCGGTTTGTGCCAGAAAGCTTCAGAGATCAGAAGCAGTGGGCCTTTGAGGCCTTAAGACAGAATGGCAGGTCCGTAGATGAATATGCTACAGAATTTCTGGAATTGAGCAGATATGCCCCTACGGCAGTAGCTACAGAAGCTATGAAGGTGAAGAGATTCTTAAAGGGGCTTGACAGGAGGTATGCGAACCTGGCCATGATGTCTGATCAGTCTTTTGATGTGGTGGTTGATCGAGCCAGACAGATTGAGATTAGCTATGCTGTGGATGACAGCGGGAGAGCAAAGAAAAACAGAGCAGAGGGTTCTTCAGGTGTTCCCCACATGGGTACTACGGATAGTGGTGGCCAAACTACTTACAGAGGAAGAAGCAGGAATAAGAGGAGTGGTTTTAGACACAAATCCCGAGGGTTCAGACTGAGTGCGGATCCAAAGAAGTGGTAACGATTCAGAATGCAGCGATTCGGCTCGTTCAGGATCCTCTTTGGCACCGTGTGCACAGTGTGGAAGAGCACATTCAGGACCTTGTTTGATGGGGTCAGGAGTATGCTTCAGGTGTGGCCAACCAGGTCACTTTGCTAGAGAATGCCCCGTTTTCAGTGAGCCACAGATGGGGTCACAGGGTTCTGTTGCTAATGTTCCTCGCCAGTTGTATTCGGGTACTTCCAACATGGCAGGCAGTCAGTTCAGTGGCCAACAGGGCCGAGGACAAGGGGGACGTGGATTTGGAGGCAGATCAGGAGGTAGAAGTCAGTATCAGGGTTCTGCCACTCAGGGTAGGGTCAAGCTCGGGTTTTCACCCTGACCCATCAGGATGCTCAGGCTTCCAATGCAGTTGTGGCGGTATTCTTCCAGTGCATTCTTATGAGGCTCGTGTTTTGATAGATCCGGGTGCTACACACTCATTTGTCTCCCCTGTGTTTGCCATGAGGTTGGGTAGAAACCCCACAACTTTAGAGTGCCCTTTGTCAGTAGCTACCCCACTTAGTGACAACGTAGATGTAGATATGGTTTTTCCGGGTAGCCCAGTGGTAGTGGATGGAAAAATCCTCCCAGCAGACTTGGTTCCTCTACCAGTAATGGATTTCGATGTAATCCTGGGGATGGATTGGTTGGCAACTCATTATGCCACCTTAGACTGCAGGAACAAAAAGGTGTATTTCCACATACCTGGTGTGGAAGAGTTTAGCTTTGATGGTGACAGGAGCGTGGCTCCATATAATTTGGTGTTAGCAATTAGTGCTAGAAAAATGTTGAGGCGTGGATGCCAAGGGTATTTGGCATTGGTGAGAGATACATCTGTAGAAGGTGTCAGCATGGAAAACGTTCCTGTTGTCAGAGAATTCATGGATGTCTTCCCTGAGGAGCTTCCAGGGTTGCCACCAGGAAGGGAAATAGAGTTTTGCATTGATGTTGTGCCGGGTACAAACCCCATATCGATGCCACCTTACAGGATGGCACCAGCAGAATTGAAAGAGCTGAAGGAGCAACTACAGGAGCTTTTGGACAAGGGTTTTATACGTCCGAGCACTTCACCTTGGGGCGCTCCTGTGTTATTTGTGCGAAAGAAGGATGGGTCATTGAGGTTGTGTATCGACTACAGACAGCTGAACAAGGTCACTGTGAAGAACAAGTATCCACTTCCTCGGATCGATGATTTGTTTGATCAGCTCCAAGGAGCTAGATTCTTTTCCAAGATAGACCTGCGATCAGGCTACCATCAGTTGAGAATCAGGAATGAGGACGTGTCCAAAACGGCTTTCAGGACAAGATATGGTCATTATGAGTTCTTGGTGATGTCTTTTGGACTCACTAATGCACCAAAGACCTTCATGGACTTGATGAACAGGTGTTCAAGCCATTTTGGACCGTTTTGTCATCGTATTCATAGATGACATTCTGGTATACTCTCGGACCGAGGAAGAACACGTGTGGCACTTGAGGATGGTGTTGCAAACGTTGAGGGAGCACCAGCTATATGCCAAATTTTCAAAATGTGAATTTTGGCTAGAAAGCATCTCATTCTTGGGACACGTGGTTTCTAGTGACGGCATTCAAGTGGATCCCAAGAACATTGAAGTCAGAATCGATTGGCTTAGGCCTACAACAGTCACTTAGGTGCGAAGTTTTCTGGGTTTAGTTGGCTACTATAGGCGTTTTGTACAAGATTTCTCCAGGATAGCGGCTCCCCTAACTAAGTTGACCAGGAAGAATGTTCCATTCATTTGGACATGGATCGTGTGAGGAGAGTTTCCAAAAGCTTAAGGAGTGTCTAACCACTGCCCCTGTGTTGACACTACCTGCGAGTGGTGAAGGATACACCGTGTATTGTGACGCCTCCAGAGTTGGCCTAGGGTGTGTTTTGATGCAAAATGGAAAGGTAGTGGCTTATGCTTCAAGGCAGCTGAAGAGGCATGAGCAGAACTACCCCACCCATGATTTGGAAATGGCGGCTGTAGTCTTTGCACTAAAAATCTGGAGACACTACCTATATGGTGAAGTGTGCGAGATATACACCGACCATAAGAGTTTGAAGTACATCTTCCAGCAGAGGGACTTGAACTTGAGACAGAGGAGATGGATGGAGCTTCTGAAAGACTATGATTGCACCATCCAGTACCACCCTAGAAAGGCCAATGTTGTAGCAGATGCCTTGAGCAGAAAATCCTCTGGCAGTTTGGCACACATTTCAGTAGAGAAGAGACCATTGATTCAGGAGGTACATGAGTTGATGGATCAAGGTTTAATCCTAGATCTTTCAGATGAGGGGGTATTGTTAGCTCACTTTTCAGTGAGGCCAGACTTGAGGGACAGAGTTAGAGTTTCCCAGCACAGAGACCAACAATTGATGAAGATCATAGAAAGAGTACAGCAAGGTGAAGGTGGTGAGTTTGGATTTGCCAATGATGGTGCCCTAGTGCAAGGTTCTAGGATATGTGTGCCCGATGTGGACAACCTCAGGAATGAAATCATGCGAGAGGCACACTACACACTGTACAGTGTCCACCCAGGTTCCACCAAGATGTACCATGATGTGAAAGATAGCTACTGGTGGAATGGCATGAAGAGAGACATAGCAGACTTTGTGTCCAAGTGCTTGACTTGTCAGAAGGTGAAGTTTGAACACCAGAGACCGTCAGGGAAGCTGCAAGAGCTCCCTATCCCAGAATGGAAGTGGGAAATGATCACTATGGATTTTGTGACTGGGTTGCCTCGTACCACGCGAGGATATGACTCGATATGGGTAATTGTAGACCGTCTGACCAAATCAGCCCACTTCTTGCCTGTAAAGACTACCTACTCTGTGGCACAGTATGCCCGGCTCTACATTCGAGAAATAGTCAGATTACATGGAGTTCCGGCTTCCATAATATCTGACAGAGGGCCCCAGTTCACTTCTCGGTTTTGGAGAAAGTTGCAGGAGGCACTTGGCACACAGTTGAACTTCAGTACGGCATTCCACCCTCAGACAGATGGACAGTCCGAAAGGACAATCCAAACATTGGAAGACATGCTTCGCATGAGTGTATTGGATTTTGGAGGTCAATGGGATGAGCAGCTAGCTTTGGTGGAGTTTGCCTACAACAACAGTTACCATTCCAGCATAGGGATGGCACCCTATGAGGCACTATATGGAAGAAAGTGTAGGTCTCCTCTGTGTTGGACGGAAATGGGGGAAGCGAAGGTGCATGATGTAGACTTAGTGCAGTACACTTCAGAGGTGGTTCCTTTAATCAGGGAACGACTGAAAACAGCTTTCAGTAGACAGAAGAGTTATGCAGACCCCAGACGGAGGGATGTGGAGTTTGCTGTGGGCGACTATGTATTCCTGAAGGTTTCTCCAATGAAGGGAGTCATGAGATTCGGAAAGAAGGGCAAGTTGGCACCTCGGTATATTGGACCTTTTGAGGTTACTGATAGAGTTGGAGCAGTTGCCTACCGGTTGGAGCTACCACCCAACCTTTCTCACGTTCATCCCGTGTTTCACATCTCCATGCTCAGGAAATACATTCCCGATCCTTCTCATGTACTGCAGCCGGATGTGATAGAGCTAAAAGAGAACTTGACATTTGAGGAGCAACCTGTAGCCATAGTGGACTACCAAGTAAGACAGCTAAGATCCAAACAGATCCCTATGGTTAAGGTTTTGTGGAGGAGTCAGTCAGTGGAAGAGTGCACCTGGGAGTCAGAACAGGACATGCGTAGCAAGTACCCTTACTTGTTCAATGTATAATCATGTACTTTATTCTGCCTTGTGTAAAAATTCGAGGACGAATTTTCTGTAAGGGGGGAAGAATGTAACACCCCAAAATTTTATTATTTATGAGTATTTTTGGTATTTTAATTTTATTTAAATTTTATGAATTTTTTTGAGATTTTTCGGATTTTAAAAATCGGGTTCGATTTTAGAAAATATAAACTTTGAGGATTTTAAAAATTAATTTAAAGACCACGTGGCAAAACTAAAAATATATTTGGAGTCTACGTATTTTTTCGAGTTTTATGGAATTTTTGAAATTTTGGACCTCGTTTTGGTCCGAGGCGAGTAAAAATTCAAAATTTTGTATCCTGAATCGAACCGGCCGAATCGAACCGGACCGGATCGGACCGGTCGAATCGGACCGGCCCTTTCCTTCTTCCTTTTCTTCTCCCGTGCGCGATGGCTCTCTCCCTTCTCTCCTCGCTTTCTCTCTCCTCCTAGCCGCGCCCAGCCCGGCCATGACCAGCCAGCGCCACGCCCGACCAGCCAGCCCGGCCGGCGCCGAACGCGAAAGCAGCGCGTGAAACGCCTCTGCTGGCGCGCTTCGACTTCTCCAGCCAAATCCGGCCGATCCGGCCACCGATTGGACCGGTCTTGTGTCCAAAATCATCTACTCGGCGAGAGCTTTCCATAGACACCAAGAACGCCAAATCCATCGAGTGGATTGTCGATTTTTGCTCGGGAAGATTTTAGCCCATTTCGACTTTTGGGCTAGATTTCTCGGCAGTGAATCCCACGAAAACCGAGGCCACCAGACGCTCCATTCGTCGAGAGCTTCGCAACGACATAAATTTCAAATTTTTCCGACACCGTTTTTGGTGGGTCCCACGAACCGCGGTGTATTTTCGAGCATTAAATGAGCTTAGAAAATTCTAAAAATTTATGTACTAACCCCGTGTTATGGGCTTCGTGTAGGTATCCTCGATTCGGAAATTCGGCGATTGACCAGATCGCAAATTTGGGCGCATGGACTGTTCTGGAAAAGTCCCGGTGGATCGAGGTTTTGGCTAGCCCCATTATCGGGCGTCGAGCGCGTTCGAAGTCGGAATCGGCAAAGGTAAACCCGAACTTTGCTTTTTCGTAATTTTCTAGTGCTTAAATAGGATTAAAAATCCAAAAAATATTCGTGGTATCTTAGAAAATTACGATTCTTTTTGCAATAGCTTAGTAATATTGCTAAGGACCATGAGGCAAAGTTTTATAATTTTTAGAGCTTGTTTGGGCGTTTTGCAAAAATGATCAATAATAAGGACTAAATTGAAATTTTGCGTATTGTGATGGGTGATTGATTTGATGGGCCTAGGAGGGGCTGTGTGATATGATTGAACTGTTGATATATGGATTGTGAATATAGAAGTGCGTTTTTAGCCCTTTTGCAGGTTGGGTAGGTCCTAGGTATAGGGGAGATTCTGCCGGATTTTCGGCACGACTTAGGACGTAATTGGTCTTTTCTTTGTTTGTGTTGAGTCAGATTGTATTAAATAAATGTAATATGATTGTCAGGTGAGCCGGGACAGCCTTCTTCCTCCGCCCAGCCGCCACAGTGATTATCGTCAAGTCTGTGAATAAAATATTAATTTTAATTGTAATTTCGATATTATTATATGTTCTGCATGCCCATGCATCACTTATATGCATATATTTATGTAGTTAAACCCTAGGCACGATTTATGATGCATTGATAAATGTTAAAGTGCCATGTATGTTGTTGTGGTAATTTGGAGCAGTGTGCGTGCGTTGGCGTGCGTGTGATGTGGTGTGGACTATGGATAGGACGGGTAGACACGGCTTGAGTTCTTCGCTGGGACCCGGTCCTTCGGGGTAGACACGGCTTGAGTTCTTCGCTGGGACCCCAATTTGGTATTTAAGTGGAAGTCCGAGCTGAGTTCTTCCGGCACTGAGTTGGATTTAAGAGAGCTGTATAGGGGATCAGCTCCCATATATTATGATTGATGTTACAGGGTGCGTGAGTGCTCCAAATTACATTTTTGATGTTATGATGTGAAAATGATGTTGATGTTGCATTTCACTTTACAGGATGCATTAGTTTTAGATAGTTATAGAGATTATGGTTAAAATTGATATTTTACTCTCTGAGTCGAACGCTCACTCCTGTTCAAAAATTTTTACAGGCCACAGGAGGATATTTTGTTCTGGGTTAACCTGCTTTTCTACTTCGCAGGTTGTTTATTTATTTTTGTGTAATTTTAATTACTCCTAGAATTTCCGCATGTGTTAGCAGTAATTATTTGAATTTGGTCTGTAATATTATATTCATGTTGGACCTGTAAACTTAATATTTTAAGTCTGTTTTGATGGATTGGATGAGGGAGCTGAGCTCCCATTTATTATTATGTTGATGAGTATGAGGAGGGTGAGCTGAGCTCCCAATGGATTGTTTATTGTGTTTACAGGTCGGGTGAGTCGAAAACTCCCCGTTGGAAAGTCCATTTTATGGCCGGACTCTGTCCGTTTGTTTTCTTGAATTTGGGCCCAATGGGCCTTAGAATTGGGTAAATGAACAGTTAGGCTTACTACGGGCCTCGGGGGCTTTAGGCTGGCCCAGGTCCTAGTGTCGGTCCGGCCCATAGGTTGGGTCGTGACAAGAAGGTCATCCATCACTGTGACTCTCAGCTCGTTTAACTTCTTATGTTCTGTTTTTCTTATTTATACTTAACTAATTGGCAATTACTAATTATTTGTATTTATGGCTTCTTTAGTTGTCTTAAGTGTGGTTATAATCCCTTTAATTATCCGGACCAACACCGGTCACCGGAACAGTGAAATATACCAGGCTATACAAATAGGGGTGTTACATAATTAACACTAAAAATATCAAAGAAAAATTAATAAATTAGTACAAAGAAAAATGAAAAATCGAGAAACAGACAAAAATCTGTGTTACAGAAAAATAGGGAATATAACCCGAAGTGGGGTATTTTGGTCATTTGACACCTAGAGTTGCCTTTTGACCTCAATGTCCATTAAAAATAAATGAAATTACACTTTAGAAATGACATGAAAAATTAAAATAGGATACAATGTGTAAATTGTGAAAGAAAGGAGATAAATGTGTAGATAAAGGAAACTTAGTATAATTAAACATTAAACAATTGATTAGTGCTCCACTAACTACATTATAAGGTACATAAAATAACCATTAGTGGGCAGAAATGGGTCATCTTCAACCTTGGGAGAAAGACAGCCAAAGTGAATTCCGCCATTGAAGTCCACTATGGCCGAATGAACTCTTCTTCCATGCAACCTTGATCAAGCCATCCTTTCCTCTTGATTCCTTCATTAAAGCTTGCCTACTTACCTTGGGGAAGATATTGGCAACAAGAAAAACAGGATTTGGTAAAGTTTTGATAAGCTTCAAAAGTGGTAAGTGTCCAAATCTTCTCCCTAGCTTTAGTAAAAGTTGTGTTTAGGTTGAGATGAGTAGTTTGGTGAAGAGAAATGAAAGAAATAGTGAGATATGGACTTGTCCATTTTCGGCAGCCATGAACCTTTGTTGAGCTTGAGTTATTTTTACTTCTAATGAATGGAAATGAAGGTTGATTAATTCAAATGAAAGTTATAGTAAGTTTATATCCAAGTATGTGCATGCTAATGCTTGAATTAAGAGTTTGAAATGGGATTTTGATGCTTTGGCAAACTGCCATGTTTGGCACCCTATAATATCATGAATTTGTGTGTGTGAATATTTAGTTTATTAATGAAATGTAATGGTGTTAAATTGTGGATAGCATGTATAGTTAAAATGGAAGTGTATGTGTAACATAAGTGTTGATGCACATTGAATTTGGGTGGATGTAAATATTGAAGTTTAATGGTGTATTGTGTGCTTTATGCACTTGAGTATTCTGTCCAGAATGCTTGCTGGAATTGTGTACAATATATATATAGAAGTGCCATTGATTGAATATTGAAGTAATGAGGAGGAGAAGGAATATAAACTTGGAAGTGTATGTACTTTATGCAGGTTGTGTATTAAAGAAAGTACCTAAATTAGGTTGTAAGTGCCAAACTGTGAACCCAATTAGAATGAGGCCAATGGGGGGTGAAACTAGACACCAAATAGGCCAACTTTCATGTAGAAATGTTGCCAAAATTCTGCCTAGAAACTGACCTAAAAAATGACTAAATCCGGAATAGCAACCTTGCAACCCAGATTTTTGACCATATAAACAGTAGCACTTGGGATGACCATAACTCACTCAAAACAGGTCCAATTGATCTGAAATTTTTACCATGGTTAGTTTAGACATAGATATACAATTCTTATGAAGACACCAAAGCCCAAAAATGGCCAGAACCAAGTCAAATGGCTTGCAGAAATTCGGGTACAAAAACTGCGGAACCAAAAGTGACCTAAAATTGACCAAATTTTGCACTAAAGGTGCAATCTGTCCAGCTTTAGTAAATTGACCATAACTTGGCCTATACAACTCAGAATGACCTAAATTTTTTTCCCACTTGCAATAAGATATAGAGCTACAATTTTTCTTCTTTGACTAGAAGCTAAAAACCAAGAGAAATAGGACTTTAAGCTAGATCAATCTAGCACACCAAAATTTGAGAATTTGACATTTACATACAATGATGCTTGGAGCACTTTGGCAATGAATGCCAACTTGTAAAAAATGGTAAATTGCACTATATTGGCAGCATATTGAATTACAATATGTGACATGTTGATGCTAGAACCCACTTATCCATAATACCTTAAAAGGTCAACATATGCATTAACTTATGAATTACATAATAGCTAGTAAACTAAAAAAAAAAATTGATGAATTAAACAATTAATTTATAATGTGCCCTAGTTTGCCTAGTTGACTAGTTTGGATAGGTTGGCATGCCAATAGGATTCTGACAGCTGTTCTATAAATGGCTTCATGCCATACTGTGTTTTTACGGCTTATTATGTCGCACTGTGACTTTAATATCCTACGGCTATACATATTGTGTATTTATACTTGGCTTATCGCCAGATTGACTATATGGCTTTTTAGCCACACTGTTGCACACCGGGAGACACTTTGTGACCGATGGTGTGAAGGCCTGAGGTACTCGGTACCTAGTGCCAGTATATCCGTTTATCCAGTCTGGTCAGTATATAGGCTACACGGGCAGTAATTCAAGTACTATTAAATTTAAATAGCTAAATCCAGTCTACTGACATACAGCACCACTAAAAATTCGTAAACACTTTATTTACTTTATTTTAGTGTATATTTCTTTATATTTGGCACCACTAAGCAAAATTGCTTAGCGCGTTGCTTTTGTAACGCGTAGGTATTGGAGACACAGCTGGGGAGCCCAGCAGACCTACGACCGGATGAGACATCAGATCTGCACAGGAGTCTAGAGTCATTTGCACTACATTGCATACATGGTAGGACTTAGGATATCTTGTATTTTGTACTTTTGTTATATTTTTGAAATTTGGCCCTGTATTTTATGATGTTATGAAAGCTCTAAAGTTTGTAATATTTTGTACATATTAAATAACATAGAGATTTTCTGGATATATTTGAATTATTATGGACTGTATTATGGAACTGTTTAATGACTATAAAAGTCTATTGACATTACTAAGAAATAGAGACTGTGAAATATTTGAGATTTTGATATTATCATATTAAACTGTTTTCAACAGGTGGAAGGACAGTTTGTCCAAAATACAGACGGCACCTTGCCAAATTTTTATTACCAATCTTGAAACATTGATTTTATCAAAGTATGAAAATAGTATCAGCATGATATGAATATTACATAAAAGACTTCTTAAAATGAAATTGAGCTCAGGAAATGAGATAATCATAGACTAGGTGCTCCGGCACATCGTGTAGCACGCCTTGCTCAGCTACACTGTAGACGGATGAGGGGTGTTACATTTAATGGTATCAGAGCACGGTTTAGGCATTTCTGGACCTAGATAGTTTGCATATCATGCATTGCATTGTAAGTGTTAAGATGACTCTAATGCAGATCTTTTGATTTGTTATTTTGATCAGAATATGGACTTCACATCACAGAGAGCGATCGATGAGGAAGTGGAAAGTCATGCTCTATCTATGACTGAACCAGGAGACAGGAGGGAACCTGCTCCACCAGTACCAAATGCAGTAGCCACATTTCAGCAAATGGCTGAGTTCTTTATACAGATGGCTGCCACCACCACCACCTCCACATCAAAAATCTCATATGGAGAGACTCAGGAAGTTTGGAGCAGAAGATTTTTTGGGCAAAATGGAAGATGATTCTGTCACAGCTGAAAACTGGTTGGACAAAACTGGAAGAGTCTTGAAACAACTTCATTGTACTCCAGAGCAGAATTTGGAAGCTGCTGTATCATTACTGTAAGATGATGCATACCAGTGGTGGAATACAGTAACTAGTGAGGTGCCACCAGAATAGATAACTTAAGATTTCTTTCTCACTGAGTTCAGAAAGAAGTATGTGGGCAGTGTATACCTGGAAGAGAAGAGAAGGGAGTTTATTACCCTACGCCAGAGACAGCTGACAGTAGCTGAATATGAAAGAGAATTTGTCAGACTAAGCCGTTATGGGCGGGAAATAGTCCCTAATGAGGCAAAGAGATGCAAGAGATTTGAGGAAGGACTCAATGATAACATTAAAGTAATAATTACAGCCTTGGGGATTACAGAGTTTGCCAAGTTAGTGGAAGCTGCACTAAAGGTTGAAAAAGTTCAAATGAATGAGTAGAACAGAAGGGACAGACATCAGAAAAGACGTTAGGGTCAGACCGGTACATCTTCTGCCCCTAGTAAGAAATTCAGAGGTTTACCTACTCAGAGTTTCAGTAGAGCACCAAGTCAGGGTCAGTCACAGAGGCCCAAATCTCAGTTTGCACCAAGGAGAGGCCAGTCCACCCCTTCAATGGCTAGCTCTCCAGGGACAGGGTACAGGGGACCAGCCCCGACAGTATCTGTTGCTTGCCCACATTACCAAAAATGGCATAAGGGCGAATGTTAGAGGATGATAGGTGCTTGTTTACAGTGTGGATCTACAGACCACCTAGTCCGAGATTGTCCCCGTAGAACTACTACATCCACTCCGGTATCAACTAATAGGCCTGCCCCTCCAGCTCCAAGGGGTAGAAGGTCGGGTAAGGCTGAGGTAGCCGGTACTTCACGTGTCGAGTGCGTGGAGAGAGCGGAAAGCGGCGAAAAACCAGCCAGAGCCTATGCTATAAGGGCACAGGAGGAACAGGATGCTCCAGATGTCATCAAGGGTACGTTCCTCCTTTATAATACTTCTGTGCATACATTAGTGGATCTTGGATCTACTCATTCATATATTTGTATTAAGCTGCCCGTAGAAAAGGGAATACCAGTGGAGGAAAGTGACCAAGACATCCTGGTCACAAATCCGTTAGGCCACAGTGTGGTAGTAAACAAGGTGTATAAGGGCTGTCCATTGAAGATTCAAGGGAAAGAGTTCTCAGCAGACTTAATTGAACTACCTTTCCATGAGTTTGATGTGATTTTGGGAATGGACTGGTTATCCCATCATCAGGTAATAGTAGATTGTAAATTGAAGAGAATCTCTCTGAAAATTGCTGAGAATGAAGAAATAATAGTTGTGGGTGAAAGGACAGATTTCTTGTCAAATGTCATCTCAGCTACAGTTGCAAGGAGATGGTTGAGAAAAGGGTGTGAAGCCTATCTGGCACACGTGGTTGACACTAGGCAGGGTAAACTTAACTTGTCTGACATACCCATAGTAAGGGATTTCTCTGAGGTATTTCCTGAGGAATTGCCTAGTTTGCCACAAGAAAGGGAAGTTGAATTTGTTATTGAGATTATGCCGGGTACAGCTTCGATTTCAATTGCTCCATATAAGATGGCACCTGCTAAATTGAAAGAGTTGAAAATCCAGCTACAAGAATTACTAGACAAGGGTTTCATATGCCCCAGTGTGTCACCGTGGGGAGCTTCGGTACTATTTGTAAAGAAGAAAGATGGGACACTGAGGTTATGTGTTGACTACCGGCAGTTAAACAAAGTAACAGTGAAGAACAAATATCCGTTGCCTAGAATTGATTATCTGTTTGATCAGTTGAAGGGAGCCGGTGTGTTTTCTAAGATTGATCTCAGATCAGGGTATCATCAGCTAAGGGTTAAGGATGCAGATGTGCTTAAGATTGCATTTAGAACCCGGTATGGGCATTATAAATTCCTGGTGATGCCATTTGGGTTAACAAACACTCCAACAGCATTCATGGACCTTATGAATCGTATCTTCCATCCATACTTAAATTGGTTCATAGTGGTCTTTATTAATGACATCCTGGGGTATTCCAAGGATAAAGCAGAACATGATGAGCATTTGAGAATTGTTCTGCAGACTCTAAAAGAGAAGAATCTGTATGCTAAAATGTCCAAGTGTGAGTTCTGGTTGAATGAGATTGCATTCCTTGTACATGTAGTATCAACTGAAAGGATTAGAGTGGATCCCAAAAAGATTAAAGCAGTGATGGAATGGAAGCCTCCCAGAAATACAACTGAGATCAGAAGTTTCTTGGGGTTAGCTGGATATTATAGAAGATTTGTAAAGGGATTTTCCTTGATAGCTGCTCTAATGACCAAATTACTATACAAGAATATGAAATTTGACTAGAATGACAAGTGTTAAGCCAGTTTTGAGAGGCTGAAGGCTGTGTTGATAGAGGCACCACTGTTAACACAGCCAATGCCAAGAAAAGACTTTGTAGTTTACAGTGATGCCTCACATAATGGGTTAGGGTGTGTACTCATGCAAGAAGGGAAAGTGGTCGCATATGCTTCCAGACAGTTAAGGCCACATGAAAAGAATTACCCTACTCATGATTTAGAGTTAGCAGCAATTATCTTCGCATTGAAGATATGGAGGCATTACTTGTATAGAGAAAAATACTACATATACACAGACCATAAGAGTCTGAAGTATCTGCCAACCTAGAAGGAACTTAATTTGAGACAGAGGCGATGGATTGAATTCCTGAAAGATTATGATTGTGTGATTGACTACCACCCTGGGAAGGCAAATGTAGTCGCTGATGCTTTAAGCAGAAAATCTATTATAGCATTAAGATCTCTGAATGCCCAACTGTCCTTAACTCATGATGGAGTTATTTTGGCTGAGTTGCAAGTGAAGTCGAATATGTTACAACAGATACAGGATGGGCAGAAGAAAGATGAGAAATTAATGGTTGTTATGGGCAAAATCACTGAAGGGAAGGAAACTGAATATGAAGTGAAAGAAAATGGGTGCCTTTACTATAAAGAAAGAGTATGTGTTCCAGATGATAAAGAATTGAAAACCAGTATTTTGAGAGAAGCACATAACAATGTGTATGCTATGCACCCAGGAAGCACAAAAATATACCATGACCTGAAACTCCGATACTGGTGGCCAGGTATGAAGAAGGACATAGTTGACTATGTAACTAGATGCTTGATATGTCAGCAAGTCAAAGCAGAACATCAAGTTCTATCAGGTTTGTTACAGCCCATAAACATACCTGAATGGAAATGGAACCGAGTCACTATGGACTTTGTCAGTGGTCTACCTCTCACTCAGAAGAAGCATGATGCAGTATGGGTGATTATGGATAAGTTGACCAAATCATCACATTTTCTGCCAGTCAGAACTGACTACTCACTGGAAAAGCTAGCAGAATTGTATATCAGTAAGATAGTTAGACTATATGGAATTCCGCTTTCCATTATATCTGATAGAGACCCGAGGTTTACATCTAGATTTTGGAGGAAATTACAAGAGTCCTTGGGAACACAACTCCATTTTAGTACAACTTTTCATAATTAGATGGATGGACAGTCAGAAAGAATAATTCAGGTCCTCGAGGATATGCTGAGAAGTTGTGTTATTGAGTTTGAGGGAAGTTGGGACAGATACCTTCCACTGGCAGAATTTGCATACAACAATAGCTATCAAGCTAGCATATAGATGGCACCCTCTAAAGCACTGTATGGGAGAAAATGCAGAACACCTGTATGTTGGACTGAATTGGGTGAAGATAAGCTAGTAGGGCTAGACCTGATAAAACAGACAGAGGAAAAAGTGAAACTGATAAAGGCCAATTTGAAAGTTGCCTCAGACCGACATAAATCTTATGCTGACTTGAGAAGAAAAGACATTGAGTATGAAGTTAGCGAGAAGGTATTTCTCAAAGTATCATTGTGGAAGAAAGTGTTGAGATTAGGGAAAAAGGGAAAATTAAGCCCTAGGTTTATTGGCCCATATGAAGTTATGGAACGTGTGGGACCAGTAGCCTACCGATTAGCCTTACCACCTGAGCTGGACAAGATATATAATGTGTTCCATGTCTCGATGCTCAGAAGATACAGATCAGATCCTTCACATGTCATCTCAGCAGAAGAAATTGTGGTACAACCTGACCTGACATATGAAGAAAAACCAATTAAAATCTTGGCACGAGAGGTAAAAGAGCTCAGAAACAAGACAATTCCACTAGTGAAAATCCTATGGAGACACCATATCACGGAAGAGGCAACATGGGAGAGTGAGGAGACAATGAGGCAACAGTTCCCTCAGCTCTTAACATCAGGTAAATTTAGAGGACGAAATTTTTATTTAGAGGGGAAGAGTTGTAACATCCCCACTGTACATATCCTGTACGTTCTGTTGCTCCAGTGGCCAAATGATAGTCCAGGCAAGTCAGGATGTCTGGAACTACACTTCGGTGATAGTGAACAGACATCTAATGACGAAATAAATAAAAAGAAAATGCAAGAAAAATCAAAGAAAAATGAAAGAGAGAAAATGAAGCTAAGTTAAATGAGTTAGCACCACAGTGATGGGTGACCGCACCGGGAAGGCTGTTGCCGACCCTAGAACTGTGGGAAACCCTCGAAATTTAATTTTGAGACATAAATAAAGGTTTATTGAAATGTAATTAACACTAGAAATATCAAAAGAAAAGTTAATAAATTAGTACAAAGAAAAACAAAAAATCGAGAAACAGACAAAAATCGGTGTTACCGAAAAATCGGGAATATAACCCGAAGTGGGGTATTTTGGTCATTTGACACCTAGAGTTGCCTTTTGACCTCAATGTACATTAAAAATAAATGATATTACACTTTAGAAATGACATGAAAAATTAAAATAGGATACAATGTGTAAATTGTGAAAGAAAGGAGATAAATGTGTAAATAAAGGAAACTTAGTATAATTAAACATTAAACAATTGATTAGTGCTCCACTAACTACATTATAAGGTACATAAAATAACCATTAGTGGGCAGAAATGGGTCATCTTCAACCTTGGGAGAAAGCTAGCTGAAGTGAATTCCACCATTGAAGTCCACTATGGCCGAATGAACTCTTCTTCCATGCAACCTTGATCAAGCCATCCTTTCCTCTTGATTCCTTCATTAAAGCTTGCCTACTTGGGGAAGATATTGGCAACAAGAAAAAGAAGATTTGGTGAAGTTTTGATAAGCTTCAAAAGTGGTAAGTGTCCAAATCTTCTCCCTAGCTTCAGTAAAAGTTGTGTTTAGGTTGAGATGAGTAGTTTGGTAAAGAGAAATGAAAGAAATAGTGAGATATGGACTTGTCCATTTTTGGTAGCCATGAACCTTTGTTGAGCTTGAGTTATTTTTACTTCTAATGAATGGAAATGAAGGTTGATTAATTAAAATGAAAGTTGTAGTAAGTTTATATCCAAGTATGTGCATGCTAATGCTTGAATTAAGAGTTTGAAATGGGATTTTGATGCTTTGGCAAACTGCCATGTTTGACAGCCTATAATATCATGAATTTGTGTGTGTGAATATGTAGTTTATTAATGAAATGTAATGGTGTTAAATTGTGGGCAACATGTGTAGTTAAAATGGAAGTGTATGTGTAACATAAGTGTTGATGCACATTGAATTTGGGTGGACGTAAATGTTGAAGTTTAATGGTGTATTGTGTGTAACGCCCCCATTTGTATAGCCTGGTATATTTCACTGTTCCGGTGACTGGTGTTGGTCTGGACAATTAAGGGGATTAGAACCACACTTAAGACAATTAAACAAGCTATAAATACAAATAATTAGTAATTGCCAATTAGTTAAGTAAAAATAAGAAAAACATAACATAAGAAGTTAAACGAGCCGAGAGTCACAGCGATGGGTGACCTTCTCGGGAAGGACTGCGAAGTCATTTTAAACTCAAATTTCGAACTGTAAAATGTGATGCTCCGGTCCTTAGGACTCTTATGAACACGGTGGAAAAGAGAAAATCACGAAAAAGAACTGTTAAGTCAGTCAAATAATTAGGTCAGGGAGCCGGAAGATATATTGAATTATTTGCAAACCGGGATGAACCGACGATGGGCAATTTAGTCAATTGACCCCGAGAGCTGACTCCTGACCTAACTGTCAAATAAAATCGGAGAAAAGAAAATTTCAGAATCGAGAATTAAATTAAAGAACTAATGGAAAAAAAAAGAAAGAAAATGAAAAAGGTGAAGGGAGATGACATCATGCATGACATCATGCATGATGCCATATGTATTTTAATTAATTTTTTTTAATTGGAATTTATGGTCTTCCATAAGATAAAAAGAAAAGAAAAGAAAAAGAAAAAAAAAAAGCAAAACCAAAAGCTCTCCTTCTTCCCTTTGTTGCCGCCTCACTCCTTCCCTCTCATCTCCATGAATGGCCCTCCATTAAAGCTTGCACTCAAGCTTAAATTTTCTTTACTCAACCTTAATAACTCCCATAAAAACCTTACTAGAGCTTGTTATCTAAACTTAAGAAGAAGATTGAAAGAAGAAAGAAGAACAAAAGATAGAGATTTGAAGTTTTAAGAAAGGTTAGTATGCTAACTTTCATTTTTTTTCTTTAAATGCATATTTAGTTACTTAAATGAACTTGGAAACTAATGAAATGAAATAAAAATATGTGGGGAGGACCAAACTTAAATTTTGGCCAGCTTGAAGGGGAGTATGATTTGTATGGTTTGATGGATTTGAATGAGTTTATGGACCTCCATTAGTTGAATGATTATAATTGAGAGCTTTGAAATTAACTAAATGCAATGAATTAGTGTGGTTAGGGTTTGAGACCTAGGGTTTTGAGGCAAAAATTTGAAGAAATGAGTAAATGATATGTTTGACCTATTGTGAAGTGAAAAATGGTCATTTGGGACCAAATGAGTTGTGTTGGAATGGTTGGAATTAAAATCAAATTCGAAGGGAGTGTGGTCATGCTGCTGGCAGCATGACCAAGTCAATTTTGAAGGACCAAAAATGAAATTTTACAAGTACAATTGGTATGAAACCAATTGGGGATGAAAATAGACACTAAATGACACAATTTTCATTTAGGAAGCATGCCCAAAAAGTGACCAAAACCTAGTGAACAAATTGACCAAAGTTGAAAAATTGCAGGCTGCCTTGTACAAACTGACCAAATGAACAGTGTTTGTTCATTTGGTCATAACTCGAGCTAGGCAGGTCAAAAATGACTTGAAATTTTACCAGTGGTTAGATGAGATATAGACCTAAAACTTTCATGAGGAACACAAACCCAAATTCTGCCAGCAACCAAGCCATTTGGCCACCCCAAGTTGGTGACCAAAAGCTGCCAGCACCAAAATTGCCTAGAAAATCTGGGTTGTGTCCAATCCGGCAGCCATGGTTCAAATGGCTATAACTTGAGCTACAAAACTCCAATTGGAGTGATTCAAAAAGGAAAATAAACTTAAGACAATAGGGAACATTTTCTATGAAGAAATGTTTGCCAAATTCTAACAGTAAAATGACCAATGGAATAGTGCAACTAGGGACATCAAAATTGAAAATTTGACAATTTTGCCTAAAGGACTTAAGCTTTGAGAAAATGACCAAAACCAATAAATTTAATGACCAAAATGTGGTATGTGGGTGAAGTTGGAGTTCCCATACCTATCAAGCCTTAAAAAGCCAACAATTTGACTTGAATAGTGTAGTGAATAGTAACTCAAAACACAAAAACTTCGAGAATGTCGAATTTAGCACATTAAAGCTAGGTAAAAGTGAAGTTAAATTTATTTTTGGAATTATGCTAAGTTATGGAACTGAAACACTGTGAAACTGTGTGTTTCAGCTGAAAAAGGCTTGGAAGCTCTGAGAGACTGAGTCAAGGCCTAGAGGCGACTCACGTCAGGTCTGTGCACAATAATTCTTGTTTAAATATTTTATTTTCAAAAATTTGACTTCTATGATTAATTATGTACTGTGTTTCTATTTTATAATCGCAAATATGACTTTGGAAATTGATCAGATTTCTCATAAATTATTTAAATAAATTCTTTTGAATTGATTTTTTGTTCACACTTAGCCTGACAGTATCACATTATTCCTCCTCCATTTATGGGGTTGAGATCGTTTATTTTCCTCCCTCTCTGGCTTGCCAGTTGAGGTTGAGATCGGATGAGTACTCATTAGCTAGCTAGCCACCTTCCTCATTGATTTCGATTAATGGGATTGTAGATTGCTTTGTCGTGGTGTACAATACGGCATTGATCGGAAATTTTGTGTCATGGCTTAAATTGTGTATGATTTTAGCAACACTGTATTTATTAAATTATTTGACTAAATTGTGTTATTTTGAGCTTTGATAATTTGTGAAATGTAATTGAGAAATATTTAAATTGTGTTTCATTAATGAATGATTTATGTATTGTATTTAAAATTTTTTTTTTATTGTGCACCACTGAGTATTTTTATACTCAGCGATAGCTTATTTTGCTGTCACAGATAAGAGCAAGGAAAAAGCAGCAGAGTGAGCTGCTATTGAATTGAGGACCACACTGATCTACTAAAAGAACATGCTAAAGACATTGCAGAGGCTTTTGACATCCTTGACAATGTAGGAATGAAGCTTAACCTGGAAAAATGCACTTTTGGGGTAAAAGCTAGAAAATTTTTGGGATACATGATTTCAGAAAGAGAAATTGAGGCTAACCCTGAAAAAATCAAAGCCATCGTGGAGATGCAATCGCTAAAAAATATCAAAGAGATCTAGAGGTTGAATGGAAAAGTAACTGCTTTAGGATTATTCATGTCTTGCTCAGTAACAAAATGCCTACCCTTCTATAAAGCGCTCAAAGCTTGAAAAAGCTTCAAATGGGGAGATGCATTTGACGAGTTAAAGAAATTCTTAACTAACCCTCCTTTATTGGACTTACCTAGACAAGGTGAGATCCTGTATCTTTATGTTGTAGTCACTAAGGAAACAATAAGTTTAGTGTTAGTTAGAGAGGAAAATAGGCAACAACGGCCAGTCTACTATACAAGTCAAGTTCTAAAAGTAGCATAACTTAATTATCCAGTTTTGGAAAAACTAGCATTCCAGTACTTTTAGTAGCCATAAAGCTTAGACTATATTTTGAATGTCAAACAATCGAGGCTTGCACAAACTATCTGTTGAGAAAGATCATGCAGAGACCAGACATGTTAGGACACCTAGCAACCTGGTCAATCATTTTAAGTGCTTACGATATCAGTTATGTTCCTAGAAAAGCATTAAAAACATAGGTCCTAGCCCATTTTATCGCTAAACTTACAACAGTCCTAGAAGTAAAAATAGAGCAGAAGACAACATGAAACATTTGGGTCAATGATGCAATGGGAGTTAACAGCTCAAACATTGGAATAATAATGGAAGGCCCCAACGGCATTAACCTAAAGTACGCAACATGCTTAAATTTCTAAGCCATAAATAATGTAGCCAAATATAAAGCTTTGTTAGTAGCCCTACGCATCGTCAAAGAGGTAAGAACCTCTAACGTTACTATATATTCTGACTCACAGTTAGTGGTAAATCAATGTCAGGGTAATTTCCAAGTTCAAGATTCAAATTTAAGGAAGTACAAAACAAAAATTTAAAAACTTCTAGCAAAAATCTGATCCAATTTGGGAAAGGTCACTATCATACAAGTACCTAGAGGAGAGAATTACAAAGTAGATGCCCTAGCCAAAATGGCTGCAGTAGGAGAACAACACTTTTCCTAGCCAATTCATTTGGAAGAAATAAGCCAACCAATGATCAATTAGGAAGAAGCTATCTTAATTGACATTAGCTCGACATGGATGTCTCCAATCTTCAAATACCCTGGAATATAGATTCCTACCTGATGACCCATTAGAAGAAAAAAGATAGTGCAAAATTCATCTAGATATAGTGTCCTCAACAAGTGGCTCTATAGAAAGTCCTTTATGCAACCATGGTTAAAGTGCATTTCGCCTAAAGAAGGAATCGAAATCTTAATCGACATTCATGAAAGCCTGTGTAGGAGTTACTAAGGAGCACAGACGATCTCCAAAAAGTATTGCAACAAGGATACTTTTGGCCCTCAGCAGTTGATAACGCTAAAAACTTAGTCTAACATTATAGGTAATGTCAAAAGCATGGTTTTATTCCTTAAAACCCCAGCAGAAAAATTATTAGTAATTGGGAGTCCTTGGCCATTTTATCAATGGGGAATCGATGTAGTTGGACCTTTCCCTAAAGCTTCGAGATCACGACAGTATGTTATCGTGACTATTAACCATTTCACCAAATGGCCCAAAGCCAAAGCAACACAGCTCATCATAGCCAACAAAGCCATGTGATTTGTCTAACACAATATCTTTTGTCACAGTGGCATTCCCAAGATCATCATCACTGATAACGGAACTTAGTTTGAAGGACATAAATTTAGAGATTTTTGTTTAGAGTAGGGCATTAACCTCAGATTCGCTTCAACATAGCACCACAAATAATGGTATGATAGAGGTAACCAGCCAAACTATTTTGAGCAGCCTAAAAAGAAGATTGGACAAAGCAAAGGCTAGAGGAGCTTCTGCATGCGTTATGGGATTTTTAAACTATAACACCCTCATTTTCGTAGTTCGTACATCCTACTGTTCCGACAGCTAATGTCTGTCCCAGAAAGTCAGAATGTCTGGAACTATACTGTAATGAAAGTGAGGAAGTATAAAATAATAAAATATGTGATGAGAAAAATTAAGAAAAAATAAAAGAGATAAAATGTGACTAAGTTAAATGAGCCAAACCCGTAGCGATGGGTGACCGCACTGGGAAGTTACAGCGAGGACCATTGACTAGCTTTAGACCGGGGGGCACTCGGGAAAATATTTTTGGGATTTAATTAAAGGTCTACTGAGTTGTAATTGACATTGAAAATGTCAAAGAAAAATTAATATGTTAGTATAAACAAAAAACAAAAATTAAAGAAATTAGCGGTACAATGAGTAAATCGGTAGCACCGAAAAAGTCTAAATTTGACCCGAAGAGAGGCATTTTGGTCAATTGACACCTAGAGTTGACTTTTGACCTCAATTTCCATTAAAAATAAGTGGTATTACACTTTGAAAATATCATGAAAAATAAAAATGAGGTACATTATATAAATAGTGGAAGAAATGAGGCAAATGTGCAAATTATGGAACTTTAAGTAATTAAATCATTAATTTATGGTTAGTGCTCCACTAACTCAGATTTTGGGACACATATATAAGCCAATTTGGGACAGAAATGTTCATCTTCAACCTTGGAAACAAACCAGCCGAGAGAAACACCATGAAAATCCTCCATGGCCAAACCTCACTCCACCACCTTGCACTCATGATTCAAGCCTCCTTTCCACTTGGTTTCTTCATTAAACCCTGCACACACACCTTGGGCAGCTTGTTGCAAGCAAAAAGAAGAGGATTTGATGAAGTTTTGGTGAAGCTCAAAAAAGGTTAGTGCTTAATCATCCCATTTTCCTTCACTAATCCTTGTGTTGAGCTTTGGGTAAGTTGAATTGCTAAGAAAAATTGAGGAAATGATTGAGTATTGGTGAACCTTAGTTTTGGTAGCCATGAAAATGCATGGTTAGTGACTTATTCTTATATTTAATGGATGGGAATTAAGGTTGATTAACTCAAATGGAAGTTATGGTAAGTTAATATCCAAGTATGTGTATGTCAGTGCTTGAGTTAAGGGTTTGATAGTGGGACTTTGATGCTTTAGTAAACTACCATGTTGGGCAGCCTTAAATATCATGAATTTGTGTGTGAGTTTATAAAATTTATCAATGAAATATGATGGTGTTGAATGGTGGGCAGTTTGTGTAATTTCCATGGAAGTGTATGTGTGATATATGTGTTGTTGTACATTGAATTTAGGTTGAAGTAAATGTTAAACATTAATGGTGTATTGTGTGCATTGAGCACTTGAGTGTTCTGCCCAAAATGCTTGCTGGAATTGTGTATAATATATGTAGAAGTGCCATGATTAAATGTTGAAGTATTGGGAGGAGGAGGATTGTCAAAATAAGAAGTGTGATGTTCAAATGCAGGTTGTGTATGTTAGCAGCACCTAAATTAGGTCATAAGTGCAAAAATGTGAACCCAATTGGTATGAGGCCAATGGGGGGGGGGGGGGGTGGTGAAACTAGACACCAAATAGGTCAACTTTCATGTAGAAATGTTGCTAAAATTTTGCTTAGAAACTAACCTTAAAAATGACCAAATCTAGAATGGAAACCTTGCAAACCCAGATTTTTGACCATATGAACAGTAATCATTAGGATGACCATAACTCACTCAAAACAGGTCCAATTGACCTAAAATTTTTACCATGGATGGCTTAGACATAGAGCTACAATTCTTATGAAGACACCAAAGCCCATAAATGGCCAGAACCAAGTCAAATAGCTTGTACAATTTCGGGTACCAAAACTATCAGAATTAAAAGTGACCTAAAATTGATCAAATTTTACACTAAAGGTGCAATTTGTCCAGCTTTAGTAAATTGACCATATCTTAGTCTATACAACTCAGAATGACTTACAATTTTTCCCAGAGTGCAATAAGACATAGAGCTACAATTCTTATGAAGACACCAAAGCTCAGAAATGGCCAAAACCAAGTCAAATAGCTTGCACAATTTCGGGTACCAAAACTGCCAGAACTAAAAGTGACCTAAAATTGATCAAATTTTGCACTAAAGGTGCAATCTGTCCAGCTTTAGTAAATTGACCATATCTTGGTCTATACAGCTCAGAATGACTTGAAATTTTGCCCAGAGTGCAATAAGACATAGAGCTACAATTTTTTCTTCTTTGACCAGAAACTAAAAACTAAGAGAAATAGGACTTTAAGCTAGACCAATCTAGCACACAAAAATTGAGAATTTAACAATTACATAAAATGATGTTTGAAGTAATTTGGCAATGAATGCCAACTTGTGAAAAGGGTAAATTGCATTATATTGACAGCATATTGAATTGTAAATTATGACATGTTGATACTAGAATTAACTTATCAATGATATCTAAAAAGGTCAACATTTTCATTGACCAGTGAATTGTATAATGACTAGTAAACCCTAAAAAAAAATATTTAATCTTGTAATATGCCCTAGTTTGCCTAGTTGACTAGTTTGGATAGGTTGGAATACCAATAGGATTCTGATAGCTGTTTTGTAAATGGCTTTACGTCATATTGTGTTTTATGGCTTATTATGCCATACTATGATTTTAATAGCCTATGGCTATGCAGATTGTATTATTATACTCGGCTTAATGCCTGATTGATTATATGGCTTATTAGCCACACTGTTTGCACATCGGGAAACACTTTGTGACCGATGGTGTGATGGCCTGAGGTACTAGGTACCCAGTGCTAGTATATCCATTTATCCAGTCTGGTCAGTGTATAGGCTGTTAGTAGTATGCCTTAGAGTATATCATTTAGTATGTATCTTATACATGTTTTATTAATAAAAAGGCATTTCCACTTTTCTGTTTACATAAGATATTTATGTGTAATAGAAAAGGTCCATTGATATTTTTTTAGAAATTCTATTCTTAAGTTGTTAAGAATATGAGTGACAGTATTTCTAGTACAAAGTATCATAAATAGGTTCACAATCGAGGATACTTCATAATAAGGACATGACTTATCCAGAAAGATTGTATTCGTGTTTGTTCCCAAGTTATTTATATGAGATATAAATAAGATGGAATGGTGAGTCTCATGCCATAGAACAAACATGATAGGCACTTATAAATGATAAGTAAGCCGAACCAGCGATACTAATAACAAGCACATGGAGGTTACTCTTGTCAATGCATTGTCATAAATCATATCAGTGCATATAATCTTTAGACCTGAGATAGTATAGTTATCTTGTATATAGGTAGTTTGAGTTTGATACTGCTTTCATACTTGTACTGTGTATGGGTATATGGGCATGTGTTGGCTCTTACTAGTTATATATGGAGGTAGGTGTTGATCAAGATGGAATCTGTTCCTCTAAGTAAATAGAGATAAAATCCTATGTTCATTTAATTGTTCTTGATGTTTCAAGTTCCTGGCCAGGACAGATAGAATTATTTAGAAAGAGTTTCTGATGAGAAAAATCTTTTTAATCAAGAACTGGAATTAAAAGAGAACATAATATTTATAACAAATGGAATTTGACATAAACCATGACTCCAGCTTGAGTAGGGATTTTGTAACAGAGAGATTCAAGTGCATGGTAATATATGAGTATAGGTTCATTTAAGGTAAACCTTATTACTAATTGGGTAACCATGTCATGCTATTGTGACACCCCTTACCCGACTACAGTGTAGCCGAGCAAGTTATGCCACTCAGTGTGCCGGAGCACTCTATTTTATCTGATTTCATTACAGTCCTTGATTTATTTATTCAAAAACTTTATTGAAGATTTAGGCTACTTTTACTTTTATCAAAATCTAACTAAATTGGAAATTTCAAAAATTTTAATGATAATCCAACAAAGTGTCGGCTGTAATTTGGACTAACAGTTCTTCTGAACCTGCCAAAGACAATTTCAATATATACTCAATTTCTCAAACTTAATAGTCTCAAAAATTTTCAAACATAATGTATCTCAATACAGTATCCAGATTTCTCAGAAATCTCATTAGATTTTCAATATCTCAATATTCACAAGTATAATCTCATTATAACTCAAATTCAATTCACATACTAAAATACTTACTTTGAATAGCTTCCATAATTCATAGGTTAATTACATGAGTTTATTTTGTACAAGATATACAAATAATTTACAATGTGCTAGGAATGAACAATATACATAACATGTATAAAATAAGCCCTATCTACATGCATTGCTGAGGAGGTGACAATCTTGAACTCTTTTGACACTTCTGCAGATCTGGACTCCAAAAATCTCAGTCGACAGTCTACTGGTTTTACCTTCAGTACCTGCGCGAGGAAGCAATTCCATCGCGCTAAGCATTTCTGCTTAGTGGTGCAATAATATAACCAGAAATAATATATACAAGTAAAGAAAGAAATAAATGATAATTCAGATACTCAAGAATCAATTTAATTTGGTATGGTATTTCTAGTATCAACGATCTTATATACTAGTTTGTTCCTCTTTGGAAGTGCTTAGTTTATAACTTTTCAGTAACACTAGCAGGTATATAATTTATTCTATCTGTATTGTATTTCAAGTGCATGCAGTTACGCAATTTATATTTTTGTTATGTTTCTTTTGCTAATCTCTTTTGCTTATTCATTCAATACTTAATTTAATTGTCTGGATTTTCATTATACTTAACTTAACTTAGCTGAATTGAATAATACTTTAATTGATGCCCAAGTAACCTATACTAGGCATCGGATTTGGATAACGGGTCGTTGGCACTGGACACCGCGGTGCCTCGGGCCGTCATACCATGGGACGCAGAACGTCAACCACGTATGCAGTCAGTATGGCTAAAAAGCCATGATATCACATAATCGGCATAAAAGCCATGAATACGGGTATAAAAGCCATGGATACGGGCATAAAGCCATGAATACAGGCATAAAGCCTTTTCGCAGCACTGCTAAAACAATACCCTATTGGCATGCCAAACTATCCAAACCAATCTTGTTAGGTATACTAGGGCATTTGATAATTTAAAATTCTTTAATATATTGTGCTTTATGACTTCATTATTTCATGATAAATTTCAATCATAATTCATACATTCATTTGATCATTTATATGATCACAATTCACATCAATTATCCTTTTATACCATTGTACTCAAAATACTTTTCCTCTTTACAATAATGAGAACTAATGTCTCATTCATACATTAATATGGTTTATTTATCCATTCATTATATTATTCATATTGATCACAATTCTAAACAATGGTTCACACGTACCATTGTATTCAAAACATTTTTCCTTTCTCATTTATACATTCAAGAATCTACTTATGTAATTACAAATTTTATATTCAAGTTGAGTTATTAATATTTTATGAATTCCATTTGTGATGGGCATATATGCCCTAACTATCTATTCACATCAATTAGGTGACTTATTTTTCATGTTTCAAGTAATCCATGAATATTTCATGGATTTCAAATTTATGGCCTAAATTTCTTTTTTAACAATTTTGACTAGGATGCATAGTTCATAGTTGTCATAAAATTCTAAGCATTTAAGCTTAGAATTCGTTCTAGGTCTTCATCTTAATTCACTAATCATTTTGATTACTATTCACCATACTAGTCAACCAAAATGTTGACCTTTTTATACTTAATGGATATATTAATTCTAATTACACCAAGATCCCATATTTTGAGTTTTACATTTACTAGTATTAATTGCCAATTGCAATTTAAAGTCCCCTAGATGCATTTCTAATTTCAAATTTTGAATTTCAAGTTTTGGTGTCACTATTCACCTCATTGGTCAATAAAAATGTTGACTTTTGCATAGACAATAGGTACATTGGTTTTAACACTCCCGATGTACCATATTTTGCATTTAAGACTTGTTGGAATCAATTACCAAATCCATTTCCAAGCTTATTTCAAGTTTTCATGTCACTATTCACTTCATTAGTCAACTAAAATGTTGACTTTTGTATAGAAAATATGTACATTGACTTTGGCACTTTCAACATACTACATTTTTCATTTAAAACTTGTTGGTTTTGGTCACTTTCTCAAAGCTTAGGTCATTTTGGCAAAATTGCCAATTTTCGGTTTTGGTGCTCCGAAGTTGCACTGTTTCATTGGTCGATTTACTGTTGGAATTTGACAAAACTTCCTTCATAGAAAATGTTCCTTATTTTGTCTAGTTGAATTTATTTTTTTGAATCACTCCATTTGGAGTTTTGTAGCTCAAGTTATGGCCAAAATAAGTTTACTGTTCACGTGTACTGTTCCTGCTGAAATTTTGGGTTTTGGCAGATTTTGGTCCAACTTTGGTCAATAATTTGACCAAGTTAAGTTCATAATTTGGTCTAACTTTCTTCATATGAAATGTTCTACCATGCCTTAGGTTTCCATCGGTTCAAGAATCGCCTAAATCCGAGTTTTCTAGAGAGAGTTATAGCCATCCAAACATTACTGCTCAAATGAAAATTCTGGAAATCTCAGTACAGTAAACTTCACTTTTCTCAATGATTTGATTAGGTTCTGGTCATAATTTGGGGTAGGTTTCTTCATGAAAGTTGTTTGTCTATGTCTTATCTTGTTGCTGTAAAAATTTCAGATCAATTGACCATTTCTACAGTGAATTATGGCCAAATGAACAGTTACTGTTCATTTAGTCATTCTGCAGGGGCTGTTTGCAAGGTATCCGGATTGGGGCCAACTTTTGGTCCTCTTGCTTTGGTCTTTTGGGCATGGTTTCTTCAGAAAAAATGTGCCATTATAAGCCTATTTTCATGTCCAATTGGCCAAACATCAATTGGACTAACACAGCCAAAGTTATGGCTGTGTAATTGGACTGAAATCTCAGTCCATTGCTGCTGTCCCTAGGCAGCATAGTCATTCCCTTTTACCATGCTATTTTTCAATCCATATTCTGGTCAAATCTCCTCAAATGGTCACTAATTGACCATTAAAATGTCCTTTAACAATTTCATAAGCCAAGTCCACATTTTCACTCCCAAACCCTAGTTTCCCATTATGATTCACACATACACCTTAGATACACACTTTCATTCATCACATATGTGTATATGCACCTTAAACATAATCTCTAATTCATTTTAAGTCCATTAAAACCATCAAAAATACTCCATCATTGTTCCTTCCTAGGGCTGCCAAAATTCATTGTATACATACACATAAATTCCATTCATTTAATTCACAAATTCTTGCTTATTTTAGGTCTCTAATCATGGAAAGAGAAAGATGTATGCATAATAGGCACTAACCTCTTGTAGGGCAGAATTTTCCCAAGCTTGACTTCACTTTCTTTCACTTTCTAGGCTGCCAAACACTTTCCCAAGAGCTATGGACAAGTTTTAATGAAAGGGGTTTAGGGTTTAGTAGTGGAAACAAGAGAGAAATGAAGCTTAAAGGAGCTTTAATGGTGGAACCTCTTCTCTCTCTCTCTCTCAACGTTTTTTAGGCTGCCCAAGGTTGAAGATGCAGATTGGTTTTTCATATTTTTGGTCTCTTTTATCTCTTTTAATAAGTTTAACAAATTGTGATTGGTGGAGGAAATTTAAATGACATCATATGATGTAATAATTAGCATTTTCTTTCATTTTCTTTTCTTCTCTTCTCTACTCATTTTCAATTTAATTTTTAGCAATATTTATTCATATTTTAGATCATAATAATTATTTACTCAACTGGACAAGTCGGCCAAAAATCGTCTCTGAAGGCGAAATGACCAAAATGCCCTCCGTTTGGCTTAACGGGTCAAAATTGTCTGTACCGATTGAAAAATTTTTCTAGGTATTTTCTTGGCATTCTAATGCCACAGGAACCTCAATGACCCTTCTCTGGAGTCCCAAAAATTATTTTATAATTTTTTTCCCCAGGTCTAGGGCTCCTCGTTGTGAGAACCGCAACTTCCTCCTGGTTACTCGTGACACCCCTTACCGGCACAAGATACCCGAGTAAGTAATGCCACACGGTGTACCGGCACACTCTAATATTCCTCAATTAATTTATATCATGCTTTTGCATATAATTTATGAAATACAATTTATTTAAACCATTTATCAAAAGTATCATTCATTTAAGGTTCCGAAAATTTTAAAGAAAATCCGGCGGAGTACCGGCTAAAAATGGAGAAAACCGTTCTTCGGAACCTGTTAAAAACACTTCCAATATTTTTATTCCATCATCTCAAACTCCAATATCCAAAATCTCAACAATATTTCTCAATAGCAAATTCTCAATAATCTTTTCATTTCACAAACATCCATTTCTCATATACAAGCGATAAATACATGCTCAAATTTTTGCATTCATAGTCATAACTTTTATTATTTACATGGACATCAAAATATATTACATGAGTTCAAATACATATGAAAAAGTAAAAATCTGCTACAAAATATCAAAATGACAAAATGACACCTAGTGCCCTACCAATGCAATCGCAGTAGTGAGGTGACACGGACATCGCGTGCAGATCTACAGGATGAACTCACCCAGTCTGCGGTCTACTGGGCTCACGATCGGGATCTCCAGTACCTACGCATGGCAAAAGCAACGCGCTAAGCAATAATGCTTAGTGGTGCAATAATATAATAGCAAGAAATAACAGATATAAATATGTATTGCATGTACATGTTTTGTTTGTCATGTATTTGTATATCCATTCATTTATTTCTTCTACATTGCTCATTTTCATTCATTTGGTTGCCCAAGTAACCTACACTAGACGACTGGACTGGATAACGGGTAAACTGGCACTGGGTATCTAGTACCTCGGGCCGTCACACCATCGGTCGCATATGCATCACCCGGTGTGCAACAGAACAGCTACCAAGCTGTAAGTAATCTCAGGCACAAGGCCAAGTCTCAATGCAAAGTCAGAATGGCTAAAGGCCATGAAATCATAGAATGGCATTTTTGCCATGTGCAGTACTGCTAACTGAACCCTATTGGCATGCCAAACTATCCAAACCAATCTTGTTAGGTATACTAGGGCATTTGAAACTTTTAAATTCTTCAATCTTTGAATTTCAAGTTTTGGTGTTACTATTCACCTCTATGGTCAACTAAAATGTTGACTTTTTGATAGCAAATATGTACATTGACTTTGACACTCCCAATATGCCACATTTAGTGTTTAAAACTTGTTGGCATTAAGTGTTAATACCATTTCAAAGTGTAACTCAACACAAGCAGAATTTTCAGTTTTGGTGAGTCAACTTCACTGTTCCATTGGACACTGTTACTGTAGGAATTTGAAGAAATGTAAAACATGAAAGTTGTTTCTTATTTTGTCTAGTTGAATTTCCTTTTTTGAATCACTCCATTTGGAGTTTTGTAGCTCCAGATATGGTCCAAAGACCAAAGCTGGCCGAATGTGCATTCTGTAGAAAATTACCATATCTACAGTGCATGAACAGTAACTAGAGTCACTTGGTTGGATGGGTTCTGGCCATAATTTGGGGTAGGTTCCTTCATGAAAGTTGTTTGTCTATGTCTTAACTTGTTTCTGTAAAAATTTCAGGTCAATTGACCAAATCTATAGTGAGTTATGGCCAAATGAACAGTTACTATTCATTTGTCCAATTCTGCAGAATCAGTTTCAGGGTTCCGGATTGGGGCCAAGTTTTGGTCCTCTTGCTTTGGTCCTTTGGGCATGTTTTCTTCAGCAAAAATGTGCCATTATAAACCTAGTTTCATGTCCAATTGGCCAAACACCAATTGGACTAACACAGCCAAAGTTATGGCTGTGTAATTGGACTGAATTTTCAGTCACCATTCTGCACCCTCTAGGCAGCACACACCTTCCCTTTGCCATGCTTTATTCCAGTCCCAATTAAGGTCAAATTCCTTCAAATGGTCACTAATTGACCATTAGGATGTACTTTAACAATTTCATAAGCCAAGCTAATTTTTACTTCCTAAAACCCTAGCTTCACAATATAATTTCTACAAGGTGCCTTAGTTAGCATACCAATTCATCACCTATATATATATATATATATATATATATCCTCAACATCATTTTTAGTCCACTTTAAGACCAACAAAACACTTATTCCTATACCTTCAATAGGGCTGCCGAATTCTATATTGGACATACACATGAGTTTGGTTCATTTCATTCACAAATACTTGTTGGTTTCAAGTCCTTAACATAGAAATTAAAAGTTTTAAGTGTATATATGCACTAACCTTGTTTGGGCAGAATTTCCAAAGCCCTAAACTTCACTTTCTTCCCTCTTGTTGGCTGCCAAAAGGTTTAGCAAGGTGTGGGATTAATTTTTGATGAAGGGACTTATGGGTTTTAAGGTGAGGAAGCATGGAAATTTGAAGCTTTTGTTGCAAATTAATGGAGGGAAATGGGGAGAGGGTTTCGGCTGGATTTTTGGGGAAGATGGCTGCTGCAATTTTGGTGGATTTAGTCTTCATTTAGTCTTTTATTTAGTTAGTCAAAGGATGGCTAAATTGTGATTGGTCCAAATTTTCTTAATGACATCACCATGATGTCATAATTAGGCTTTTTCCTCATTTTCTTTCCTTTCCTCCACTACTCATTTTCAATTTAATTTCTAGTAATCTTTATTCATATTTTATGTTATATTAATTATTTACTCAACTGGACAAGTCGGCCAAAAATCACCTCGGAAGGCGAAATGACCAAAATGCCCTCTGTTTGGCTTAACGGGTCAAAATTGTCTGTACCGATTGAAAAATTTTTCTAGGTATTTTCTTGGCATTCTAATGCCATGGGAACCTCAATTACCCTTCTCTGGAGTCCCAAAAATTATTTTACAATTTTTTCCCCGGGTCTAGGGCTCCTCGTTGCGAGAACCGCAACTTCCCTCCGGTTACCCATCACTAGGGCACCGGCTCGTTTTACTTGGTTGTATTTTACTTCTAAAATTTTTACTAAGTGTTTCTTATTAATATTTGAGTTAATTTTGGTTCCTAACTTTAGTTTAAATATTTTTTCAGACGTTCTAGCTGTCCGAATCGACACCGGTCATCGGAACAGTAGAATGTATGGAGTGGTTACCGGGAGGGTGTTACATTACCCATCGCTTGGGCACCAGCTCATTTGACTTGGTTGTATTTTATTTCTAAAATTTTTACAAAATTTTTCTTATTAATATTTGAGTTAATTATGGTTCCTCGCTTTAGTTTAAATATTTTTCCGGACGTTCTAGCTGTCCAGACCGACACCGATCACCGAATAAGAGATCAGGAATTGCTACCGGGAGGATGTTACAACTCTTCCCCTCTTATTTAAATTTCGTCCTCGAAATTTATCCAATGTAAATAGCCAAGGAGCTAATACCTCTTTATTTCTTCACCTTTCCGTGTTATCCTACTTCACTTTCTCCTTAGTCTCAATCCTATCCTCAAACAGTTATGTACTCATCCTTTTTCATCTTAAATATAGTCTCATTCTCATCTCCATTCGCTATCTCATTGTCTCTTCACTCTCTTATTCCATACCTTAACCTAAAATAAACAGGAAACACAAATCTGCAATAGTGTCACCTCGACTCTTATGAATGCAATGCATGATATGCAGTCTATCTAGGTCCAGAAACGCCTAAACCGCGCTCTGATACCACTAAATGTAACACCCCTTACCCGACTACAGTGTAGCCGAGCAAGTTATGCCACTCAGTGTGCCGGAGCACTCTATTTTATCTGATTACATTACAGTCCTTGATTTATTTATTCAAAAACTTTATTGAAGATTTAGGCTATTTTTACTTTTATCAAAATCTAACTAAATTGGAAATTTCAAAAATTTTAACGATAATCCAACAAAGTGTCGGCTGTAATTTGGACTAACAGTTCTTCTGAACCTGCCAAAGACAATTTCAATATATACTCAATTTCTCAAACTTAATAGTCTCAAAAATTTTCAAACATAATGTATCTCAATACAGTATCCAGATTTCTCAGAAATCTCATTAGATTTTCAATATCTCAATATTCACAAGTATAATCTCATTATAACTCAAATTCAATTCACATACTAAAATACTTACTTTGAATAGCTTCCATAATTCATAGGTTAATTACATGAGTTTATTTTGTACAAGATATACAAATAATTTACAATGTGTTAGGAATGAACAATATACATAACATGTATAAAATAAGCCCTATCTACATGCATTGCTGAGGAGGTGACAATCTTGAACTCTTTTGACACTTCTGCAGATCTGGACTCCAAAAATCTCAATGATACCATCTGGTTTTACCTTGAAGACTGCGAGGAAGCAATTCCATCGCGCTAAGCATTTCTCGCTTAGTGGTGCAATAATATAACCAGAAATAATATATACAAGTAAAGAAAGAAATAAATGATAATTCAGATACTCAAGAATCAATTTAATTTGGTATGGTATTTCTAGTATCAACGATCTTATATACTAGTTTGTTCCTCTTTGGAAGTGCTTAGTTTATAACTTTTCAGTAACACTATCAGTTATATAATTTATTCTATGTGTATTGTATTTCAAGTCCAGATTTTTTCGCAATTTATATTTTTGTTATGTTTCTTTTGCTAATCTCTTTTGCTTATTCATTCAATACTTAATTTAATTGTACTGGATTTTCATTATACTTAACTTAACTTAGCTGCCTGAATTGAATAATACTTTAATTGACTGCCCAAGTAACCTATACTAGACGATCGATCGATAACGGGTCGTTGGCACTGGACACCGTGGTGCCTCGGGCCGTCATACCATGGGACGCAGAACGTCAACCACGTATGCAGTCAGTATGGCTAAAAAGCCATGATATCACATAATCGGCATAAAAGCTATGAATACGGGCATAAAAGCCATGGATACGGGCATAAAGCCATGAATACAGGCATAAAGCCTTTCGCAGTACTGCTAAAACAATACCCTATTGGCATGCCAAACTATCCGAACCAATCTTGTTAGATATACTAGGGCATTTGATAATTTAAAATTCTTTAATATATTGTGCTTTATGACTTCATTATTTCATGATAAATTTCAATCATAATTCATACATTCATTTGATCATTTATATGATCACAATTCACATCAATTATCCTTTTATACCATTGTACTCAAAATACTTTTCCTCTTTACAATAATGAGAACTAATGTCTCATTCATACATTAATATGGTTTATTTATCCATTCATTATATTATTCATATTGATCACAATTCTAAACAATGGTTCACACGTACCATTGTATTCAAAACATTTTTCCTTTCTCATTTATATATTCAAGAATCTACTTATGTAATTACAAATTTTATATTCAAGTTGAGTTATTAATATTTTATGAATTCCATTTGTGATGGGCATATATGCCCTAACTATCTATTCACATCAATTAGGTGACTTATTTTTCATGTTTCAAGTAATCCATGAATATTTCATGGATTTCAAATTTATGGCCTAAATTTCTTTTTTAACAATTTTGACTAGGATGCATAGTCCATAGTTGTCATACAATTCTAAGCATTTAAGCTTAGAATTGGTTCTAGGTCTTCATCTTAATTCACTAATCATTTTGATTACTATTCACCATACTAGTCAACAAAAATGTTGACCTTTTTATACTTAATGGATATATTAATTCTAATTACACCAAGATCCCATATTTTGAGTTTTACATTTACTAGTATTAATTGCCAATTGCAATTTAAAGTCCCCTAGATGCATTTCTAATATCAAATTTTGAATTTCAGGTTTTGGTGTCACTATTCACCTCATTGGTCAACAAAAATGTTGACTTTTGCATAGACAATAGGTACATTGGTTTTAACACTCCCGATGTACCATATTTTGCATTTAAGACTTGTTGGAATCAATTACCAAATCCATTTCCAAGCTTATTTCAAGTTTTCATGTCACTATTCACTTCATTAGTCAACTAAAATGTTGACTTTTGCATAGAAAATATGTACATTGACTTTGGCACTTTCAACATACTACATTTTTCATTTAAAACTTGTTGGTTTTGGTCACTTTCTCAAAGCTTAGGTCATTTTGGCAAAATTGCCAATTTTCGGTTTTGGTGCTCCGAAGTTGCACTGTTTCATTGGTCGATTTACTGTTGGAATTTGACAAAACTTCCTTCATAGAAAATGTTCCTTATTTTGTCTAGTTGAATTTATTTTTTTGAATCACTCCATTTGGAGTTTTGTAGCTCAAGTTATGGCCAAAATAATTTTACTGTTCACGCATCTGCTCTCGCTGAAATTTTGGGTTTTGGTAGATTTTGGTCCAACTTTGGTCAATAATTTGACCAAGTTAAGTTCATAATTTGGTCTAACTTTCTTCATATGAAATGTTCTACCATGCCTTAGGTTTCCATCGGTTCAAGAATCGCCTAAATCCGAGTTTTCTAGAGAGAGTTATAGCCATCCAAACATTATGCTCAAATGAAAATTCTGAAATCTCAAGACAGAAACTTCACTTTTCTCAATGATTTGATTAGGTTCTGGTCATAATTTGGGGTAGGTTTCTTCATGAAAGTTGTTTGTCTATGTCTTATCTTGTTGCTGTAAACATTTCAGATCAATTGACCATTTCTACAGTGAATTATGGCCAAATGAACAGTTACTGTTCATTTAGTCATTCTGCAGGGGCTGTTTGCAAGGTATCCGGATTGGGGCCAACTTTTGGTCCTCTTGCTTTGGTCTTTTGGGCATGGTTTCTTCAGAAAAATGTGCCATTATAAGCCTATTTTCATGTCCAATTGGCCAAACATCAATTGGACTAACACAGCCAAAGTTATGGCTGTGTAATTGACTGAAATCTCACCATTCTCATTGTCCCTAAGCAGCATAGTCATTCCCTTTTACCATGCTATTTTTCAATCCATATTCTGGTCAAATCTCCTCAAATGGTCACTAATTGACCATTAAAATGTCCTTTAACAATTTCATAAGCCAAGTCCACATTTTCACTCCCAAACCCTAGTTTCCCATTATGATTCACACATACACCTTAGATACACACTTTCATTCATCACATATGTGTATATGCACCTTAAACATAATCTCTAATTCATTTTAAGTCCATTAAAACCATCAAAAATACTCCATCATTGTTCCTTCCTAGGGCTGCCAAAATTCATTGTATACATACACATAAATTCCATTCATTTAATTCACAAATTCTTGCTTATTTTAGGTCTCTAATCATGGAAAGAGAAAGATGTATGCATAATAGGCACTAACCTCTTGTAGGGCAGAATTTTCCCAAGCTTGACTTCACTTTCTTTCACTTTCTAGGCTGCCAAACACTTTCCCAAGAGCTATGGACAAGTTTTAATGAAAGGGGTTTAGGGTTTAGTAGTGGAAACAAGAGAGAAATGAAGCTTAAAGGAGCTTTAATGGTGGAACCTCTTCTCTCTCTCTCTCTCAACGTTTTTTTAGGCTGCCCAAGGTTGAAGATGCAGATTAGTTTTTCATATTTTTGGTCTCTTTTATCTCTTTTAATAAGTTTAACAAATTGTGATTGGTGGAGGAAATTTAAATGACATCATATGATGTCATAATTAGCATTTTCTTTCATTTTCTTTTCTTCTCTTCTCTACTCATTTTCAATTTAATTTTTAGCAATATTTATTCATATTTTAGATCATAATAATTATTTACTCAACTGGGCAAGTCGGCCAAAAATCGTCTCTGAAGGCGAAATGACCAAAATGCCCTCCGTTTGGCTTAACGGGACAAAATTGTCTGTACCGATTGAAAAATTTTTCTAGCTATTTTCTTGGCATTCTAATGCCACAGGAACCTCAATGACCCTTCTCTGGAGTCCCAAAAATTATTTTATAATTTTTTTCCCCAGGTCTAGGGCTCCTCGTTGTGAGAACCGCAACTTCCCTCTGGGTTACCTGTGACACCCCTTACCGGTGTACAGTATACCCGAGTAAGTAATGCCACACGGTGTACCGGCACACTCTAATATTCCTCAATTAAGTTATATCATGCTTTTGCATATAATTTATGAAATACAATTTATTTAAACCATTTATCAAAAGTATCATTCATTTAAGGTTCCGAAAATTTTAAAGAAAATCCGGCGGAGTACCGGCTAAAAATGGAGAAAACCGTTCTTCGGAACCTGTTAAAAACACTTCCAATATTTTTATTCCATCATCTCAAACTCCAATATCCAAAATCTCAACAATATTTCTCAATAGCAAATTCTCAATAATCTTTTCATTTCACAAACATCCATTTCTCATATACAGGCGATAAATACATGCTCAAATTTTTGCATTCATAGTCATAACTTTCATTATTTACATGGACATCAAAATATATTACATGAGTTCAAATACATATGAAAATGTAAAAATCTGCTACAAAATATCAAAATGACAAAATGACACCTAGTGCCCTACCAATGCACTGCAGGTAGTGAGGTGACACGGACACTGTGCAGATCTACAGGATGAACTCACCCAGTCTGCGGTCTACTGGGCTCACGATCGGGATCTCCAGTACCTATGCGTGGCAAAAGCAACGCGCTAAGCAATAATGCTTAGTGGTGCAATAATATAATAACAAGAAATAACAAATATAAATATGTATTGCATGTACATGTTTTGTTTGTCATGTATTTGTATATCCATTCATTTATTTCTTCTACATTGCTCATTTTCATTCATTTGGTTGCCCAAGTAACCTACACTAGACGACTGGACTGGATAACGGGTAAACTGGCACTGGGTATCTAGTACCTCGGGCTGTCACACCATCGGTCGCATATGCATCACCCGGCAGGCAAATGTAACTACCAAGCTGTAAGTAATCTCAGGCACAAGGCCAAGTCTCAATGCAAAGTCAGAATGGCTAAAGGCCATGAAATCACAGAATGGCATTTTTGCCATGTGCAGTACTGCTAACTGAACCCTATTGGCATGCCAAACTATCCAAACCAATCATGTTAGGTATACTAGGGCATTTGAAACTTTTAAATTCTTCAATCTTTGAATTTCAAGTTTTGGTGTTACTATTCACCTCTATGGTCAACTAAAATGTTGACTTTTTGATAGCGAATATGTACATTGACTTTGGCACTCCCAATATACCACATTTAGTGTTTAAAACTTGTTGGCATTAAGTGTTAATACCATTTCAAAGTGTAACTCAACACAAGCAGAATTTTCAGTTTTGGTGAGTCAAATTCACTGTTCCATTGGACACTGTTACTGTAGGAATTTGAAGAAATGTAAAACATGAAAGTTGTTCCTTATTTTGTCTAGTTGAATTTCCTTTTTTGAATCACTCCATTTGGAGTTTTGTAGCTCCAGATATGGTCCAAAGACCCAAGCTGGCCGAATGTGCATTCTGCAGAAAATTACCATATCTACAGTGCATGAACAGTAACTAGAGTCACTTGGTTGGATGGGTTCTGGCCATAATTTGGGGTAGGTTCCTTCATGAAAGTTGTTTGTATATGTCTTAACTTGTTTCTGTAAACATTTCAGGTCAATTGACCAAATCAACAGTGAGTTATGGCCAAATGAACAGTTACTATTCATTTGGCCAATTCTGCAGAATCAGTTTCAGGGTTCCGGATTGGGGCCAAGTTTTGGTCCTCTTGCTTTGGTCCTTTGGGCATGGTTTCTTCAGCAAAAATGTGCCATTATAAACCTAGTTTCATGTCCAATTGGCCAAACACCAATTGGACTAACACAGCCAAAGTTATGGCTGTGTAATTGGACTGAATTTTCAGTCACCATTCTGCACCCTCTAGGCAGCACACACCTTCCCTTTGCCATGCTTTATTCCAGTCCCAATTAAGGTCAAATTCCTTCAAATGGTCACTAATTGACCATTAGGATTCACTTTAACAATTTCATAAGCCAAGCTAATTTTTACTTCCTAAAACCCTAGCTTCACAATATAATTTCTACAAGGTGCCTTGGTTTCCATACAAATTCATCACCTATATATATATATATATATATATATATATATATATATATATATATATATATATATATATATCCTCAACATCATTTTTAGTCCACTTTAAGACAAACAAAACACTTATTCCTATACCTTCAATAGGGCTGCCGAATTCTATATTGGACATACACATGAGTTTGGTTCATTTCATTCACAAATACTTGTTGGTTTCAAGTCCTTAACATAGAAATTAAAAGTTTTAAGTGTATATATGCACTAACCTTGTTTGGGCAGAATTTCCAAAGCCCTAAACTTCACTTTCTTCCCTCTTGTTGGCTGCCAAAAGGTTTAGCAAGGTGTGGGATTAATTTTTGATGAAGGGACTTATGGGTTTTAAGGTGAGGAAGCATGGAAATTTGAAGCTTTTGTTGCAAATTAATGGAGGGAAATGGGGAGAGGGTTTCGGCTGGATTTTTGGGGAAGATGGCTGCTGCAATTTTGGTGGATTTAGTCTTCATTTAGTCTTTTATTTAATTAGTCAAAGGATGGCTAAATTGTGATTGGTCCAAATTTTCTTAATGACATCACCATGATGTCATAATTAGGCTTTTTCCTCATTTTCTTTCCTTTCCTCCACTACTCATTTTCAATTTAATTTCTAGTAATCTTTATTCATATTTTATGTTATATTAATTATTTACTCAACTGGACAAGTCGGCCAAAAATCACCTCGGAAGGCGAAATGACCAAAATGCCCTCCGTTTGGCTTAACGGGTCAAAATTGTCTGTACCGATTGAAAAATTTTTCTAGGTATTTTCTTGGCATTCTAATGCCATGGGAACCTCAATTACCCTTCTCTGGAGTCCCAAAAATTATTTTACAATTTTTCTCCCGGGTCTAGGGCTCCTCGTTGCGAGAACCGCAACTTCCCTCCGGTTACCCATCGCTAGGGCACCGGCTCGTTTTACTTGGTTGTATTTTACTTCTAAAATTTTTACTAAGTGTTTCTTATTAATATTTGAGTTAATTTTGGTTCCTGACTTTAGTTTAAATATTTTTCCGGACGTTCTAGCTGTCCGGACCGACACCGGTCACCGGAACAGTAGAATGTACGGAGTGGTTACCGGGAGGGTGTTACATTACCCATCGCTTGGGCACCGGCTCATTTGACTTGGTTGTATTTTATTTCTAAAATTTTTACTAAATTTTTCTTATTAATATTTGAGTTAATTATGGTTCCTCGCTTTAGTTTAAATATTTTTCCGGACGTCTATTGTCCAACCGACACCGATCACCGAATAAGAGATCGTATGGAATTGCTACCGGGAGGATGTCACAGCTCTTCCCCTCTTATTTAAATTTCGTCCTCGAAATTTATCCAATGTAAATAGCCAAGGAGCTAATACCTCTTTATTTCTTCACCTTTCCGTGTTATCTTACTTCACTTTCTCCTTAGTCTCAATCCTATCCTCAAACAGTTATGTACTCATCCTTTTTCATCTTAAATATAGTCTCCTTCTCATCTCCATTCGCTATCTCATTGTCTCTTCACTCTCTTATTCCATACCTTAACCTAAAATAAACAGGAAATACAAATCTGCAATAGTGTCACCTCGACTCTTATGAATGCAATGCATGATATGCAGTCTATCTAGGTCCAGAAATGCCTAAACCGCGCTCTGATACCACTAAATGTAACACCCCTTACCCGACTACAGTGTAGCCGAGCAAGTTATGCCACTCAGTGTGCCGGAGCACTCTATTTTATCTGATTTCATTACAGTCCTTGATTTATTTTTTCAAAAACTTTATTGAAGATTTAGGCTATTTTTACTTTTATCAAAATCTAACTAAATTGGAAATTTCAAAAATTTTAACGATAATCCAACAAAGTGTCGGCTGTAATTTGGACTAACAGTTCTTCTGAACCTGCCAAAGACAATTTCAATATATACTCAATTTCTCAAACTTAATAGTCTCAAAAATTTTCAAACATAATGTATCTCAATACAGTATCCAGATTTCTCAGAAATCTCATTAGATTTTCAATATCTCAATATTCACAAGTATAATCTCATTATAACTCAAATTCAATTCACATACTAAAATACTTACTTTGAATAGCTTCCATAATTCATAGGTTAATTACATGAGTTTATTTTGTACAAGATATACAAATAATTTACAATGTGCTAGGAATGAATAATATACATAACATGTATAAAATAAGCCCTATCTACATGCATTGCTGAGGAGGTGACAATCTTGAACTCTTTTGACACTTCTGCAGATCTGGACTCCAAAAATCTCAATGATACCATCGGTTTTACCTTTCAAGACTGCGCGAGGAAGCAATTCCATCGCGCTAAGCATTTCTGCTTAGTGGTGCAATTATATAACCATAAATAATATATACAAGTAAAGAAAGAAATAAATGATAATTCGATACTCAAGAATCAATTTAATTTGGTATGGTATTTCTAGTATCAACGATCTTATATACTAGTTTGTTCCTCTTTGGAAGTGCTTAGTTTATAACTTTTCAAGAACACTAGCGGTATATAATTTATTCTATCTGTATTGTATTTCAAGTGCATGCGGTTACGCAATTTATATTTTTGTTATGTTTCTTTTGCTAATCTCTTTTGCTTATTCATTCAATACTTAATTTAATTGTACTGGATTTTCATTATACTTAACTTAACTTAGCTCGAATTGAATAATACTTTAATTGATCGCCAAGTAACCTATACTAGACGATCGGATCGATAACGGGTCGTTGGCACCGACACCGTGGTGCCTCGGGCCGTCATACCATGGGACGCAGAACGTCAACCACGTATGCAGTCAGTATGGCTAAAAAGCCATGATATCACATAATCGGCATAAAAGCCATGAATACGGGCATAAAAGCCATGGATACGGGCATAAAGCCATGAATACAGGCATAAAGCCTTTCGCAGTACTGCTAAAACAATACCCTATTGGCATGCCAAACTATCCAAACCAATCTTGTTAGGTATACTAGGGCATTTGATAATTTAAAATTCTTTAATATATTGTGCTTTATGACTTCATTATTTCATGATAAATTTCAATCATAATTCATACATTCATTTGATCATTTATATGATCACAATTCACATCAATTATCCTTTTATACCATTGTACTCAAAATACTTTTCCTCTTTACAATAATGAGAACTAATGTCTCATTCATACATTAATATGGTTTATTTATCCATTCATTATATTATTCATATTGATCACAATTCTAAACAATGGTTCACACGTACCATTGTATTCGAAACATTTTTCCTTTCTCATTTATACATTCAAGAATCTACTTATGTAATTACAAATTTTATATTCAAGTTGAGTTATTAATATTTTATGAATTCCATTTGTGATGGGCATATATGCCCTAACTATCTATTCACATCAATTAGGTGACTTATTTTTCATGTTTCAAGTAATCCATGAATATTTCATGGATTTCAAATTTATGGCCTAAATTTCTTTTTTAACAATTTTGACTAGGATGCATAGTCCATAGTTGTCATACAATTCTAAGCATTTAAGCTTAGAATTGGTTCTAGGTCTTCATCTTAATTCACTAATCATTTTGATTACTATTCACCATACTAGTCAACAAAAATGTTGACCTTTTTATACTTAATGGATATATTAATTCTAATTACACCAAGATCCCATATTTTGAGTTTTACATTTACTAGTATTAATTGCCAATTGCAATTTAAAGTCCCCTAGATGCATTTCTAATTTCAAATTTTGAATTTCAAGTTTTGGTGTCACTATTCACCTCATTGGTCAACAAAAATATTGACTTTTGCATAGACAATAGGTACATTGGTTTTAACACTCCCGATGTACCATATTTTGCATTTAAGACTTGTTGGAATCAATTACCAAATCCATTTCCAAGCTTATTTCAAGTTTTCATGTCACTATTCACTTCATTAGTCAACTAAAATGTTGACTTTTGCATAGAAAATATGTACATTGACTTTGGCACTTTCAACATACTACATTTTTCATTTAAAACTTGTGGGTTTTGGTCACTTTCTCAAAGCTTAGGTCATTTTGGCAAAATTGCCAATTTTCGGTTTTGGTGCTCCGAAGTTGCACTGTTTCATTGGTCGATTTACTGTTGGAATTTGACAAAACTTCCTTCATAGAAAATGTTCCTTATTTTGTCTAGTTGAATTTCTTTTTTTGAATCACTCCATTTGGAGTTTTGTAGCTCAAGTTATGGCCAAAATAATTTTACTGTTCACGTGTACTGTTCATGCTGAAATTTTGGGTTTTGGCAGATTTTGGTCCAACTTTGGTCAGTAATTTGACCAAGTTAAGTTCATAATTTGGTCTAACTTTCTTCATATGAAATGTTCTACCATGCCTTAGGTTTCCATCGGTTCAAGAATCGCCTAAATCCGAGTTTTCTAGAGAGAGTTATAGCCATCCAAACATTACTGCTCAAATGAAAATTCTGGAAATCTCAGTACAGTAAACTTCACTTTTCTCAATGATTTGATTAGGTTCTGGTCATAATTTGGGGTAGGTTTCTTCATGAAAGTTGTTTGTCTATGTCTTAACTTGTTGCTGTAAACATTTCAGATCAATTGACCATTTCTACAGTGAATTATGGCCAAATGAACAGTTACTATTCATTTGGTCATTCTGCAGGGGCTGTTTGCAAGGTATCCGGATTGGGGCCAACTTTTGGTCCTCTTGCTTTGGTCTTTTGGGCATGGTTTCTTCAGCAAAAATGTGCCATTATAAGCCTAGTTTCATGTCCAATTGGCCAAACATCAATTGGACTAACACAGCCAAAGTTATGGCTATGTAATTGGACTGAAATCTCAGTCCATTGCTGTTGTCCCTAGGCAGCATAGTCATTCCCTTTTACCATGCTATTTTTCAATCCATATTATGGTCAAATCTCCTCAAATGGTCACTAATTGACCATTAAAATGTCCTTTAACAATTTCATAAGCCAAGTCCACATTTTCACTCCCAAACCCTAGTTTCCCATTATGATTCACACATACACCTTAGATACACACTTTCATTCATCACATATATGTATATGCACCTTAAACATAATCTCTAATTCATTTTAAGTCCATTAAAACCATCAAAAATACTCCATCATTGTTCCTTCCTAGGGCTGCCAAAATTCATTGTATACATACACATAAATTCTATTCATTTAATTCACAAATTCTTGCTTATTTTAGGTCTCTAATCATGGAAAGTGAAAGATGTATGCATAATAGGCACTAACCTCTTGTAGGGCAGAATTTTCCCAAGCTTGACTTCACTTTCTTTCACTTTCTAGGCTGCCAAACACTTTCCCAAGAGCTATGGACAAGTTTTAATGAAAGGGGTTTAGGGTTTAGTAGTGGAAACAAGAGAGAAATGAAGCTTAAAGGAGCTTTAATGGTGGAACCTCTTCTCTCTCTCTCTCTCAACGTTTTTTAGGCTGCCTAAGATTGAAGATGCAGATTGGTTTTTCATATTTTTGGTCTCTTTTATCTCTTTTAATAAGTTTAACAAATTGTGATTGGTGGAGGAAATTTAAATGACATCATATGATGTCATAATTAGCATTTTCTTTCATTTTCTTTTCTTCTCTTCTCTACTCATTTTCAATTTAATTTTTAGCAATATTTATTCATATTTTAGATCATAATAATTATTTACTCAACTGGACAAGTCGGCCAAAAATTGTCTCTGAAGGCGAAATGACCAAAATGCCCTCCGTTTGGCTTAACGGGTCAAAATTGTCTGTACCAATTGAAAAATTTTTCTAGGTATTTTCTTGGCATTCTAATGCCATAGGAACCTCAATGACCCTTCTCTGGAGTCCCAAAAATTATTTTATAATTTTTTTCCCCAGGTCTAGGGCTCCTCGTTGCAAGAACCGTAACTTCCCTCTGGGTTACCCATCGCTTGGGCACCGGCTCATTTGACTTGGTTGTATTTTATTTCTAAAATTTTTACTAAATTTTTCTTATTAATATTTGAGTTAATTATGGTTCCTCGCTTTAGTTTAAATATTTTTCCGGACGTTCTAGCTGTCCGGACCGACACCGATCACCAGAACAGTAGACTGTGCGGAATTGCTACCGGGAGGCTATGCTAGGTGTTAACCATGGTCTATGAGATGCATAAAATGATTTAGAGAAATCATTTATGGTAAGAAAGAGTTCTGATGATATTAAGAGTTGATATCATGTCTCATTGCCAATTAGTGATGAGCCTAGTAAGTCACACACATACACAAGTAATCACCTAATTAAATAGGTTTGGTTTACAATTAGATTGTAAAGTCCCTAGCATAACTTGAAACCAAATCTAGGTTATTGGATGTACAGTATAAGTTAAATTTATATTTAAAGTGTTTAAATATGAATTTAATTAATGAGAAATTAATTAATAAAGATTAATTAATTAATTTATATTTGATATAAATTGATTAGAAGAAGAGAAATAATTATTTTGGATTAAGAACTCAAAATTAAGACATAGGGGCATTTTAGTCATTTCGCAGGGTGACATGTGGCACCATGAGATGGTGATACATGGCATTACACATAAGCTTGCCAAATGTTTTGTAATCATGTAAGATGATTAAAATCAAGATTAAATATAGGTTTGACACTTGGCACAATGTGATTGGGTCAATTAAACCTAGAACCAATCAGAGGGTGACATATGGCAAGGGTTTAATGTGTTGACCTAGCTATATAAGTGTTGTTATGAAAAGAAAACAACACAACCAGCAGCAAATAACCTTGGTGCCGCCACTTTGAAGCTCTCCCTCTCTTCTTCTTCATCTCCCATATATTTCAAGAGATTATCAAACAATCTCTTGAATTAAAAATACTAGAAATCGTTTCTAGTGTCCTGTTTACATCTTTAATCTCTTAAAAGGCAGAAATTGATTTTCTAAATAATAGAAAAAGCTTTAAAAGCTATTCAAGGGCTGCCATAGGTGTTCTTGGTGTGGACAAGCTAGAGGGACAACATCTGGTGTCTTGAAGACGCATCTCAAAGGCGCAAATATACTGCAGTGCATTAAGAGATTAGTGTGTTTGTTCTTGATTTAATCTAGGGTTCTAAAATTAATCTGATTAATTTTAAAATCTTAAATGGCAAATACAGATCCAAAAACATATTAAAAGAGTTTTAATATGTTGTTTATCATTGAAATCAAATAGATAAAAATAAATCTTACATGATGCATATGGCCATAGGTGAAAATTTTGAATTCAATGGTATAAACTTGTGTTTTTCATGCTTCCGCTCCTTCAATTGGTATCAGAGCCGCTATATTTTCCATTTAGATTGTTGATTATATGATTTATTTGTGTGTTTTGATCATGAGATGATTGATCCATTGCTGGTTGGATCAAGAGGTATGGCAGCATGCTTGATCTTCCATCTTTGGTGCGCACTCTTTGGGTATCCCATGGTGAGCATGGTTTGATTCTTAATTTTGCAATTGTTGTATGATCTTAAAAAAATCATCCTATGTCTAATTAAATTGTTTAATTAGAATTTTAATCACACAATTAAATTTTGATTCAAATCAGAATTTTAAAATTTATTTGAATGTGATTCAAATCAGAATTTTAGAAATTATTTGAATGTGATTCAAATCTGAATTTTTAAAGTTATTTGAATTATATTTAAATCTGATTTTTTAAAGTTGTTTGAATAATATTTAGATCTGAATTTTTAAAAATTATTTGAATGTGATTCAAATCTAATTTTTTAAAAATTGTTTGAATGTGATTCAAATCTGAATTTTTAAGGTAGTTTGAATGTGATTCAAATCTGAATTTTTAAATTTATTTGAATCATATTCAAATCTGGATTTTTTAAGTTGAATATGAGATATTCAATTTATTTTAAGTATGTATGTTTTATTTAATTGTTAAATAGTGATATGCATGATGGATGATCATGGATTATAAATGACCAATGTGATTGGATTTATTTCTTTTATGTTTCTTTTGGGATTATAAATTAATTAATTAATTTTAATTTATTTTGGGCATGTATTATTAAGTTTGTAATAATTTTGGGTTGTAATTTCATTTATTTAAGTTCTTGTAAATTCGCCTTGGTATGCCAAGGATTACTATGTAATTGGATTGCAAGAAGTTCAAGGAGGTCAAGAGCATTGGCGGGACCAGTGGGAGGAATTCAAGATCAAGTGTTGATTATATACTCCTTCAGTAACTCTTGTAAAATGAATGAATGAAATGCACCTAGGAATGCCCTGATTCAATTCTTGGTGGCTCAGAATTGAATCCCTTAGAAAGTCCATGATCATACCATATTTACTGCTTATCCATGAATGCATGAGATGTATGGGAATTTATGCAATTATATGATATATGCATGCTAAATGGATAATGTGTAAAGTGAGACCTTAATAGTAATTAGAATGACCATAAAATCTTCTAAACAAATGATTAAGTTGGAAATGCTATAATTAAAGTAATTATAACATGGGCCCTCCATTGAGACAATTATTTTAAGAAATTTTAAATACTTGCATAAGATGCAATTAATTTAAGAGATTTTCTTAAGAACAATTGTTAAGCATGAGATGTTGTAAATATGTAAATGGTTTGGTGGCCAATATTGGATGTACTTGAGGACATTAAAATTATTTGCATAATTACTGGCTCAATGGGATCAACTTAACTAATGCAAGATAAGTCAATAATGGATGTACCTGAGATTTTGAGCATTAGGGGCTAGGTAAAGGATTGAACCTCACATGAGATGTGATGGGCAAGGAGTTGCTCACTTATAGTTTATTGTAAATCCAATAATGGATGTACCTGAGGATGATCAATAGAATTATAAGAATTCAATCACCCACTAGAAATCCATCCAACTAGGATTTTCGTTTTCTTCTTTGGAAGTGTAAGATTCGCTAAGTTAGTGGGATGACCAATTTGATTAAAAGACCATAATCATTTTGGTTAATTACATGATACATTTACTAATTAATCTAGTTATTTTCTGCAGTTAATTTTCTGATAATAATGAGTACAGAACAACCACCACCATCCAATGTCGTTGCAAGCATACTTGATCGCAATAGGTTGACAGGACCTAATCTCTCTGATTGGCTTAGAAATTTAAAACTTGGCCTGAACCTTGAACATATAGGATATGTTCTAGACTCAAATGTTCCTGGTCCCTTACCACCAGAGGCCACCTAAGAGGAACATGAAACTTTGGACAAGTGGAAGGAGAATGATATGAGAGCTAAGTGTTACATGCTTGCTTCTATGAGTAATGAGTTACAGAAGCAGCATGAGAACATGCAGAGTGCGAGTGAGATCCTCCTTTACCTACAAGAGTTGTATGGTAAGCACAGCAGGAATGCTAGGTATGAGATATATAGGCAGTTGTTCCGCATGAGGATGTCTGAGGGACAGAATGATGGGGATTATGTCCACAAGATGATTCGGCTGATTAAGCAGTTGGAACATCTTGACTTCAACATGGATTTCCAACTACAGATGGATTTGATCCTTCAGTCCCTTCCTGAGCCTTTTGGGAATTTTGTGACAAATTTTAATATGACTAAACAGGAATGCACCTTGGCTAGTTTACTCAACATGCTGGTTATTGCCCAAAAGAATATACCAGGCAATAAAGGAAAAGAGGTAGCTATGATTGCATATTTTTCTGCTGGAAAGTCCAATAAGAAAAAGGGCAATTAGAAAAAGAAACCTCAAGTTCCAAGATCTTCCCAGAAGATAGCCAAACAGAAAAACAAAGATCAAAGTTGATAAAGGTAAAGGAAAGTGTTTCCACTACCAGCAGGAAAGTGTTTCCATTGCCAGCAGAAAAGTGTTTTCCACTGCCAGCAGGAAAGTGTTTCCACTGTCCAAAGTATAGCAATCTAAAAGAATGCAATGCCATGATGAAAATCAACTCAAGTTCAAAATATATTTGGCACTTAAGATTAGGTCATGTTGCAGAAGATAGGATTGCAAAATTAGAGAAAATGGGGATTTTATCCTCATTGGGCTTTGAGCCTACTCCAACTTGTGAATCTTACCTTCAGGGCAAAATGACTAGATCACCCTTTGTTGGAAAGGACTAAGAGCTGAAAATATTTTGGAACTAATACATAGTGATGTATGTGATCCATTTAAGGAAATGGTTAAAGGATATTTTCATTACTTTATTACCTTTACTGATGATAAATCAAGGTTTAGGTACTTGTGTTTGATGAAATACAAACATGAATCCTTTGAAAAGTTTAAAGAATTTAAATCTGAAGTAGAAAATCAAATAGGAAAGAGTATTAAAGCTCTTTGATCAGATCGTGGAGGAGAATATTTGAGTACTGAATTTGATGAATACTTGAGAGAGCATGGCATTGTTTTCCAGCTGACTCCTCCTTGAACACCACAGTTGAATGGTGTATTTGAAAGGAGAAATCGTACCTTATTGGATATGGTACATAGTATGATGAGCTATACTGATATGCCAATCTCCTTTTGGGGATTTGCATTAGAATCAACTTTGTATATTCTGAATAGGATTCCATCAAAATCAGTTTCTTCCACACCTTATGAGATATGGCATGGAAGAAAATCAAGTCTTAAGCATGTTAAGATTTGGGGTTGTCCAGCTTATATCAAAAAGCTGAACACTGATAAATTGGAAACCAGATCAGAAAAGGGTCGATTTGTTAGATATCCAAAAGATAGTTTTGGATATTATTTGCCTACATCACAAAAGGTTGTGGTGAGTAGAGATGCCACATTTCTTGAATAATAGTTTGTTCAAGAAAGAGGCAAAGGAAGGCAAATAGAGTTGGAATTGGAGAATTCTAACCAACCAACAGATCAGATGGATATAGATCCATCTAGTCAACCTACACCCGTTGATGAAACATCAACAGCTATTCCTTGTAGAACAACCAGGGTATCTCACCCACCAGTGAGATATGGTTTCCTTCATGAAGAAGAACAAGAGTTGTCTACTCATGAAGAAGTAGATCATGGAGATGATCCACTTACCTATGAAGAAGCTATATCAGATATAGACTCTTCAAAATGGATTGATGCTATGAAATCCGAAATTGATTCCATGTATAAGAATCAAGTTTGGGATCTTGTTAACCCACCTGAAGGTATTGTACCTATAGGGAACAAATGGGTTTTCAAGAAGAAAATTGGTTCTGATGGAAAAGGTAGATACCTATAAGGCAAGGCTACTAGCGAAAGGGTTTCGCCAAATGCAAAGAATCGACTATGAGGAGACTTTCTCGCCTGTTGCCATGCTTAAATCAATTAGAATTCTATTAGCAATAGCTGCATACTATGATTATGAGATTTGGCAGATGGATGTCAAAATAGCTTTTCTCAATGGATACATTCATGAAAACATTTTCATGGAATAACCTAGGGGTTTTGAATCCCAAGATGGTTCCAAGGTATGCAAGCTAAAGCGATCCATTTATGGGTTGAAACAAGCTTTGAGGAGTTGGAACATCCATTTTGATGAAGCCATTAAATCCTTTGGTTTTATAAAAAATGAGGATGAGCCATGTGTATATAAGAAGGTTAGTGACAGCGCTATCACTTTCTTTGTCTTATATGTGGATGATATACTGTTGATGGGTAATGACACAGGTATGTTAACAATTATAAAGGTATGCTTGTCAAATACATTCTCCATGAAAAACTTAGGGGAGGCAACCTATATTTGTGGGATTCACATCTATAGAGATAGAGCGAAAAGAATAATTGGTTTATCCCAAAGTCTATACTTGGAAAAGGTGTTAAAGAGGTTTAACATGCTTGATTCTAAGAGAGGATTGTTACCAGTGAGACATGGTATCCATCTTTCTAAAGGGATGTCTCTAAAGACACCTGAAGAAAGAGATAAAATGGCCAGGATTCCATATGCTTCGGCTATTGGAAGTTTAATGTATGCAATGTTGTGTATTAGGCCGGATATCGCATATGCTGTTAGTTTGACTAGCAGGTATCAATCAAATCCAGGTTTGGAACACAGGATAACTATCAAGAATATCCTTAAGTACTTGAGAAGAAGTAAGGATTTATTCTTGATCTATGGAGGTGGAGACTTGCAATTGGATGGTTGTATTGATTCTGATTTCCAATCAAATATCGATGATAGAAAGTCTACCTCTGGATATGTGTTCATTTGTAATGGACGTGCAGTCAGTTGGAAAAGTTCCAAACAGAGCACGACTGCAAATTCCACTACCGAGGCTGAGTATATTGCTGCATCATATGCTACAAAGAAAGCTGTTTGGATAAAGAAGTTCATGACAGAACTTACAGTAGTTCCTTACATTGAGTCAGCAGTTCTACTACACTGTGACAACAATGGAGCAGTCATACAGGCTAGGGAAGCTCGGTCTCACAAGAAATCCAAACACATAGAAAGGCGCTACCACATTATCAGAAAAATAGTTGGGCAAGGCGATATAGCCATGCAGAAAATAGCATCAGCTGAAAATCCAGCTGATCCATTCACTAAGCCTATGTCACTGTAACACCCTCCCTGTACCAACTCCGTACATTCTACTGTTCCGGTGACCGATGTCGGTCCGGACAGTTAGAACGTCCGGAAAAATATTTAAACTAAAGTCGGGAATCATAATTAACTCAAATATTAATAAGAAAAATTTAGTAAAAATTTTTGAAATAAAATACAACCAAGTTAAACGAGCCGGTGCCCTAGCGATGGGTAACCAGAGGGAAGTTGCGGTTCTCGCAACGAGGAGCCCTAGACCCGGGGGAAAAATTATAAATTTTTGGGACTCCAGAGAAGGGTTATTGAGGTTCCCATGGCACTAGAATGCCAAGAAAATACCTAGGAAAATTTTTCAATCGGTACAGATAATTTTGACCCGTTAAGCCAAATGGAGGGTATTTTGGTCATTTCGCCTTCAGAGGTGATTTTTGGCCGACTTGTCCAGTTGAGTAAATAATTAATATGACATAAAATATGAAGAAACATTACTAGAAATTAAATTGAAAATGAGTAGTGGAGGAAAGGAAAGAAAATAAGGAAAAAGCTTATTTATGACATCATGGTGATGTCATTAAGAAAATTTTGACCAATCACAATTAAGCCATCAATTGAATAACTAATAAAAAGACTAAATGAAGACTAAATAACCAAAAATTGCAGCAGCCACCCCTCCTTCCTCATGCAACCGAAACCCTAGTCCCATAGCCACCCTCCATTAAAGCTTTTTCAAGCTTTAGATTTCCATCATTTCCACCATATTTCCCTAACCCCTTTCATTAAACCTTGACCATATCACTTGGGGAAGCTTTTGGCAGCCAAGAAGAAGAAGGAAAGTGAAGTTTTGAGCTTGAGAAAAATCTCCCTACAAGAGGTTAGTGCATATATGTAGTTAAAACTCATTAATTCCATGATTGAGGCTTGTAATGGATGAGAAATTGTGAAATAAATGAAACAAATTCATGTGTATGTCCACCAAAGAATTCGGCAGCCCTAATAGAGGAATGGTTTTGATTGTTTTAATGGACTTAAAGTGAGTTAGAAAGGGTGTTTAAGGTGTGAATATGCATGGATGTTAAACTAGTGTGCTAATTGAGGTTTATGGGTAAATTGCATTGGACATTAGGGTTTTGAGAAGAAAAAAATTGACTTGGCTTATCAAACTGTTAAAGAACACTCTAATGGTCAATAAGTGACCATTTGAGGTATGTTGGCCACAATTTGGACTGAAAAATGGTATGGCAAAGTCAAGGTGTAAGCTGCCCTAGGACAGCAGCAAATGGACTGAAATTTCAGTCCAATTACATAGCCATAACTTTGGCTATGTTAGTCCAATTGGTGTTTGGCCAATTGGACATGAAACTAGGATTATAATGGCACATTTTTGCTGAAGAAACCATGCCCAAAAGACCAAAGCAAGAGGACTAAAACTTGGCCCCAATCCGGATACCCTGCAACTGATTCTGCAGAATTGACCAAATGAACAGTAATTGTTCATTTGGCCATAACTCACTATAGATATGGTCAATTGACCTGAAATTTTTATAGCAACAAGTTAAGACATAGAAAAACAACTTTCATGAAAGAACTTACCCCAAATTATGGCCAGAACCCATCCAACCAAGTGACTCTAGTTACTGTTCCTGTTACTGTAGATATGGTCAATTCTGCAGATTGGCAATCCGGCCAGCTGTGGTTTTTGAGCCATATCTGGAGCTACAAAACTCCAAATGGAGTGATTCAAAAAAAGAAATTCAACTAGACAAAATAAGGAACAACTTTCATGTTTGTCATTTTCTCAAATTTTCACTGTAACAGCTCCTAATGGAACAGTGAAGTTATGGTACAAAATCTAAAAAATTTGCTCCTTTGGTTTAATGCTTAGAAATGGTATTAACACTCAATGCCAACAAGTTTTAAATGCAAAATGTGGTATGTTGGGAGTGCCAAAGTCAATGTACATATTTTCTTTCCAAAAGTCAACATTTTTGTTGACTAATGAGGTGAATAGTAACACCAAAACACGAAATTCACAAATTGAAAAATTTAAAAGTTTCAAATGCCCTAGTATACCTAACAAGATTGGTTTGGATAGTTTGGCATGCCAATAGGGTTCAGTTAGCAGTATTGCACATGGCGATATGCCATTCTGTGATTTCATGGCTTTTAGCCATTCTGACTTTGTATTGAGACTTGGCCTTGTGCCTGATATTATTTACAGCTTGTTAGCCGCTCACTGCACACCGAGATGCATATGTGACCGATGGTGTGACGGCCCGAGGTACTAGGTACCCAAAGGCGCTACCCGTTATCCAGTCTAGTCGTCTAGTGTAGGTTACTTGGGGCAACCAAATGAATAAAAGTGAACAAAGTTAATGAAATAATGAATATACCAACACCAAACAAAGAAAGCATACACATTCTATACATATTTATTTTCTTGCTATTTTCTTTTATTATATTATTGCACCACTAAGCATTATTGCTTAGCGCGTTGCTTTTGCCACGCGTAGGTACTGGAGATCCCGATCGTGAGCCCATGAGACCACGTGATCCGGGTGAGTCCATCTTGCGATTCGCATGCTGTCCTTGTCACCTCAACTTGCAGTTGCATTGGTAGGACACTAGGTGTCATTTTGGCATTCTCAGAATTAATTTTGATTTTCATATATGTAATTAAACTTGTGTAATGTATATTGATGTTCATGTAAATTATGAAAATTGTATTTGTAAATGGAAAAGTAAATGTTTATTTGTGATATATATGTGAGCATCACATGTGATGGATGACTGAGAATTGAAATTGAAATGTTGAGATTTTGGATATTGGAGTTTGAGATGATGGAATACAAATATTGGAAGTGTTTTTAACAGGTTCCGAAGAACTGTTTTCTCCATTTTTAGCCGGTACTCCGCCGGATTTTCTTTAAAATCTTCGGAACCTCAAATAAATAATACTTTTGATAAATGGCTAAAATAAATTATATTTCATAAATTATATTCACAAGCATGGTATCAATTAATTAAGGTATATTAGAATGTGCCGGTACACCGTGTGGCATTACTTACTCTGGTATACTGTACACGAGTAAGGGGTGTCACATTTAGTGGTATCAGAGCACGGTTTAGGCGTTTCTGGGCCTAGATTGAGTCCATACCATGCATTGCATTTGTAAGAGTCGAGGTGACACTAACGCAGATCTGTTTATCTTTCTTATTTTGAATAGGATATGGACCCTTCATCTCAGAGAGCCGTTGAGGAGGAAGTGGAGAGTCATGCTCCACCTGCAGCAGCTGAGACTGGGGGCATGAGAGAATCTGCTCCGCCAGCTCAAGCAGAGCCTGCTCAGCCTCCACAGGCCATGTTTCAGCAAATGGCCGACTTCTTTAGACAAATGGCTGGGGTAATGCCACCACCACCACCACCAGCTCCACAGCAGAAATCACACCTGGAAAGGCTAAGAAAGTTTGGGGCAGTGGATTTCTATGGCAAGAGAGAAGATGACTCTGTTGCAGCCGAGAATTGGTTGAACAGAACAGGCAGAGTCCTAAAACAACTCCACTGCACTCCAGAGCAAAACCTGGAAGCTGCCATATCTTTGCTGCAAGATGATGCATATGAGTGGTGGGACACTGTGTCCAGTGAAGTGCAGCTAAGTCAGAACTTGGGACTTCTTCCTCTCGAATTCAAGAAGAAATATGTGGGTACCGTATACCGGAAGAGAGAAGAAGAGAGTTTATTAACTCGAGGCAGAGACAATGCCAAGGGCCGAATATGAGAAGGAATTTGTAAGATTGAGCCGCTATGGAAGGGAGATAGTCCCTAATGAAGCTGAAAGGTGTAAGAGATTTGAAGAGGGACTAAATGACAACATCAAGATCCAGCTCACTGCCTTGGGAATCACAGAATTTACCAAGTTAGTGGAAGCTGCAATAAAGGTGGAAAAAGTAAGAATCAATGAGCAGACCAGAAGGGATAGACAGCAGAAGAGGGGCCCGGGTCAGTCTAGTTCAGCTCCTGCATTTGGGAAGAAGTTCAAGGGTCCTCCTGCACAGAGTTCAGCTCAGCCACAGGGTCAGGGTCAGTCTCAAGGGCCCAGGCCACAGTTCACCCCTAGGAGAGGTCAGTCCACACCATCGGTGGGCAGCTCTCCAGGGATGGGGTTCAGGGGACCAGCCCCAGCATCTTCTGCGTGTCCACACTGTCAGAAATGGCATAAGGGGGAGTGTTGGAGAGTGACTGGTGCCTGCTTGAGGTGTGGGTCAATAGAGCATCAGCTGAGAAACTGTCCACGCAGAACTACTACAGCTGCTCCAACCCAAGCAGAAAGACCTGCTCCTGCACCACAGAGAGGTAGAAAATCTGGCAGATCTGACGCAGTGGGACCATCACAGAGGCCTGCATCCGAGCCAGCAGAGAGGCTAGATAATGCACCACCGCGTAAATTATGCCCTGAGAGCTCAGGAGGAGCAAGATGCCCCGGATGTCATCAGGGGTACGTTCTCCCTCTACAATACTCCTGTGCATGCATTAGTAGATCCAGGATCTACTCATTCCTACATTTGCATCAACCTACCCGTAGAAAGGGGGATACTGATAGGGGAGAGTGACTAAGACATTCTGGTCACTAATCCATTGGGTCACAGTGTAGTGGTGAACAAAGTATACAAGGGTTGCCCGTTAAGGATTCAGGGGTATGAATTCTTGGCCGACCTGATTGAGTTACCCTTCCACGAGTTTGACGTGATTTTGGGAATGGACTGGTTGTCACGTCATCAGGCAATAGTTGATTGCAAATTGAAGAGAATTTCTCTAAAAACTTCAGAGGGTAATGAGATCACAGTTGTGGGGAAAGGATGATTTCTTGTCCAATGTCATCTCACCACAGTTGCAAGAAGAATGATGAGAAAAGGCTGTGAAGCCTACCTAGCACATGTGGTGGATACTAGGCAGGCTAAGCCAAACCTGAGTGACATACCCACAGTAAGAGACTTCCCAGAGGTATTTCCTGAAGAGTTGCCTAGTTTGCCACCAGAAAGGGAAGTCAAATTTGCTATTGAGACACTGCCGGGTACAACACCCATTTCCATTGCTCCTTATAGGATGGCACCCACTGAATTGAGGGAGTTGAAAACTCAGTTGCAAGAGTTGCTTGATAAGGGGTTCATACGCCCCAGTGTGTCACCATGGGGAGCTCCAGTGCTGTTTGTGAAAAAGAAGGATGGGACTTTGAGGTTATGCATTGATTACCGGCAGTTGAATAAAGTGACGGTGAAGAACAAATATCCGTTGCCTAGAATTGATGATATGTTTGATCAGTTGAAGGGAGCAGGAGTATTTTCTAAGATTGATCTCAGATCAGGGTATCATCAGTTAAGGGTGAAGGATGCAGATGTGCCAAAGACTGCATTCAGGACCCGATATGGACATTATGAGTTCCTAGTGATGCCCTTTGGCCTAACAAATGCACCAGCAGCATTTATGGACCTTATGAACCGTATCTTCCATCCATACCTAGATCAGTTCGTAGTGGTCTTTATTGATGATATTTTGGTGTATTCTAAGACCAGGGAAGAACATGATGAGCATTTGAGGATTGTTTTGCAAACCCTGAGAGAAAAGGAGCTGTATGCTAAGCTGTCCAAGTGTGACTTTTGGTTGAATGAGATTGCATTCCTTGGACACGTAGTGTCAGCTGATGGGATTAGGGTGGATCCCAAGAAAATAGAAGCAGTGATGGAATGGAAGCCTCCCGTAAACACAACCGAGGTCGAAGTTTCTTGGGGCTACTGGTATTACAGAGATTTGTGAAGGATTTTCCCTAATACCGCTCCAATGACCAAGTTGTTACACAAGAATGTCGATTTGTTGGAATGACAAGTGTCGACTGGTTTGAAAAGTTGAAGGCTATGTTGACAGAGGCACCGCAGCAATACACAAAGGTCGTGAAAGGACTTCGTGGTCTGCAGTGATGCCTCACATAATGGGCTAGGGTGTGTATTGATGCAAGAGGGGAAGGTGGTCGCTTATGCTTCCAGGCAGCTAAGGCCACATGAACAGAATTACCCTACCCATGATTTAGAGCTTGCAGCAATTATCTTCGCATTGAAGATATGGAGGCACTACTTGTATGGTGAAAAGTGCTACATTTACACAAACCACAAAAGCCTGAAATACTTGCCAACCCAGAAGGAGCTCAACCTTAGACAGAGGCGCCTTTTGGTGGAATGGCCTGGAGAGTTGGAAGAACTCCAGGGTTAAACATGCTCGTTTGAGAGAAATCCTAGGATGGGTGACCTCCTGGGAAGTTCTCCATTCCACCTATGGGATAAAACCGTGAGGCTTATGGCCAAAGCGGACAATTCCTCTAGTGGCTGGTTCCCGATCGTTACAGTCACAGACTCAGCTAGACCGACATCTTGAGAAGATGGGTCTAAGATATTGTAATGAATGGCTCTAGTGCTAGTGGGAGATTGTTAGTAGTATGCCCTAGAGCATATCATTTAATATGTATCTTATACATGTTTTATTAATAAAAGGCATTTCCACTTTTCCATTTACGTAAGATATTTATGTGTAATAGAAAAGGTCCATTGATATTTTGTTAGAAATTCTATTCTTAAGTTGTTAAGAATATGAGTGACAGTATTTCTATTACAAAGTATCATAAATAGGTTCGCAATTGAGGATACTTCATAATAAGGACATGGCTTATCCAGAAAGATTGTATTCGTGTTTGTTCCCAAGTTATTTAGATGAGATATAAATAAGATGGAATGGTGAGTCTCATGCCATATAACAAAAATGATAGGCACTTATAAATGATAAGTAGGCCGAACCAGTGACACTTATGACGAGCACATGGAGTTTACTCTTGTCAATGTGTATCATAAATCATATCAGTGCATATAATCTTTAGACTTGAGATAACACAATTATCTTGTATATAGGTAGTTTGAGTTTGATACTGCTTTCATACTTGTACTGTGTATGGGTATATGGGCATGTGTTAGCTCCTACTAGTTATACATGGAGGTAGGTGTTGATCAAGATAGAATTTGTTCCTCTAAGTAAATAGAGATAAAATCCTATGTTCATTTAATTGTTCTTGATATTTCAAGTTCTTGGCCAGGACAGATAGATTTATTCAGAAAGAGTTTCTGATGAGAAAAATCTTTTTAATCAAGAACTGGAATTAAAAGAGAACATAATATTCATAGCAAATGGAATTTGACATAAACCATGACTCCAGCTTGATTTGGGATTTTGTAATAGAGAGATTCTAGTGTATGGTAACATATGATTATAGGTTCATTTCAGGTAAACCTTATTACTAATTGGGTAACCATGGCATGCTATGCTAGGTGTTAACCATGGTCTATGAGGTGCATAAAATGATTTAGAGAAATCATCTATGAGGTGCATAAAATGATTTAGAGAAATGTGTTGACCTAGCTATATAAGTGTTGTTATGAAAAGAAAACAACACAACCAGCAGCAAATAACCTTGGTGCCGCCACTTTGAAGCTCTCCCTCTCTTCTTCTTCATCTCTCATCTATTCCAAGAGATTAGCAAATAATCTCTTGAATTAAAAATACTAGAAATCATTTTTAGTGTCTTATTTACATCTTTAATCTCTTAAAAGGCAGAACTTAATTTTCTAAATAATGTAAAAAGCGTTAGAAGCTATTCAAGGGCTGCCATAGGTGTTCTTGGTGTGGACAAGCTAGAGAGGCAGTATCTGGTGTCCTGAAGACGCATCTCAAAGGCGCAAATACACTGCAGTGCATCAAGAGGTTAGTGTGTTTGTTCTTGATTTAATCTAGGGTTCTAAAATTAATCTGATTAATTTTAAAATCTTAAATGGCAAATACAGATCCAAAAACATATTAAAAGAGTTTTAATATGTTGTTTATCATTGAAATCAAATAGATAAAAATAAATCTTGCATGATGCATGTGGTCCTAGGTGAAAATTTTGAATTCAATGGTATAAACTTGTGTTTTTCACGCTTCCGCTCCTTCATAGGCTACACAGGCAGTCCATTAAAACATTATTCAATTCAGGCAGTTAAGTTAAGTTAAGTTAAGGATAATGAAGTTTCTGTACAATAAAATTTAGTATTGAATGAAATGAGTAAAAGAGATTAGCAATAGAAACATAACAAAAATATAATTTGCAGAACTGTAGAGACTTAAAATACAGTACAGTTTGAATAATTTGTATACTGGGTAGTATTACTGAAAGGTTAAAAATTTAGCACTTCCAAAGAGGATCAAACTAGTACATAAGATGGTTAATATTAGAAACATTCCAGTAAATCAAATTGATTATTCAATATTTAAATTATGCTCTATCCTTTCTTTATTTGTATATATTATTTCTTATTATACTATTGCACCACTAAGCAAAAATGCCTAGCGCGATGGAATTGCTTCCTCGCATGTGCCAAGGTAAAAAAAAAAAGAGATCAGAACCGAGATTTTTGGAGTCGGATCTGTAAGTGTCAGAAGAGTTCAAGGTTGTCACCTCCTCAGCAATGCATGTAGAAAGGGCTCATTTTAAACATGTTTTCTAATCTATACATTATAATTACTGCTTATATTGTAATGTGAATTTGTAACTGTAATTTCATTTGTATATCTTGTACTTGATAAATTTATGTACTTAATTGGCAAATTATATAAGTTAATGAAATATAAGAATTCTGATATCTGAGTTGATTATCTAATCATAATGATTCTAAATGAGATTGAGTTTGAGAAATTTTGAGACTGAATTTGAGTTTGAGAAACTGTTGAGAATGTTTTGAGATAATCTGAGTTATGAATTTGAGAATATATTGAAATTGTTTTTGGCAGGTTCAGAAGAACTATTAGTCCAAATTACTGCCAACACTCTGCTGGATTGTCATTAAAAATTTTTGAATTTTCTAAATTAGTCAGATTTTGATAAATAGTAAAAATAGCCTAAACCTCAGAAAAGGTTTTTGAATAAGTAAATCAAGAACTACAATGAAATCAGATAAGATTCGGTGCTCCGGCACTCCGTGTGACACGCCTTGCTCGGCTACACTGTAGACAGGTGAGGGGTGTTACATTTAGTGGTATCAGAGCACAGTTTAGGCGTTCCTAGGCACATATAAGTAGAAAGAACTTGTGTGCATATATGCATTGCATTCATAAAAGTCGAGGTGACACTATGCAGATCTGTTTACTTTTGAGTATTCAAAGTTAAGATATGGACTCAGAGTCACAGAGGGCATTAGAAAAAGAAGTAGAAAACCTAGTTCATGAGGTTATAACATAGTGAATATGTAATGTTCTCATTGTTTGTATTGTAAGCTGCAGATTACAGTACCGATATGGTATTATTGTATAGAGTTATGTGCTTCCTCGTGGTACAATAAACTAAGAATATTTGTAAGTAATCTATAATTTGATACAGTTACGCCTGAATAGAGTACTATTACGGGAAATAAATGTGAAAATTCTAGTCATAAATTTAAAACTTCAGAACTAGCCTATCGAAAGACTACACTTGTAAGGTAGCTAGAGTCAGTGACTGGGTTACATTAATGTGAACTACCTGTACCATAGTAATTGCTATAAGCTTAGAGATATCAGTACGACTTATCATCCTCAGATGGATGGACAGTCGAAATTAGTAATTCAGATAAATTCTGAAACTCATTGAGTTCCTGTAAACAACGAAATGAAATGATAATAATAACTTGTAATATGTGATAAGCCCTTGAGAATATACTGAGAACTTGTGTCATTGAATCTGAAGGGAGATGGGACAGATAGCTCCCACTAATAGAATTTGTATACAATAATAAGTGACAAGCTAGCATACAAACGGCACCTTATGAAACACTGTAAGGGAAAAAGTGCAGAACACTAGTACGTTGAACTGAGTTGGGTAAAGATATCTAGACATGGATATGGAGTCTTATAATTATTTTGATATTTTTTTCAGAAAAGAATGATTTAGGTAATTGAAAATATATTTAGAAGTTGTACTGCTACTCTATCTTGAAGCAAGAATAGATACCTTCCCTTGATGGAGTTTGTGTATAGTGATAGTTATTAAATAAGCATGATGATAACAAGATATACGATTTTGTATGAAACAAATGCAGAATACCTAGACAATGGCAAGTTAACAGAATTGGAATTGGTAAAAGAGACTGAAGGACTGGTAAAGAATCCTAGTATGAGAGATCAAGAAACTATTGAATAAAAGAATTTCATGAATAGAGATACAAGAGGCAAAGGAAACAATGATGGGAGAGTGAATAAAATTATGAGATAACAATATTCTTAGTTCTTTGAATCCGATAAATTTTGAGAACGAAATTCCTTTTTAGAGGGGAAGAGTTGTAACACCCTCATTTTTGTAGTCTGTACATCCTACTGTTTTGATAGCTAATGTCTACCCCAGAAAGTCAGAATGTCTGGAACTACACTGTAATGACAGTGAGGAAGTATAAAATAATGAAATATATGATGACAAAAATTAAGGAAAAATTAAAGAGATAAAAGGTGACCGCACCGGGAAGTTACGGCGAGGACCGTTGACTAGCCTTGAACCGTGGGGAACTTGGGAAAATATTTTCGAGACCTAATTAAAGGTCTACTGAGGTGTAATTGACATTGAAAATGCCAAAGAAAAATTAATAAGTTAGTATAAACGAAAACATAAATTAAAGAAATCAGCGGTACAAGGAGTAAATCGGTAGTACCGAAAAAGTCCGAATTTGACCCGAAGAGGGGTATTTTGGTCAATTGACACATAGAGTTGACTTTTGACTCAATGTCCATTAAAAATAAATGGTATTACACTTTAAAAATGTCATGAAAAATAAAAATGAGGTACATTATAAATAGTGGAAGAAATGAGGTAAATGTGCAAATTATGGAACTTTAAGTAATTAAATCATTAATTTATGGTTAGTGCTCCACTAACTCAGATTTTGGGACACATATATAAGCCAATTTGGGATAGAAATGTTCATCTTCAACCTTGGAAATAAACCAGCCGAGAGAAACACCATGGAAATCCTCCATGACCAAACCTCACTCCACCACCATGCGCTCATGATTCAAGCCTCCTTTCCACTTGGTTTTTTCATTAAAGCTTGCACACACACTTTGGGCAGCATGTTGGAAGCAAAAAGAAGAGGATTTGATGAAGTTTTGGTGAAGCTCAAAAAAGGTTAGTGCTTAATCATCCCATTTTCCTTCACTAATCCTTGTGTTGAGCTTTGGGTAAGTTGAATTGCTAAGAAAAATTGAGGAAATGATTGAGTATTGGTGAACCTTAGTTTTGGCAGCCATGAAAATGCATGGTTAGTGACTTATTCTTATATTTAATGGATGAGAATTAAGGTTGATTAACTCAAATGGAAGTTGTGGTAAGTTAATATCCAAGTATATGTATGCTAGTGCTTGAATTAAGGGTTTGATAGTGGTACTTTGATGCTTTAGTAAACTGCCATGTTGGGTAGCCTTAAATATCATGAATTTACGTGTGAGTTTATGAAATTTATGATGGTGTTGAATGGTGGGCAGTTTGCGTAATTGCCATGGAAGTGTATGTGTGATATATGTGTTGTTGTACATTGAATTTGGGTTGAAGTAAATGTTAAACATTAATAGTGTATTATGTGCATTGAGCACTTGAGTGTTCTGCCCAAAATGCTTGCTGGAATTGTGTACAATATATATAAAAGTGCCATGATTAAATGTTGAAGTATTGGGAGGAGGAGGATTGTCAAAATTGGAAGTGTGATGTTCAAATGCAGGTTGTGTATGTTGGCAGCACATAAATTAGGTCATAAGTGAAAAACTGTGAACCCAATTGGTATGAGGCCGATGGGGGGTGAAACTCGACACCAAATAGGCCAACTTTCATGTAGAAATGTTGCTAAAATTTTGCTTAGAAACTGACCTTAAAAATGACTAAATCCGAAATGGCAACCTTGCAAACCCAGATTTTTGACCATATGAATAGTAGTCATTAGGATGACCATAACTCACTCAAAACAGGTCCAATTGACCTGAAATTTTTACCATGGATGGCTTATACATAGAGCTACAATTCTTATGAAGACACCAAAGCCAGAAATGGCCAGAACCAAGTCAAATATCTTGCACAAGTTCGGGTACCAAAATTGCCAGAACTAAAAGTGACCTAAAATTGACCAAATTTTGCACTAAAGATGCAATTTGTCCAGCTTTAGTAAATTGATCATATCTTGGTCTATACAACTCAGAATAACTTGAAATTTTTCCTAGAGTGCAATAAGACATAGAGCTACAATTCTTATGAAGACACCAAAGCCCAGAAATAGCTAGAACCAAGTTAAATAGCTTACACAAATCCGAGTACCAAAACTGCCAGAACTAAAAGTGACCTAAAATTGACCAAATTTTGTACTAAAGGTGCAATCTGTTCAGCTTTAGTAAATTGACCATATCTTGGTCTATACAGCTTAGAATGACCTGAAATTTTGCCCAGAGTGCAATAAGACATAGAGCTACAATTTTGGTTCTTTGACCAGAAACTAGAAACTAAGAGAAATAGGACTTTAACCTAGACCAATCTAGCACACAAAAATTGAGAATTTAACAATTACATAAAATGATGTTGAAGTAATTTAGCAATGAATGCCAATTTGTGAAAAGGGTAAATTGCATTATATTGACAACATATTGAATTTTAAATTGTGACATGTTGATACTAGAATCAACTTATCCATGATATCTAAAAAGGTCAATATTTTCATTGACCAGTGAATTGTATAATGACTAGTAAACCCTAAAAATAAATATTTAATCTTGTAATATGCCCTAGTTTGCCTAGTTGACTAGTTTGGATAGGTTGGCATGCTAATAGGATTCTGACAGCTGTTCTGTAAATGGCTTTACGTCATATTGTGTTTTGTGGCTTATTATGCCATACTATGATTTTAATAGCCTATGGCTATACAGATTGTGTTATTATACTCGGCTTAATGCTTGATTGATTATATGGCTTATTAGCCACACTGTTTGCACACTGGGAGACACTTTGTGACCGATAGTGTGACGGCTCAAGGTACTAGGTACCTAGTGCTAGTATATCCGTTTATCCAGTCTGGTCAGTGTATAGGCTACACAGTCAGTCAATTAAAACATTATTCAATTCAGGCAGTTAAGTTAAGTATAATGAAGTTTCTGTACAATAAAATATAGTATTGAATGAAATGAGTAAAAGAGATTAGCAACAGAAACATAACAAAAATATAATTTGTAGAACCGTAAAGACTTAAAATACAATACAATTAGAATAATTTGTATACTGGGTAGTATTACTAAAAGGTTATAAATTTAGCACTTCTAGAGAGCAACAAACTAGTATATAAGATGGTTAATATTAGAAACATTCCAGTAAATCAAATTGATTATTCAATATTTAAATTATGCTCTATCCTTTCTTTATTTATATATATTATTTCTTATTATACTATTACACCACTAAGCAGAAATGCTTAGCGTGATGGAATTGCTTCCTCGCACAGGTACTGAAGGTAAAAAAAAATAGTAGACTGTCGACTGAGATTTTTGGAGTCCAGATCTGCAGAAGTGTCAAAAGAGTTCAAGGTTGTCACCTCCTCAGCAATGCATGTAGATAGGGCTCATTTTAGGCATGTTTTCTAATCTGTACATTATAATTACTGCTTATATTGTAATGTGAATTAGTAACTGTAATTTCATTTGTATATCTTGTACTTGATAAATTTATGTACTTAATTGGCAAATTATATAAGTTAATGAAATATAAGAATTCTGATATATGAGTTGATTATCTAATCATAATGATTCTAAATGAGATTGAGTTTGAGAAATTTTGAGACTGAATCTGAGTTTGAAAAACTGTTGAGAATGTTTTGAGATAATCCGAGTTATGAATTTCAGAATATATTGAAACTGTTTTTGGCAGGTTCAGAAGAACTGTTAGTCCAAATTACTGGCAACACTCTGCTAGATTGTCATAAAAAATTTTTGAATTTTCTAAATTAGTCAGATTTTTATAAATAGTAAATATAACCTGAACCTCAGAAAAAGTTTTTGAATAAGTAAATCAAGAACTATAATGAAATCAGATAAGATTGGGTGCTCCGGCACTCCGTGTGACACGCCTTGCTCGGCTACACTGTAGATGGGTGAGGGGTGTTACATAAACTACTCCTAGATTGGCAATAGGAGCAACCCCCTTTTCTTTAGCTTATGGCTCTGAGGCTATAATCTCAACTAAAATTAGAATTTTAAGCTCTCGAACCAAAAACCTAAAGATAGCAGCAAATGAAAAAGACCTTTGATTTAATCTAGTTTAAGTTGAGATTCTAAGGAAATGAGCTTTCATAAAGAAGGCCAAATACTGACAAAGGATGGCAAGCATGTAAAACCAAAAGGTGAGGTACCATTCCTTTATGGTTGGTAATATCGTAATGAAAAGATTGGATATCTCAGGAGCTATAGCTAAAGCAGGTAAGCTAGGAAGTAACTGGGAAGGTCTTATATGATCTTACAAGTTATATGCCCTGGAGCTTATAAAATTGCTTACCCAAGTGGTAATGAATTACCATAGGCTTAGAATATTTATAATTTGAAGAAATATTATCCATGGGGAATATTCAGAAACTAGCTGATCCAATCACTAAGACCTCATTTGAGGCACCAAGACCTCATCCAAGGCACAAAGATCTCATCCAAGGCACTGAGATCTCATCCAAGGCACAAAGTCCTCATCTGAGGCATTAAGACCTCATCCAAGGCACCAAGACCTCATCCGAGGCACAAAAACCTGATTTAAGGCACTAAGACCTCATTTGAGGTATAAAGACCTCATCTGAAGTACTAAAACCTCATCCAAGGCACATAAACCTCATCTGAGAAACTAAGATCTCATCTAAGACACTTAAAAACCCCATTTGAGATGCCAAGGCTAAGTCAAAAGAACTCGACCAAGGCCTGAACACCCCATCCGAGGACAAAGATATATCACTTAGGATCAGGTCCATTATACGCTATAAGTGAAAATAACTTACAAGGTTTTCATCCAATACGAATGGCTAGTTCGACAATCGATACATAAAATTTAATGGTGAATCGATTCAAAATAAAGGAAAAATTAGAAAGATCGAGAAGAAAAGTCAAACACTTCATTCAACTTAAAAAGATTAAATTAATAAAGTTTACAATTCAAGCCATAGGAGGAAGATCTCCAAAGCTGCGTTAATAGCACTCACATTCTAAGTCCCCCAACCTGATTGTAATACTCACCACTTTCAGACGTTGGAATATCTATCCCTGAAGGAATATTCTAGTGAAAATTTAAACTTCACTAATAAGGGAGTAGTGGTGAGATGTGAAAATGTATTTATGTATTTGGGATGTGCTAAAAATGTATTTAAGAATGAAAAAAATGTTTTAAAGGTTTTATTTTCTAAAAGTTTTAAAAGTAATTATTTTGGGTAGAAGGAACTTTGACAGCTAAAGCACAGACTTTTGGCAACTGAAGTCCTTTTTATAGTTTAAATAACCATTTAGACAGAACCAACTCGATAGTCAAAAGTATGGCTTTCGATAGTCGAAAGTCCTTTGACTATTAAGGATATAAAAGGAATCAAAGCTCATTTTTCTGCCTAAAACACTTGAATTTTTCTTTTTTCCTTCTCTCTCTCAACTTTAGGACATACGAGGAGCTCTTTGAAGAGATTTCCTTGAGTTTTTAAAGATCTAGAGGTGGATTCTTCTATTTAGAAGTTTGGAAGAGTAGATCCAAGCTTTGAGGTTTTAATTCTCTCATCTCCAAACTTCAAGAAAAGAGGTAACATTCTTTCTTTCTTGACCTAATGGATAGATCTAAGAGAGTTGATGAGGGATTAGGTTTCTATAACTTCAATTTCACGAAAAGTTGTTTTAAGTTAAATTTTGGGGGAATTTATGCATGTTAGGATTAGGGTTTTGTGATTTATGTGGAAATTTCATGTCTTATTATTATTTTAGGAATGTTTAAGTGTTATGGGCCTTAAATTGCTAGTTTCCCTTTATGGATTTGAAAAAATCCATGTATATGTTATGTTGGGTTTGGGTGAAACCTAGAATTTCAGTTATTGAATAATGTAAGTGGGTATTAAGCATGTTTTCAAGTTATTTTAGGCTTTAGAGATGTATATTTGTGGTTGGATTGTGTTTTAGAACTTTGTGATAAGTTTTGAGGTTTTTGGGATAAGGATTCTGCAATTTTTCAACTTGAGAATTTTAGAAATTCCTAGGTTTAGTTACCAAAAGCCAAAGATTCGGTAGCTGAAGCATGCAATTTCTCAGAAAATTTAAAAAATTTATAGGTTTGGTAGTCAAAGTCAACATTGGATAAAAGTGTTATCCAAAGCTTAAGACTTTGGCAGTTGTAGTGGGCTCTGCCTGACATTTTCTCCCTTCTTTTCTATGGTTTCAAAACATGGTTTCATGATTCCAAAAGGCCTAAAATAAGATGTTTATGATATTTATAGATTTTTAAAACCTTGTATAACACTCTAGGGTCCAATTTTATAAGATCAAGCTTGAGGGACTCAAAAGGTTAAGGATATGATGATAGCTGCCATTTGAGGTAGGTGGTTGATAGGCTTCAAGAGGTAAGTAACTCTAACCTTAATAAAATAAAAACCATTTAAAAATAATTATTGATCAGTCTCATGCATTACGTTATATTTATTTAGGATGTATGCATTTGGAATACAAAGATGTTGCATAATTACATAACTTGTTATTGGTGCATTAATGGATGTTAGATGACCCATTGACTCCCCCTATGTTTATGACTATGTTACATTGTGTATGTTATGGATCCGTAAGTAAATCCCACGAGGAGATCTTTATGATAACCTTTAGGGGAGATTTGTAAGTTGCCCCAAGAAGCATGACATAGGTCATGTTTTAAGTGAAAGTTTAGAGAGTTACTAGTGACAAGTCCTTCCTACATGAAATGTTTATGATGTAAAAACTCAGGTGAATGATGCATTGCATATGTATGAATAAATGATTTAATTAATGTTGGTTAGTTTACCCACTGAGTTTGTGTAAGCTTACTTCTTTCCCCTAACCCCCAGATGCAGGGTTGCAAGATTAGAAGACTTCTTTAAAGAGAGAGCATCAGAGGTAGTTTTACCCTTTCCCTTTATAAATGATGTATGGCTAGGTAGACATGTAAAATGTGGATGGATATTACTGGGCTGGTAATTAAAGGAATCTAAAGTTATGTAATATTTTCAAGCACAATGATGTACATGTTATGCTAACCCTTCTTAGGAGTATGTATGTTGAACCATTACACTTTAGAACTTATGTATGTTAAGGTTCAAATTATGAACCATTTTTATGTTAAGGACGTTTATGTAAGGATGAAAAGATTAAGGTGTAATGGTTTAAAGTATGCTTAGACAGTGAGGTATAGGAATATGTGTATGTTTTCCAGGCTTTACACTTTCTACGAGTTCCAGCAGCCTTAAGCTTATTCGATCCCTTGTGCCTATAACAGCTCCTAGTTAGGGTCATTACAAAGTTGTTAGTAGAGCTCTAAGTTATATGAGTGGACCTAAATGCTAGTAAAAGCATAGAAAAGAGGTGAAAGGAAATATGTTGACTAGCACAATTAAGAAAATACATGTCCAATAGGGTTAAGTCTTTATATGTTGTAATGGTCAGGCTCCAACCACTAGAGGAATTGTTCGCTTTGGCCGTAAGCCTCACGGTTTTTTCCCATAGGTGGAATGGAGAACTTCTCAGGAGGTCACCCATCCTAGGACTTCTCTCAAGCGAGCACGCTTAACCCTGGAGTTCTTCCAACTCTCCAATTTCCCCCAAATTCTTGTTCTTCTTGTTTCAATCTCTCAATCAAGGTTTAATTTGGTGTTTACTATAAGTTAGATGGGAAAACTCATGAAAGAAAAGTAAGGAATTGAGTTTGAAGAATGGGCGTCAATGGAGGAAGTAGGAAGAAGAAGGAAGGAAGAAAAAGAGAGGGAAAGGGGAGCTGGGCCGGCACTTGAATGGGGGAGGAAGAGGGTTTATTTCTTTTTATACTTATCCCCAAATTTTGATTTTATTTAATTCATTTAATGAGTTGTCCAAAGCCCATTGGTCCTTTAAATTTTAATTAAGTCAAAAATGGAATTTAAATTCTAAGTTTTCATTTCTTTTATTTTTCTTTTCACTTTATATTTAATTTTCCTCATAATTTCTTCATAATTCAATACATTATTTTTCATTTAATTTAATTGACATTTTAGTCAAAAATCAATTCTTGAGGTGAATTAACCAAAAAGTCCCTCATCGGGTCATAATCCCTCTTTTTCAATATACCCGGTGAGTCCTTATATTTTTGGGTCACTTGAATTTTTATTATGTCTATCTCAATAAATTTTTATTTTATTTTTGGTCCTCAAGGTGTCTTTGAATAGTACAAGTCACAGACAAAAAATTATACTATTCAAAGCTAGGAGGTTCAGGGTGTTACAATTCTCCCCTCCTTAAAAATAAAATTTCATCCTCAAAATTTACCTGGTCTCATTCCCCGAATAGTTGTGGGTGCTGCCTCCTCATGTCCTCCTCACGTTTCCATATAGTGTGACACCCTATACCCGTCTACAGTGTAGCCGAGTAAAACATACCACATAGTGTGCCGGAGCACTTCCTTTATCTTATTTTATTACCATTCTTGAGTTTATTAATTAAAACACCTTTTATGTAAAATTCACATATATGTAAAATGCCTTTTATGGAAAATTTGATTAATTTAAATTTCCGTAAATTTTGTCAAAAATTCGGCAGAGTGCCTGCTATAAATTGGAAAAAGAAAATCTTTTGAACCTGTTAAAAAGACACTCCCAACATTTTTCAAGTCCACAACTCCAAATATATCATCATTTCTCAACAAATTCTCATCAATTTCACAAACTTTCAATCATTTAATTCACATCATATTCATACTCAAATCATAAATAAATACTCAAATTTTATTTAAAAACACAAATTTACAGATAATTACATTAATACAAAATGACATTACAGAAGTTTCAAATATACATGATAAAATAAAAGTTTAATTACAAAGTTTGCAAAAATTACAAAATACCAAATGCAGCCTAGTGTCCTACCAAATGCACTGTAGCTGAGAGGTGACACGGGACACTTGTAGATCTGATCCTCACCCGGACTGGGGTCTACTAGGATTGATACACTTGAATTGTATAGATGTTTTTAAGCACATTTGTATACTATCTCATAGCATTTAGGCAAGTATTTTCATGCATAGTAGTCGATTTCATTAGTTTTTGTAATTTCTATTGTCAAGCCCTTAATTCCATATTTTCTACATCATTTCAGGTGTTTGGGTGAAGCCCCAGAGTATGGGAGTGCAAAAGAAAGCTTGGAGAAGTCAAGAGACAGAGAATTGCTGCTGATACAAAGTACACGGATCGTGTAAACCAAGCCCCAGACCCGTGTAACTCTTTGCTAGAAGAAAGCCAAGAGAATCACTGGAGAAACACAAGTACACGGGTCGTTTAAGTAGACCCGTGTAATCTGCATGGACCCGTGTAACTCTCTATGCCAATGCAAGATTCCCCAATTCTCCTCCAGTAAGTTACACGACCTGTGACATCCCTTACCCATCTATAGTGTAGCCGAGCAAGATATGCCACACAGTGTACCGAAACACCCTATTTTAATTCAATCATTTTTATTCTTTTTAATTAATTAATTAATTTATTTTTTTCATAGTTATTGAGTACAATTTGTGAAATGTAATTCATTTTGGTCATTTACTGAAATCATAATTTTATTAAGGTTCCGCAAATTTTATAGAAAATCCGGCAGAGTACTGGCTAAAAATGGAGAAAACAGTTCTTCGGAACCTGTGAAAAATACTTCCAATATTTTCAATCAATCCCAAACCCCATTTCATCAACAAAATCCCAATATTTTTTTTTAACAACATTTCCATTCCTCAATCATTCATCTCATATGATAATCATGTAAAAGACATAAATAAATATTCACTTTTTCATTCATAAACACAATTTTCACTATTTACATTAATACCAAAATACATTACATAAGTTTCAATTACATATGAGAAAAAAAAAGTTAATTACAAAATACCCAAAATGAAACCTAGTGTCCTACCAATGCACTGACGTCGGTGAGTTGACACGGACACTATGTAGAGCTGCAGAAGGTCTCACCCAGTCTATGGTCTACTGGGCTCTCAGTCGGTCTCTCCAGAACCTACGCGTGGTAAAAGCAATGCGCTAAGCAATAATGCTTAGTGGTGCCAATAATAAAATAAAAAGAAATAACAGAAAATAAATATACTGTGAATGTATTAACGTCTCATTGCAAATAAATTTTTGATGAGTATTTGTAGTCTTACTTATTTTGTACTTGTTATATTCATTATTTCATTTAATTTATCCACTCTCATTTTTGGTTGCCCAAGTAACCTACACTGGATGACTGAACTGGATAAACGGGTAAACTGGCACTAGGTATCAAGTACCTCGGGCCGTCACACCATCGGTCACATATGTATCTCGGCAGGCAAATGTAATGCCTAATAAGCTGTAATAACATTAGGCACAAGGCCAAGTATGTAACACCCCTCACCCGTCTACAGTATAGCCGAGCAAGGCATGTTGCACGGCGTGCCGGAACACCTAGTCTGTGATTATTTCATTTCTTGAACTCAATTTGATTTTAAGAAGTCTTTTATGTAATATTCATATCATGTTGATACTATTGTCATACTTTGATAAAATCAGTGTTTCAAGATTGGTAATAAAAATTAGGCAAGGTGCCGTCTATATTTAGGACAAACTGTCCTTCCAAACCTATTGAAAACAGTTTAATATAATGATATCAAAATCTCAAATATTTCATAGTCTCTATTTCTCAGTAAAGTCAATAGACTTTTACAGTCATTAAATAGTTCCATAATACAGTCCATAATAATTTAAATATATATAGAAAATCTCCATGTCATTTAATATGTACAAAATATTACAAACTTTAGAGCTTTCATAACATTACAAAATACAGGGCTGAATTTCAAATACACAACAAAAGTACAAAATACAAGATATCCTAAGTCCTACCATTTATGCAATGCAGTGCAGATGACTCTGGACTCCTGTGCAGATCTGATGTCTCACCCGGTCGTAGGTCTGCTGGGCTCCCCAGCTGTATCTCCAATACCTACGCGTTACAAAAGCAACGCGCTAAGCAATTTTGCTTAGTGGTGCCAAATATAAAGAAATATACACTAAAATAAAGTAAATAAAGTGTTTACAAATTTTTGGTGGTGCTGTATGTCAGTAGACTGGATTTAGGTATTTGAATTTAATAGTACTTGAATTACTGCCCGTGTAGCCTATATACTGACCAAACTGGATAAATGGATATACTGGCACTGGGTACCTAGTACCTCGGGCCGTCACACCATCAGTCACAAAGTGTCTCCCGGTGTGCAATTAGCGTGGCTAAAAAGCCATATAGTCAATCTGGCGATAAGCCAAAAATAAATACACAATATGTATAGCCGTAGGCTATTAAAGTCACAGTGTTGCATAATAAGCCGTAAAAACACAGTATGGCATAAAGCCATTTACGTAGCAATTTGTCGAATCCTATTGGCATGCCAACCTATCCATACTAGTCAACTAGGCAAACTAGGGCACATTATTAATTAATTGTTTAATTCTTCAATTTTTGGAGTTTACTAACTATTATATAATTCACAAGTCAATGCATATGTTGACCTTTTTAGGTAATATGGATAAGTTGTTTCTAGCATCAATATGTCACAATTTATATCTCAATATGCTGCCAATATAGTGCAATTTACCATTTTTACAAGTTGGCATTCATTGCCAAAATGCTTCAAGCATCATTGTATGCAAAATGTCAAATTCTCAATTTTTGTGTGCTAGATTGGTCTAGCTTAAAGTCCTATTTCCCTTGGTTTTTAGCTTCTGGTCAGAGAAGAAAAATTGTAGCTCTATGTCTTATTGCACGCGGGGCAAAATTTCAGGTCATTCTGAGTTGTATAGACCAAGATATGGTCAATTTACTAAAGCTGGACAGATTGCACCTTTAGTGCAAAATTTGGTCAATTTTAGGTCAGTTTTGGTTCGGCAGTTTTTGTACCCGAATTTGTGCAAGCCATTTGACTTGGTTCTGGCCATTTCTGGGCTTTAGTGCCTTCATAAGAATTGTATATCTATGTCTAAACTAACCATGGTAAAAATTTCAGGTCAATTGGACTTGTTTTGAGTGAGTTATGGTCATCCAAATAACTACTGTTCATATGGTAAAAAATCAGGGTTGCAAGGTTGCTAATCCGGATTTGGTCATTTTTAAGGTCAGTTTCTAGGCAGAATTTTGGCAACTTTTCTGCATGAAAGTTGGCCTATTTGGTGTCTAGTTTCACCCCCTATTGGCCTCATACCAATTGGGTTCATAGTTTGGCACTTATGGCCTAATTTATGTATTTCCTTCACACACAACCTGCACAAAGCACATACACTTCCAATTTGATATTCCTTTTCCTCCTCAATTCTTCAATATTCAATCAATAACACTTCCATATATATATTGTACACAATTCCAGCAACAATTTTGGGTAGAATATTCAAGTGCTCAATGCACACAATTCACCATTAATTCAACATTCACTTCCACCAAAATTTAACACATCTCAATGTCAATATTACACATACACTTCAACATAATCATACTTCAATATCACTTACAGTTGCTGCCCACAATTTAACCTTAGCATATTTCATTAATAACTACATGTTCACACACAAATTCATGTTATTAGGGGCTACCAAATATGGCAGTTTGCTCAAGGCATCTAAGTTCCATTTCACACCCTTAATTCAAACACTACATGCATATACTTAGATACAAACTTACTACAACTTTCATTTAAATTAATCAACCTTCATTTCCATTCATTAGAAGTAAAAATAACTTAAGCTCAACAAAGGTTCATGGCTGCCAAAAATGGACAAGTCCATTTCTCACTATTTCTTTTATTTCTCTTCACCAAAATACTCACCTCAACCTAAACACAAGGTTTACTAAAGTAAGGGAGAGGTTTTGGACACTTACCACTTTTGAAGCTTATCAAAACTTCACCAAATCTTGCTTTTCTTATTGCCAATATCTTCCCCAAGGTGAGTAGGCAAGCTTTAATGAAGGAAAGAAGTGGAAAGGATGGCTTGATCATGCACACATGAAGGTTGCATGTGGGGTGGCCATGGTGATTTCCATCGTGGAATTCATTTAGGCAAAGTAAAATGGGATGATGAAGAAGATGATGGTGAGTGCTATCTGCTGTCCCAAGGCTGTGATAAGGTCCCAATATCCAAGTTAGTGGAGCACTAACTTGGATTTTAATGTTAATTATTCAAAGTTTCATAAATTGGATTTTATCCCCCATTTCTTTCACTATTCTTATAATGTATCACAATTTAATTTTTCATGACATTTTCTAAGTGTAATATCATTTATTTTTAATGGAAATTGAGGTCAAAAGGCAACATTATGTGTCAAATGACCAAAATACCCCACTTCGAGTTATATTCCCAATTTTTCGGTAACACCGATTTTTGTCTGTTTCTCGATTTTTCATTTTTCTTTGTACTAATTTACTAGTTTTTCTTTGATATTTCTAGTGTCAATTACATTTCAATAAACCTTTATTTATGTCTCAAAATTAAATTCAGATTGTTCCCCGTGGTCCTGGGGTTGGCAACGGCCTTCCCAGTGCAGTTACCCATCGCTACGGTGCCGGCTCGTTTAACTTAGCATCATTTTCTCTCTTTCATTTTTTTTTTATTTTTCTTGTATTTTCTTTTTATTTATTTCATCATTATATGTCTGTTCACTATCACCGAAGTGTAGTTCTAGACATCCTGACTTGCCTGGACTGTTATTTGACTACTGGAGCAATAAAACGTATAGAACACGTATAAGGAGGATGTTACAACTCTTCCCCTCTAAATAAAAATTTTGTCCTCAAAATTTACCTGATGTGAAGAGCTGAGGGAACTGTTGTCTTATTGTCTCCTCGCTCTCCCATGTTGCCTCTTCCATGTTGTGGTGTCTCCATCGGATTTTCACTAGTGGAATTGTCTTGTTTCTGAGCTCTTTTACCTCTCGTGCCAAGATTTTAATTGGTTCTTCTTCATATGTTAGGTCAGGTTGTACTACAATTTCTTCTGCTGAGATGAAATGTGAAGGATCTGATCTGTATCTTCTGAGCATCGAGACATGGAACACATTATTTATCTTGTCCAGCTCAGGTGGTAAGGCTAATCTGTAGGCTACTGGTTCCACACGTTCAATAACTTCATATGGGCCAATAAACCTAGGGCTTAATTTTCCCTTTTTCCCAAATCTCAACACTTTCTTCCACGGTGATACTCTGAGAAATACTTTCTCGCCAACTTCATATTCAATGTCCTTTCTTTTCAAGTTAGCATAAGATTTCTGTCGGTCTGAGGCAACTTTCAAATTGGCCTTTATCAGTTTCACCTTTTCCTCTGTTTGTTTTATCAAGTCTGGCCCCACTAGCTTATCTTCACCCAATTCAGTCCAACATACAGGTGTTCTACATTTTCTCCCATACAGTGCTTCATAGGGTGCCATTTGTATGCTAGCTTGATAGCTATTATTGTATACAAATTCTGCCAGTGGAAGGTATCTGTCCCAACTTCCCTCAAACTCAATAACACAACTTCTCAGCATATCCTCGAGGACCTATCACATATATTCGGTTATTATTATCATTATCAGTTCAATTATTGTTTACAATAACTCAATGAGTTTCAAAATTTACCTGGATTATTCTTTCCGACTGTCCATCCGTCTGAGGATGAAAAGCCGTACTAAAATGGAGTTGTGTGCCTAAGGATTCTTGAAATTTCTTCCAAAATCTAGATGTAAACCTCGGGTCTCTATCAGATATAATGGAAAGTGGAATTCCATGTAGTCTAACTATCTCACTGATGTACAATTCTGCTAACTTTTCCAGTGAGTAGTCAGTTTTAACTGGCAGAAAATGTGCTAATTTGGTTAACCTATCCACAATCACCCATACTGCATCATGCTTCTTCTGAGTGAGAGGTAGACCACTGACAAAGTCCCTAGTGACTCGGTCCCATTTCCATTCAGGTATGTTTATGGGCTGTAACAAGCCTGATGGAACGTGATGTTCTGCTTTGACTTGCTGACATGTCAAGCATCTAGTTACATAGTCAACTATGTCCTTCTTCATACCTGGCCACCAGTATCGGAGTTTCAGGTCATGGTACATTTTTGTGCTTCCTGGGTGCATAGCATACACCTCGTTATGTGCTTCTTTGAATAATGGTTTTCAATTCTTTATCATCCGGAACACACACTCTTTCTTTATAGTCTGAGCACCCATTTTCTTTCACTTCATATTCATTTCCTTCCTCAGTGATTTTGCCCATAACAGCCATTAATTTCCCATCTGTCTTCTACCCATCCTGTATCTGTTGTAACAGATTCGGCTTCACTTGCAACTCAGCCAAAATAACTCCATCATGAGTTAAGGATAGTTGGGCATTCAGAGATCTTAATGCTACAATAGATTTTCTGCTTAAAGCATCAGCGACTACATTTGCCTTCCCAGGGTGGTAGTCAATCACACAATCATAATCTTTTAGGAATTCAATCCATCACCTCTGTCTCAAATTAAGTTCCTTCTGGGTTGGCAGATACTTCAGACTCTTATGGTCTGTGTATATGTAGCATTTTTCTCCATACAAGTAATCCCTCCATATCTTCAATGCGAAGATAATTGCTGCTAACTCCAAATCATGAGTAGGGTAATTCTTTTCATGTGGCCTTAACTGCCTGGAAGCATATGCGACCACTTTCCCTTCTTGCATGAGTACACACCCTAACCCATTATGTGAGGCATCACTGCAGACTACAAAGTCTTTTCCAGACATTGGCTATGTTAACACTGATGCCTCTGTCAACATAGCCTTCAGCCTCTCAAAACTGGCTTGACACTTGTCATTCCAATCAAATTTCATATTCTTGTGTAGTAATTTGGTCATTGGAGCAGCTATCAGGGAAAATCCCTTTACAAATCTTCTATAATATCCAGCTAACCCCAAGAAACTTCTGATCTCAGTTGTATTTCTGGGAGGCTTCCATTCCATCACTGCTTCAATCTTCTTGGGATCCCCTCTAATCCCTTCAGCTGATACTACATGTCCAAGGAATGCAATCTCATTCAACCAGAACTCACACTTGGACAATTTAGCATACAATTTCTTCTCTTTTAGAGTCTGCAGAACAATTCTCAAATACTCATCATGTTCTGCTTTATCCTTGGAATACACCAGGATGTCATCAATGAAGACCACTACGAATCGATCTAAGTATGGATGGAAGATACGGTTCATAAGGTCCATGAATGCTGCTGGAGCGTTTGTTAACCCAAATGGCATCACCAGGAATTCATAATGCCCATACCGGGTTCTAAATGCAGTCTTAGGCACATCTGCATCCTTAACCCTTAGCTGATGATACCCTGATCTGAGATCAATCTTAGAAAACACACCGGCTCCCTTCAACTGATCAAATAGATCATCAATTCTAGGTAATGGATACTTGTTCTTCATTGTTACTTTGTTTAACTGCCGGTATTCAACACATAACCTCAGTGTCCCATCTTTCTTCTTTACAAATAGTACTGGAGCTCCCCAAGGTGACACACTGGGGCGTATGAATCCCTTGTCTAGTAATTCTTGCGGCTGGATTTTTAACTCTTTCAATTCAGCAGGTGCCATCCTATATGGAGCAATTGAAATTGGAGCTGTACCCGGCATAATCTCAAGAGCAAATTCAACTTCCCTTTCTGGTGGCAAACTAGGAAATTCCTCAGGAAATACCTCAGAGAAATCCCTTACTGTGGGTATGTCAGACAAGTCAAGTTTACCCTGCCTAATGTTAACCACGTGTGCCAGATAGGCTTCACACCCTTTTCTCAGACATCTCCTTGCAACTGTAGCTGAGATGACATTGGACAAGAAATCTGTCCTTTCACCCACTACTATTATTTCTTCGTTCTCAGCAGTTTTTAGAGAGATTCTCTTCAATTTACAATCTACTATTGCCTGATGATGGGATAACCAGTCCATTCCCAAAATCACATCAAACTCATGGAAAGGCAATTCGATTAAGTCTGCTGAGAACTCTTTCCCTTGAATCTTCAATGGACAGCCCTTATACACCTTGTTTACTACCACACTGTGGCCTAGCGGATTTGTGACTAGGATGTCTTGGTCACTTTCCTCCACTGGTATTCCCTTTTCTACGAGCAGCTTGATACAAATATATGAATGAGTAGATCCAGGATCCACTAATGCATGCACAGAAGTATTATAAAGGAGGAACGTACCCTTGATAACATCTGGAGCATCCTGTTCCTCCTGTGCCCTTATAGCATAGGCTTTGGCTGGTTTTCTGCCTTCTGCTCTCTCCACAGATTCTGATACAGGTTTCTGTGAAGTACCGGCTGCCTCAGCCTCACCCGACCTTCTACCCCTTGGAGCTGGAAGGGCAGGCCTATCAGTTGATATTGGAGTGGATGTAGCAGTTTTGCGAGGATAATCTTGGACTAGGTGGTCTGTAGATCCACACCGTAAACAAGCACCTATCATCCTCTAACATTTACCCTTATGCCATTTTTGGCAATGTGGGCAAGCAACAGATACTGTTGGGGCTGGTCCCCTGTATTTTGTTCCTGGAGAGCTAGCCATTGAAGGGGTGGACTGGCCTCTCCTTGGTGCAAACTGAGATTTGGGCCTCTGTGACTGACTGTGACTTGGTGCTCTACTAAAACTCTGAGTAGGCGAACCTCTGAATTTCTTACTAGGGGCAGAAGATGTCTGGTCGACCACGACCTCTTTTCTGTATCTGTCCATACATTACTGCTCATTCATTCTAACTTTTTCAACCTTCAGTGCAGCTTCCACTAACTTGGCAAACTCTGTAATCCCCAAGGCTGTAATCATTACTTTAATGTTATCATTGAGTCCTTCCTCAAATCTCTTGCATCTCTCTGCCTCATTAGGGACTATTTCCCGCCCATAGTGGCTCAGTCTGACAAATTCTCTTTCATATTCAGCCACTGTTAGCTGTCTCTGGCGTAGGGTAATAAACTCCCTTCTCTTCTCTTCCAAGTATACACTGCCCACATACTTCTTTCTGAACTCAGTGAGAAAGAAATCCCAAGTTATCTGTTCTGGTGGCACCTCACTAGTTACTGTATCCCACCACTGGTATGCATCATCCTGCAGTAGTGATACAGCAGCTTCCAAATTCTGCTCTGGAGTACAATGAAGTTGTTTCAAGACTCTTCCAGTTCTGTCCAACCAGTTTTCAGCTGTGACAGAATCATCTTCTCTTTTGCCCAGAAAGTCCACTGCTCCAAAGTTCCTGAGTCTCTCCATATGAGATTTTTGATGTGGAGGTGGTGGTGGTGGCATAATTCCTGCCATCTGTCTAAAGAACTCAGCCATTTGCTGAAATGTGGCTGGTGCATTTGGTACTGGTGGAGCAGGTTCCCTCCTGGTTTAGTCATAGATGGAGCATGACTTTCCACTTCCTCATCGATCGCTCTCTGCGATGTGGAATCCATATTCTGATCAAAATAACAAAACAAATCAAAAGATCTGTATTAGAGTCATCCTAACACTTACAATGCAATGCATGATGTGCAATCTATCTAGGTCCAGAAACGCCTAAATCGTGCTCTGATACCACTAAATGTAACACCCCTCACCCGTCTACAGTATAGTCGAGCAAGGCGTGCTACACGGCGTGCCGAAACACCTAGTCTGTGATTATTTCATTTCTTGAACTCAATTTGATTTTAAGAAGTCTTTTATGTAATATTCATATCATGCTGATACTATTGTTATACTTTGATAAAATCAGTGTTTCAAGATTGGTAATAAAAATTTGGCAAGGTGCCGTCTATATTTAGGACAAACTGTCCTTCCAAACCTATTGAAAATAGTTTAATATGATGATATCAAAATCTCAAATATTTCACAGTCTCTATTTCTCAGTAAAGTCAATAGACTTTTCTGATCATTAAACATTCCATAATACTGATCCATAATAATTTAAATATATATAGAAAATCTCCATGTCATTTAATATGTACAAAATATTACAAACTTTAGAGCTTTCATAACATTACAAAATACAGGGCTGAATTTCAAATATACAACAAAAGTACAAAATACAAGATATCCTAAGTCCTACCATTTATGCAATGCAGTGCAGATGACTCTGGACTCCTGTGCAGATCTGATGTCTCACCCGGTCGTAGGTCTGCTGAGCTCCCCAGCTGTATCTCCAATATCTACGCATTACAAAAGCAACGCGCTAAGTAATTTTGCTTAGTGGTGCCAAATATAAAGAAATATACACTAAAATAAAGTAAATAAAGTGTTTACAAATTTTTGGTGGTGCTGTATGTCAGTAGACTGGATTTAGGTATTTGAATTTAATAGTACTTGAATTACTGCCCGTGTAGCCTATATACTGACCAGACTGGATAAACGGATAAACTACCACTGGATACCTAGTACCTCGGGTCGTCACACCATCGGTCACAAAGTATCTCTCGGTGTGCAATTAGCGTGGCTAAAAAGCCATATAGTCAATCTGGCGATAAGCCAAAAATAAATACACAATATGTATAGCCGTAGGCTATTAAAGTCACAGTGCGACATAATAAGCTGTAAAAACACAGTATGGCATAAAGCCATTTACAGAATAGCTGTTAGAATCCTATTGGCATGCCAACCTATCCATGCTAGTCAACTAGGCAAACTAGGGCACATTATTAATTAATTGTTTAATTCTTCAATTTTTGGAGTTTACTAACTATTATATAATTCACAAGTCAATGCATATGTTGACCTTTTTAGGTAATATGGATAAGTTGTTTCTAGCATCAATATGTCACAATTTATATCTCAATATGCTGCCAATATAGTGCAATTTACCATTTTTACAAGTTGGCATTCATTGCCAAAATGCTTCAAGCATCATTGTATGCAAAATGTCAAATTCTCAATTTTTGTGTGCTAGATTGGTCTGGCTTAAAGTCCTATTTCCCTTGGTTTTTAGCTTCTGGTCAAAGAAGAAAAATTGTAGCTCTATGACTTATTGCACGAGGGACAAAATTTCAGGTCATTCTGAGTTGTATAGACCAAGATATGGTCAATTTACTAAAGCTGGACAGATTGCACCTTTACTGCAAAATTTGGCCAATTTTAGGTCAGTTTTGGTTCGGTAGTTTTTGTACCCGAACTTGTGCAAGCCATTTGACTTGGTTCTGGCCATTTCTGGGCTTTAGTGTCCTCATAAGTATTGTAGATCTATATCTAAACTAACCATGGTAAAAATTTCAGGTCAATTGGACCTGTTTTGAGTGAGTTATGGTCATCCAAAGGACTACTGTTCATATGGTAAAAAATCTGGGTTGCAAGGTTGCTAATCCGGATTTGGTCATTTTTAAGGTCAGTTTCTAGGTAGAATTTTGGCAACATTTCTACATGAAAGTTGGTCTATTTGGTGTCTAGTTTCACCCCCTATTAGTCTCATACCAATGGGGTTCATAGTTTGGCACATATGGCCTACTTTATGTACTGCCTTCACACACAACCTGCACAAAGCACATACACTTCCAATTTGATATTCCTTCTCCTCCTCATTTCTTCAATATACAATCAATAACACTTCCATATATATATATTGTACACAATTCCAGCAACAATTTTGGGTAGAATATTCAAGTGCTCAATGCACACAATTCACCATTAATTCAACATTCACTTCCACTAAAATTTAACACATCTCAATGTCAATATTACACATACACTTCAACATAATCATACTTCAATATCACTTACAGTTGCTGTCCACAATTTAACCTTAGCATATTTCATTAATAACTACATGTTCACACATAAATTCATGCTATTAGGGGCTGCCAAATATGGCAGTTTGCTCAAGGCATCTAAGTTCCATTTCACACCCTTAATTCAAACACTACATGCATATACTTAGATACAAACTTACTACAACTTTCATTTAAATTAATCAACCTTCATTTCCATTCATTAGAAGTAAAAATAACTTAAACTCAACAAAGGTTCATGGCTGCCAAAAATGGACAAGTCCATTTCTCACTATTTCTTTCATTTCTCTTCACCAAAATACTCACCTCAACCTAAACACAAGGTTTACTAAAGCAAGGGAGAGGTTTTGGACACTTACCACTTTTGAAATTATCAAAACTTCACCAAATCTTGCTTTTCTTGTTGCCAATATCTTCCCCAAGGTGAGTAGGCAAGCTTTAATGAAGGAAAGAAGTGGAAAGGATGGCTTGATCATGCACCCATGGAGGTTGCATGTGGGGTGGCCATGGTGATTTCCATTGTGGAATTCATTTCGGCAAAGTAAAATGGGATGATGAAGAAGATGATGGTGAGTGCTATCTGCTGTCCCAAGGCTGTGATAAGGTCCCAATATCCAAGTTAGTGGAGCACTAACTTGGATTTTAATGTTAATTATTCAAAGTTTCATAAATTGGATTTTATCCCCCATTTCTTTCACTGTTCTTATAATGTATCACAATTTAATTTTTCATGACATTTTCTAAATGTAATATCATTTATTTTATATGGAGATTGAGGTCAAAAGGCAACACTATGTGTCAAATGACCAAAATATCTCACTTCAGGTTATATTCCCGATTTTTCGATAACACCGATTTTTGTCTGTTTCTCGATTTTTCATTTTTCTTTGTACTAATTTACTAATTTTTCTTTGTTATTTCTAGTGTTAATTACATTTCAATAAACCTTTATTTATGTCTCAAAATTAAATTCAGAGGGTTCCCCGCTGTCCTGGGGTTGGCAACGGCCTTCCCAGTGCAGTCACCCATTGCTACGATGCCGGCTCGTTTAACTTAGCATCATTTTCTCTCTTTCATTTTTGTTTGATTTTTCTTGTATTTTCTTTTTATTTATTTCATCATTATATATCTGTTCACTATCACCGAAGTGTAGTTCTAGACATCCTGACTTGCCTGGACTGTTGTTTGACTACTAGAGTAATAGAACGTACAGAACACGTATAGGGAGGATGTTACAAAGTATCAACATAATGTTAGAATGGCTAAAAGCTATGAAATCACAGAATGGCATAATGCCATGTGCAGTACTGCTAACTGAACCCTATTGGCATGCCAAGCTATCCAAACCAATCTTGTTAGGTATACTAGGGCATTTTACACTTTTGAGTTTTACAATTTTTGAATTTCAAGTTTTGGTGTTACTATTCACTTCATTAGTCAACCAAAATATTGACTTTTGCATAGACAATAGGTACATTGGTTTTAATACTCCCAACATGCCACATTTTGCATTCAAAATTTGTTGGTATTGGTTGCCAATACCATTTCTAAGCTTAAAGTTAATTGAGCAGAATTTTCAGTTTTCATACCTTATATTTACTGTTCCATTAGTCATTTTTGCAGTGGGAATTTGGCAAAATGATCAACATGAAAGTTGTTCCTTATTTTTTCTAGTTGAATTTCCTTTTTGAATCACTCCATTTGGAGTTTTGTAGCTCAAGTTATGGTCCAAAAACCACAACTGGCCTGATTAGAATTTTTCTGGACTGACCATATCTACAGTGCAGTGAACAGTGACTGCAACTCACTTTTTGGATAGGTTTTGGTCATAATTTGGGTTAGGTTTCTTCATGAAAGTTGTTGGTATATATCTCAACTTGTTGCTGGTAAAATTTCAGGTCACTTGGACCATTCTACACTGAGTTATGGCCAAATGAACAAATTGTTCATTTGGTCATTCTGCAGAAACAGACTACAGGTCACCCAGATTAGGGCAAGCTTTTGGTCCACTTGGTTTGGTCTTATGGGTATGGTTTCTTCACAAATGTTGTGCTATTATGTGTCTAGTTTCATGTCCAATTGGCCTTGCACCAATTAAACCTCTACAATTCATGTTATGGCTTCCCAAACCTGCTGGACTCATGTCCAATTCTGCAGGTCACCTAGGGCAGCCATACTAAACTCAAATCCAACATCCTTCACTTCAATTCCTTATCACACACATTCAAATGGTCACTAATTGACCATTATAAAGTTAATATATCATTACATGAGCAAACCCTAATGTTGTTCAAGTGTCCACATTTTCAAGGTTCATTCATGCATTACACTTGCATTTCACTTACTCTTACATGTTTAATCACTTATCTCATGCTAAGGGCAGCTCATAACCACTTTGTTTCAAGTAATTTCATCAAACCCTAACCCACCCCTAAGCTGCCAAAATTATAGGGATGGACACACATAAGTTTTATTTTGTTTTTCTTACATTTTTTTACTTATTTCATGGCAAAAAACATAAATTAAGTAAAAAGGGTAGAAGATTGGACACAAACCTTGTTGGAGCTATTCTCAAGTTTGCAAAACTTCTTTTTTTCCTTCTTTAAATTGCTGTCCAATGCTTGCTCTAGTGATAAGGAAAATTTTTAATGAAAGGAAATCAAGGTTTTGAAGTGAATTGGGTGAGAAATTGGAAGCTTGGTTGAGTTTTAATGGAGGGAGGGAGAAGTGAGGTCTCGGCAAGAAGAAGAAAAGAAGATGAAGTCTGATTTTTTTCTTTCATTTCTGCCCATTTAACTCATTTTAAGTGGTTTAAAGACATGCGTCACAATGTAATTGGGTGAAGGCACACTAATGACATCATGTGATGTCATAAATTGTCATTTAATTCATTTTTTTTTTCTTTTCTTTTCTACTCATTTTCAATTCAATTTTTAGTAATATTTATTCATATTTTATGTCATAATAATTATTTGCTTAACTGGACAAGTCGGCCAAAAATCACCTCTGAAGGCGAAATGACCAAAATGCCCTCCGTTTGGCTTAATAGACCAAAATTGTCTGTACTGATTGAAAAATTTTCCTAAGTATTTTCTTGGCACTCTAATGCCATAGAAACCTCAATGACCCTTCTCTGGAGTCCCAAAAATTATTTTATGAATTTTTCCTTAGGTCTAGGGCTCCTAGTTGCGAGAACCGCAACTTCCTACTAGGTTACCCATCTCTTGGGCACCGGCTCATTTAACTTGGTTGTATTTTATTTCCAAAATTTTTCTTAAATTTTTCTTATTAATATTTGAGTTAATTATGGTTCCTCACTTTAGTTTAAATATTTTTTCGGACGTTCTAGCTGTCCGGACCGACACTAGTCACCGGAACAATAGATGTACAGAGTTGCTATAGGGAGGGTGTTACACGGCCCTACATGTTGGGACCCATTTAGTGACACACGAGCCGTGTACTATGCTACAGCCAGTTTTAAAACTCGAATTCCCCTCCTGTTTTTTTCTGATTCAAATGAGACTCCTAAAGCCTTTTGGACTCAAAACTGACCTAGCCTTAGAGCAACCATTATAAATAGAAGAGAAAACATCAGAAGAAGGGGGTTCGGCCGGCTTGCTCTCTCTTTTATCTTTTGACAGCACTTTTGAGGAGTTTTGAAGGAGAGCCAACCATTTCAAGGAGAGAAACATCAGTACCAAAAGAAGTTTTCCAGCTGAAGTTCCACAAGATCAAAGCTGCAAACTCTCTTCAGTTCCTTCGTTTCATCTCTCTAGACAGATTTTTTATTTTTTTTTATTTCTTCTACATGATTTAATTCTTACTGTTTTTACCTTTTATCATGATCTTTGCTGAACTCACCATGAGTGAGTAGTTTTCTTATTCTGGATTTGGGAGAGTAGCGCTTGTAATTATTATTATGGATGAACACTAAGTTTTATTTATTGAATTTGAGATTCGTTTCTTGATTTAATTTCTTGTGATCTTAATGCATGCTATGTGCTGGTACCCACTTAGCCATGATTGTAGATGTAACACTCTCACTGTAGCAACTATGTACATTTTACTGTTTCGGTGACCTGTATCGGTCTGGATAGCTAGAACGTTTGGAAAAATATTTAAACTAAAGTGAGAAACCATAATTAACTCAAATATTAATAAGAAAAATTTAGGAAAAATTTTAGAAATAAAATACAACCAACTTAAATGATTCGGTGCCCTAGCGATGGGTAACCCAGTGGGAAGTTGCGGTTCTCGTAACTAGGAGCCCTAGACCAGGGAGAAAATTTATAAAATAATTTTTAGGACTCTAGAGAAGAGTTATTGAGGGTTCTATGGCATTAGAATGCCAAGAAAATGCTTAGAAAAAAGTTTTCAATCGGTATAGACAATTTTGGTCTTTTAAGCCAAACAAAGGGCATTTTGGTCATTTCACCTTTAGAGGTGATTTTTGGCCAACTTGTCCACAAAATGTGAATAAATATTACTAAAAATTAAATTGAAAATGAGTAGAGGAGAAAAGAAAAGAAAATGAGATAAAAGGTCCATTTATGACATCATTATGATGTCATTAAACAAATACCACTAATCATATTTAACTAACATTTAAATTAACTAATAAAAAGGTAAAAGAATACAATAAAAATTAAAAAGGTCATCAGCCATCTCCTTCACCCAACTAGCCATTTCGCTCTGCTCCATACCCAACCTCCATTAAAGCTTACTAAAGCTTTAAACCTCACCAAATCTCACTTGACATCCTTAACTAGCTTCACAAAAAATTAATCTAGCAACTTGAACATCCTCTAGGCAGCCAAAAGAGGAAGAAAAAAAGAAGTTTAGTTGGCTTGAAATTCTGCTCCAACAAGGTTGGTGTCCAACTCTTACTTCTTTTGCTTTAATTCATGTTTAATGGCATGAATTGTGTAGGAATTATAATAAAATAAAAAAAACACGTGTGTGTGCACCTTACAAATTTTGGCAGCTAGGGTTAGTTAGCATTTGATGATTTTTCTTGATAGCAAAATAGTTATGAGTAGCCTTTGGTAGTGGATGGGTGATTGAACATAGTTAAGTAAGTGAAATGCAAGAATTGTGCATGTATGAACATAAAAAAAAAAAAAATTGGACACTTGAAAAATTCTAGGGTTTGCTCATGTGATGGTTTATTAACCTTGAAATGGTCAATTAGTGACCATTTGAATGTGTCTGAGGAAGAAATGAAGTGAGTTGTGGCTTAGTATTTGAGTTTGGGTGAGCTGCCTTGGCTGACCTGCAGGATGAGTCCAGCAGGTTTGGGCAGCTATAAATGGAGTTGTATAGGTTCAATTGGTGCAAGGCTAATTGGACACGAAACTAGACACATAATGGCACAACTTTGGTGAAGAAACCCTACCCAGAAAACCAAACCAAATTGACCTAAAAATTACCCTAATCTGGGTGACTAACATGCTGTCCCTGGAAAATGACTAAATGAACAGTATTTGTTCAAATGGTCATAACTCAGAGTATAAAAGTTCAATTGATCTGAAATTTTACCAACGGAAAGCTGAGACATAGCCCTACAACTTTCATGAAGAACACAAACTCAAATTCTAAACCTAACCAATTCAAATTGCCAACCAAACTTAGGTCACCAAATCTACCAGAACCAGTTTTGCCCAGAATTCTGGATTCTGTCTAATCCGGCCAGTTATGGTAAAATGACCATAACTTGAGTTACAAAACTCCAAATGGAGTGATTCAAAAAAATAAATGTAACTAGACACAATAAGGAACAACTTTCATGAAGACAATTTTATCAAATTCCTACTGTACAAATGACCAATAGAACAGTAAACCTAGGGTATGAAATCTAAAAATTTTGAATAACATAAGATAAGCTTTGAAATGGTATTGAAAATCAATACCAACAAAAATAAAATATAAAATGTGGTATCTTGGAGAACTTAGGTTCAATAAATTTATTATGTATTAAAAAGTCAACAATTTGAGTGAATAGTAATTTGAATAGTAGTACAAAGACACAAAGTGTAAGAACTAAATTGGTAGAAGAAATTAACGTATGAAATTTGGAATCTATGAAATGTTCATGGATTACGTGGAATAGAAATAGTAATTTACCTAAATGACTTAATGAACATTTAAGTTATGTGAATATAAAATTAAGATTTATATTCCCATTACTAGTAGGTCTAATAAAACATAAGTGATACTACTTGAATATGAAATGAAATTAACCTAGATGGATTGTTGAGACTTATACTCCCAATACCAATGGAGTTCATAATATATTAGCAATACAACTTGAAGTATGAAATGTACTTTACATGAATAGATTTTGGAATGAATAAATGTGATAAAAGTGTCATTTGGGATTTAGATTCCCATCAAGAGAGAAAGGAAAGATGTTTTGAATGTGAATGATACATGAGATTAAATGAATGTGAGTTGTAATTAGTATGAATATTACGATGAATGCATAAATTACTTAGAAATGTGAATTTGGAAATTATGTTTCCATTATAAACAAAATTAAAATGCTATAAAAATAGAAATGAAAAATATAATGAAATGATGAAACATATAAACTCTTAATAGTACTATGTGCCCATGTATTGCCTAGACACGTGTGTCAGATTGAATAGATTGGCATGCTAACAGGGTATTGTTTTAGCAGTACTGCGAAAGGCTTTATGCCTGTATTCATGGCTTTATGCCCGTATTCATGGCTTTATGCCTGCATTCATGGATTTATACCAACATTCATGGCTTTTATGCCCGATTATGTGTTATCATGGCTTTTTAGCCATATTGACTGCATACGTGATTGACGTTCTGCGTCCCATGATATGATGGCCCAAGGCACCGCGGTGTCCAGTGCCAACGACCAATTATCCAGTTTAGTCAGCCTGTCGTAGGTTACTTAGGCAGTCTAATTTATTAAAATAAGTTATGAATATTAGCAATTAAAAATGCAAGAAAGTAAATAAATGAGAAGAAGTTCTGAAATAAATTAGATTAGCTCCAAAATTTTGTTCCTTAGAATGATTTGAAGTAAATTAAACTAGTTCTAAAAATTTTAAATATTACGAAATAATTGTAAGCAACTTAGAATGTGACACCCCTTACCCGTCTACAGTGTAGCCGAGCAAGTTATGCCACTCAGTGTGCCGGAGCACCAATTTATGTTTCTATTACAATTTATCCCTTTATAATTTATTTATTTTCAATTTTGATAAATCTGAATTTAACCGCAATTTTATATAAAATCCGGCAGAGTGCCGGCTGTAAATTGGAAAAACAGTTCTTCTGAACCTGTTTAAAAACACTTCCAAAATAATTTCCAAATCCAAACTCCGTTATATATATTCAAGTCAATCTCAAAATCTCAATCTCAATCACGATATTATTTTCAAAACTTTTCTGTGCACTTCATCACTTGAAGCATATTCACAAATAATTCTCAACATTTCATTTATCAACATATATAATGCAGAAAATCTCAATAATATGAAATTTCATATATTTACATTAATACATAATTACAGGAGTTTATAGTTACAATCCAAATTAATACAAAATGCCAAAATATAAAATACTCCCAAAATCCTATGTCCTACCATATGCACTGCAGGTGTGAGGTGACTCGGGACTCCAGATGCAAATCTGAAGGCTCACCGATCGATGTCTCTGGCTCACCAGCTAGGTCTCCAGTACCTGCGCGTGGCAAAAGCGACGCGCTAAGCAATTCTGCTTAGTGGTGACAATATAAAATAAAATAAAATAAATAAAATATGATAAAACAAAGATGCATAATGTGTGTTTACAATTTTTGGTAGACTTAACTTCTGATATTATTTTCATTATTATTCAATTAAAATTTTGGTAAGGTTCTTTAACATTGCCCGAGTAAACCATACTAATTGACTGGACTGGATAAACGGGTAAACTGGCACTGGGTACTAAGTACCTCGGACCATCACACCATCGGTCACATTGTGTCTCTCGGTGTGCAATAGAACAGCTAATAAGCTGTAATAATGATCAGGGTTAAAACCCAAGTATATCAACTCAAATAACATAGCCAAAGGCTATTATTTCACAGAATGGCATGGGAAAGCCAAGAAACACAGAATGGCATAAAGCCATATGCAGTACTACTAACAGAACCCTATTGGCATGCCAAGCTATCCAAACCAATCTTGTTAGGTATACTAGGGCATTTTACAGTTTTGAGTTTTTCAATTTTTGAATTTCAAGTTTTGGTGTAGTATTCATTTCATTAGTCAACCAAAATGTTGAATTTTGCATAGACAATAGTTACATTGGTTTTAATACTCCCAACATACCACATTTTGCATTCAAAATTTGTTGGTATTGGTTGCCCATACCATTTCTAAGCTTAATGCTAATTGAGCAGAAATTTCAATTTTCTTACTTCATTTTTACTGTTTTATTAGTTATTTTTGCAGTGGGAATTTGGCAAAATGATCAACATGAAAGTTGTTCCTTATTTTGTCTAGTTGAATTTCTTTTTTTGAATCACTCCATTTGGAGTTTTGTAGCTCAAGTTATGGTCCGAAAACCACAACTAGCCGGATTGAAAAATTTCAGGCTGACCATATCTACAGTGCAGTGAACAGTGACTGCAACTCAATTGTTGGATAGGTTCTGGTCATAATTTGGGATAGGTTTTTTCATGAAAGTTGTTGGTCTATATCTCAGCTTGTTGCTGGTAAAATTTCAGGTCAATTGGACCTTTCTACATTGAGTTATGGCCAAATGAACAATCACTATTCATTTGGTCATTCTGCAGAATCAGACTGCAGGTCACCGACTGCAACTCACTTGTTGGATAGGTTCTGGTCATAATTTGGGGTAGGTTTCTTCATATAAGTTGTTGGTGTATATCTCATCTTGTTTCTGGTAAAATTTTAGGTCAATTGGACCTTTCTACATTGAGTTATGGCCAAAGGAACAATCACTATTTATTTGGTCATTCTGCAGAAACAGACTGCAGGTCACCCGGATGTGGGCAAGCTTTTGGTCCACTTGGTTTGGTTTTATGGGCATGGTTTCTTCACCACAGTTGTGCCATTATGTGTCTAGTTTCATGTCCAATTGGCCTTGCACAAATTGAACCTCTACAATTCAAGTTAGGGTTGTCCAAACCTGCTGGACTCAAGTCCAATTCTGCAGGTCCCTTCCATGGCAGCCACACCAAACCCAATCCCATCACTCCACACACTTCGTTTTTTATTTAAATATAACTAAATGGTCACTAATTGACCATTAAAACCTATTTTTATCATCACATGGTCAAAATTCCATTTTTATACCCAAACCCTAACCCTAACTTCTCAAATCATGCATTTAACTTGCATTTCATCAATCCACTTAGTAAATACATGTGGTGGGAAGCCATGATGGTCTTTTAATTTCATTAAACTCACCAAAAACAAACCCTAACCATGGCTGCCAAAAATCTAGGGTTTCCATCCAAATGTTATTCAACAATTTTTCTTTGCTATTTACACATATTCAAAGTTCTTAACATGAATTTAAAGAAAAATTCATGGTTAGGTCACTAACCTTTGTTGGAGAGTTTCCCTAGCTTAGAAAACTTCTTGATTTTCCTTTCTTTTTGCTGCCCAAAGTTTCCTCAAGGTGCTAGGTTAATTTTTTGTGAAGAAGGCTAGGGTTTTGGAGTGAGATTTGGTGAGGTTGGGAGCTTGGGTGAGCTTTAATGGAGTTTTTCCTTCCTCTCTCTCTCTCTCTCTCCCTCCACGTTTTTGGCTGCCCCAAAGGTTGAAGAAGTCTGATTTTTTTTGTTCCATTTCCAGCCCATTTGTCTCTTTTAAGTGAGCTTATGCCATGTGTTAACATTGGGTTGGTTGGGAGACTTTTAATGACATCATTATGATGTCATAATTTCAATTTCTTCCATTTTTTCCATTCTTTTTTTGTCTAATTAATTTCAATTAAATTTTTAATAATATTTATTCATATTTTATGTTATATAAATTATTTATTTAACTAGACAAGTTGGCCCGAAAATCATCTCTGAAGACGAAATGACCAAAATGCCCTCCGTTTGGCTTAACGGGCCAAAATTGTCTGTACTGATTGAAAAATTTTTCTAAGTATTTTCTTGGCATTCTAATGCCATAAGAACCTCAATAACCCTTCTCTGAAGTCTCAAAAATTATTTTATAATTTTTCCCCCAGGTCTAGGGCTCCTGGTTGCGAGAACCGCAACTTCTCACTAGGTTACCCATCGCTAGGGCACCGGCTCATTTAACTTGGTTGTATTTTATTTCTAAAATTTTTCCTAAATTTTTCTTATTAATATTTGAGTTAATTATGGTTCCTCACTTTAGTTTAAATTTTTTTTCTGAACATTCTAGCTGTCCGGACCGACACTGGTCACCGGAACAGTAGACTGTGTGGACTAGCTAAATGAGGATGTTACATAGAAAGTATCAAGAAAGTGATAAAAAAACTGGTAGAAGAATTATAACTTATATAACATTACAAAAGTGACTTTCATAAGAATATAAGTATAAGTATAAATTTAGATTTATTTGTACATTATATAAATGATTATTGTAAACTTATGACAGAAGAGATTCTAGAGAACAACATAAATGACGAAAAATATACTGTATAGCAAATTTCATATGAACTCAGTAAAATTCTTGAGTATAGAAAATATGCTCCAATTATTTTTACTTGTTATATTATATCCTTGTTATATTATTGCACCACTAAGCATCAATGCTTAGCGCGATGGATTTGTTTCCTCACGCAGGTACTGAAGTTAAAGCCCAGCGAATACTAAACAGAGATTTTGGAGTCTGATCTGCAGAGTGTTCAAGATTGTCACCTCCTCAGTAATGCATGTAGTTAGGGCCCATATAGATCATATTATGTATTTTGTACATTATAATTAGTTATTATTTGTAATGTAAACTATGAATTGTATATTGAAATATAGATTATGGAACTGTAATTAATTTGTAGATCATGTAAATTATGAAATTATGTAATTATTTTGTAAATTATGTAAATTAAGGAAATTTGAAAATTTTGCTTATGTAATTTGAAAATGTTTACATATGAATTGAGTATGAATAGATTGGTACAAATGAGTATGTGAATTACAAGAATTGAATGTGAGATGAATATGATGAGCATGAATGATATTTTTATTGCAAAATATTATTGAAAATTTCAAACAGGTAAATAGTGAAATACGTCAATTGATAATAAAATAGGGGAAACTCCGCTGGTTTCTCCATAGAAAAATAATTGATATTAAAATATAACGAGATCAAATTATTAAAGGAATAAAGTAAGATAAGATAAGGTGCTCCGGCACCGAATGTAGCACACTTCGCTCGGCTACACTGCAGTCGGGTGAGCGGTGTTACAGTAGATGTTAATTGAAGGCCTGAAAAGTGAAGATTAACATTAGAAAATCGAGATCTTGAACCTAGGAATTCTGACCTAGACATAGGTTGATACCTTTGTAGAACTTTAAAATTGGTCAAAAATCTTAAAGGATTTTAATTAATTTAATCACCATGAAAGTAGGGTTTGAGTTAATTAGAATACACCCTAGGTGCCTTGAGAGAGGATTTATGATAACTTAGGACTGATTTCTATCAAGGAAAATGATCCTCAATTCAATAAATAAACTAGATAACATCCCTATTAAGATTCAAGTGTGAAATCTTAATTCCAGAATTGTTTCAAAATAAATCATTTCGTTTAAAGTTTACCATTCTAGTGTTTAAAGTTAACAAACATCATTCCTTAAGTATTCGATAGCCTAAATAGTCAAAATTACTGTGTAGATTGGTACTTGCCAAACAAATTCCTCGTGGGAACGATACTCTACTCATCACTTTATTACTTCTTAGCGATCCGTGCACTTATGGTGGTTGAAAAACTAGCAAACAAGTTTTTGGCGCTGTTACTGGGGAATTTTGGTTTTAGTAATATCAAGCCATAGGCAATTTAGCTGATTTAGGCAATTATATTTATTATTTAATTTTATTTTACTGGTTGTATTTCTTTTCTTTTCTCTCAGGTGCCCAATCTGGTATATGACCAGAATAAGGCCAGAAGAAGAAATTTTGGATTGTGATCCGGAGATAGACAGAACTCTGAAAGCCATCAGGAGGGAAAGGAAACATCAAGAGCACGGTTAAGGAGATTCTGAAATTCCAACCATGGCCAATAATAATGATAGACCAAGACTCTTGAGAGACTACAGAGCTCTATCTGTCCAAGGATTTCAACCCAGTGTCACTAGACCCACAGTGGAAGCCAACAACTTTGAATTAAAACCAGCATGGCTCCAAATGATTCAACAAACCTAGTTTGCAGGTTCACCCACAGAAGACCCACACTATCACCTCCAGTGCTTTCTTGCCCTATGTGACACATTCAAGATGAATGGAGTGTCTAATCAAGTAAAAAGACTCAGAGCATTCCCATTCTCCCTTTGAGCCAGAGCAAGGAAGTGGTTACTTTCTCAACCGGCTGGAACATTCACCACTTGGGAAAACCTTTCTCAAGCTTTTCTAACAAGGTATTTTCCACTTGCAAAGACTGCAAAACTGAGGCTTGAGCTAAACACCTTCAGACAAAAGGAAGGAGAATCACTCTGTAACACCCCTAAGTTCGGTAGTGCGTTCTACTGTTCCTGTGACCAGTGTTGTCCGGACAGCTAGGATGCCTAGAACTACACTTAGATATGAGTGAGGAGACATAAAATAATGAAATATAAGAAAATAAAATACAAGAAAAACAAAGGAAAAATAACAGCAATGAAATGTAACCAAGTTAAACGAGCTGAGAACCCTAGCGATGGGTGACCGCACCGGGAAGTTGCGACGTGGTCCGTTGACTAGCCCTGGACCGCGGGGAACCCTGGAAAATATTTTTATGACTTAAATAAATGTCTATTGAAGTATAAATATAATTAGAAATATCAAAGAAAAATTAATAAATTAGTACAAAGAAAAGTGAGAAATCGAGAAAACGACAAAACCCGGTGTTACCAAAAAGTCGGGAATGCAACCCGAACAGGGGCATTGTGGTCATTTGACACCTCGAGTTGTCTTTTGATCTAAATTTCCATTAAAAATACATGATATTACACTTGGAAAATGTTATGAAAAATTAAATTGGTGGTACATAGTTTAAATAACAAAAATTGGGAGCTTAATGTGAGAAATTGGGAATTTAAGATTAAATTAAAATTATATTCTCACTTAGTGGTCCACTAACACCTAAAGTGGACCATTAACTTTCATTTTGGACAGCAGAATTCACCTTCTTCAACCTCTCAAAATTCCAGCCGAAAACTTTCTTGAAAGAATCCTCCATGGCCAAAGCTTCCAAGCTCCATTCTCTCATCTCCAAGCCATTTTTTCCACTTGATTCCTTCACTAAAATTGCTCTACACCACTTGGGCAGTAGATAGGCAGCAAGAAGATCAAGTTTGGTCAAGGTTTTGAAGAGTTTCCAAAGTGGTAAGTAAGTATTTTTTATGCTTGCTTCATTAAAGTTTGTGTGGGTGTTATGGGTAGTTGAATTGTGGAAGGATTATTGGAGTTTGATGTTTGAAGGGAGATGTATATTTTTGGCAGCCATGGAAACTCCTTAAGGGAAGTTTATCCTTGTATGTAAATGGTAGATTAAAGTGTTGATGAAGTGTTTATATGTGTAGGAATAAATTGGGTGATGTATATTAAATGTATGTGAATGTATACTTGATTTTGGAAGCTTAGAAGTTAATGGAAGGAAATGTACAATTCGGCAAACTTGAAGTGTGAACCAAAATGTGTTATTTCATGGTTTGGTTTATGGGATTATATGGTTGAATTATAGTGCTTGTTATGGCAGCTTGTACTTGGGTATAAAGGTTTGAGTTTGGACATGTGAATGAGCTAGGTTATGTGGTTAAATTGTTTATAATTTGAACTTGGAAAATTCTGGACTATAATGTGCATATTGAGTGTGGTTATAAGCTGCCAAAATGACCAAAAATGTCTTGTGAAATGTGTTTATGTTATGGTACAAAACAGAAATGGCATGAATATGTAACTTGGTAAGTGTTAAAAGTGTAATTGATGAGTGATGAATAATGTGCAATAGGGCAGTGTGTCTTTTGGGCTTAAAACCTTAAGTGTGTGGCTCCAATTGGTATGAAACCAATTGGAGGTGAAACTAGGCACAAAAAGTGCCAACTTTCATGAAGGAAGCTTACCAAAATTCTGCTTGGAAGGTAACTTGAAAAATGACCAAATCCGGATTAGTGCATTTAAGGCCTGAAAATTGACCATTTGGGCAGTAGTTAGTGTTTTGGCCATAACTCACTCAAAACAGGTCCAATTGACCTGAACTTTTTACCATGAATATTAAGACATATATCTACAAGTCTTATGAAGACATCAAAGCCCAGAAATGACCATAAGCAAGTCAAATAGCTTGCACAAGTTCGGGTCAAAAAACTGGCCGAACCAAAAGTGACCTAAAATAACCTAAAGTGACCAATTTTGGTACATTCTGACCAGCAATAGTAAAATGACCATAACTTGGTCTACACAACTCAGAATGACCTGAAATTTTGCCCCGCGTGCAATAAGACATTGACCTACAAGTTTGTAGTTTTGATTGAAACTCGAAAACCGAGGGAACTAGGTCATCTGGCTAGGTTAAATTAGTATACTAGAATCAGGCAAATTGCAATAAAACGCAATATACATGAAAATGAATTGGGTAACATGTACCAACACTAAAAGGCTATTAAATGTGACACATTGGTAACATTAACACCTAATTCACCTAGACTGCATCGAGGGTCAACATCTTAGGTTGACTAAGGAAATAATAGTATTCAATAAATTAATTATTAAGCATTATCATTAGAGACAGTTTAAATGAGTACTGAAACACTTCAAATTGTGTGTTTCAGTTAGCAAAGACTCAGGGAAGGAGAAGGAACCACTGAGTCAGAGCCAAGAGGCATATATCAGAGGTTTGTGCACAATAGTTATTTCTTTTGAATTTTTCAATTGAAATAAATTATGATTATTTGTATGTTATTGTTTTAAATTGTGTTTGTGCAAAATAATTTTGACTTCTCATTTTCAACTTAAAAATTTAATTGAACATTATAGTTTTAAATTGTGTTCGTGCACAATACTTTTATATTCATTGCTTTTACTAGCAAATTTATTTGGAGAAATGAGTTATGAATAATTTTTGATTGTTTTAGTTTTGGGAATATTATTTGGAAATTATTGTGTTGCCTACTTTGTAAATGGAAATTTTGAGATAAATTGTGTTTAGCGATATCGGAGCAAAGTAGGGATAGCGATACGTAACGCCTACGATTCCTGGGAACTCTCCCGCGTGAACCCAGAAGCTTGCAATGATGGCGATACGTAATGCCTGCAAGTGCTCTGATAAGTACACTATATTCCTCCCTCTTTGACTTGTCAGTCTGAGGTGAGTATAGATGAGTACTCATTATTTAGCTAGCTTTCTCCCTCATTGATTTCGATTATTGGGGTGAGTGTATCTTATCGTGGTGTACAACACGGCATGTGTGGAAAAAATTGTGTCATGGCCCAAACTGTGTTATTCAGTTATTTGATCAAACTGTGTTATTGATTGGCAAAACTGTGTTATTCAGTTATTTGATCAAATTATGTTATTGATTGGCAAAACTATCTTATTCAGTTATTTGATCAAATGGTGTTATATGAACTTTGTAAATTGTGAAATAGAATTGTGAATTATTTGGTTTGTGAATTGTCAATAAAAGATTTATATATCGCATTTCAAATTGTTATTGTGCACGACTCAGTAAATTTTACTCAGCGATAGCTTTTCATTGTTGTCGCAGGTAGACTGACTGACAGGGCAGCAGACTAGGCTGCTAGTACTACACTGAGAGATCATCAGGTATATTGAGTATACCATAGTTTGCATTTTATATTGTAATGTATGTTCACTGTATGTATATAGTGTTCTTGGTTTTGAGCAGTTATAAATTAAAATTGTACATTGAAGTTATAAAATAAATTGTAAATTATTTTGGGCTTGTAAAATTTGTACTATATTTCTTTTATCCCAGCCTCTGGAAATATTGAAAAATTATTGTGGTTTTGAGTTGAGAAACATATTGTGTTGATTAAATGTTGGAGTTTGAGATTGAGAAATATATTTGAAGTGCTTTTTTTTTTTTTACAAGTTTTTGAAAAACTACTTTATTCAAAATACAAATGGCACTCTGCCAAAATTTTTATAGAAATTATTATTTCTTCAAATGTGTTAGTTGTTTCACTTCAAAAAAAATTTTATAACACCAAATTTTAATCGATGATTTAAATTTCAAGAAAATTGATTTAAAATCCCTTGTAGTGTATTTAATGGGTTATCAGTAGATGAAGTTGGTAATTCATTAGGTATACTATGGGATAATGTCATGCTTTACAGAGGGGTAGGGTGTGACATGTTTAAGTGGTATCAGTGCATAGTTTTTAAATTCTGTTTTCACCTATAATTTGAATATTCTTTCTTCATAGTACAACTGCTCAATGTCATTGTTTGATACATACAGTACATTACATTATAAATATGCACTAACGGGAGGAAATCTCCTTGTGTTAATTGTTCAGGAGGTCTAAGATCCTCGAATTGACTATACAAATTACTGCACAAATGGCCCAGCAAATGGCCACTTTCTTTCAACAAATGGCTGATAATCTGTCAGCCCAAGCCTAAGTGCAGACCCAACCCCCACAAGGGAAACATGAAATAGAGAAGAGGGAGAAACCTATGGGTCAGAGCTCAAGTAGTAATTTGAGCAAGAGAAAAGAATTTGAGGAGCCCCGAGCTCAGGGATATAACAGAGATGGATCATCAAGGCAGAGACCACCAAGGTCCAATTGTCGAACAACTAGAAGTTCCTACCCTCCCTGCCAATGTGAAACTTGTGGTAAAAATCATGGTGGGTATGCTACAAGGCCATAGGAGCCTGTTATAACTATGGAGGCATAGGATACTTTGCCAAGGACTGCACCAGTGCCCGTAGAGTTAGACCACCTCCTACTATTACTGAAGGGTTAGTTTAGAGCCCTGTCACCCGAGGTTCATAACCACCCAGCAGAGGTAGAGGCAGGGGTAAAGGTAACCCAGCAGGCAGCTAAGGCACAGTGAAATAATTAGAGCAATACAATGCTCCAGTTAGAGTCTACGCAATGAGACAGAGAGAAGAAGTCGAGACATCTGATGTTGTGGCTGGTACCTTTTCAACATTTAATCAAGATGTGTTTGTGTTATTTGATCCGGGTTCTACCCATTCTTATATGAGTGCTAGCATTATTGATTGCATTGCTGTTCCATATACAAAAAAATGAACTTTTCGGTGCTAATAACCAGTCCATTAGGACAAGAGGTCAGGGTTAATAGAATGTATAGGGATTGTCCTTTGGTGATCTAAGGACACACTTTTCTATCTGATCTCATTGAAATGCCCTTCAGAGATTATGATATCATCTTGGGCATAGATTGGTTAGCCAGGCATCACGCCATGATTGACTATAAATTGAAGACAGTCACTTTTGGTCTCCCTCAGTATAGTGATGTGGTAATACATGGGGAGAGGTAGCTATTGTCATCAAACGTCATTTCGGCTGCACTAGCTAGAAAAATGATCAGAAAGGGGGTGTGAAGCATACTTGGCACATGTGGTAGACACCCAAGTGGGGAGTCCAGCATTGAGGGACATCCTTACAGTATATGACTTTCCAGATGTGTTTCCTGATGAATTGCCAGGATTACCTCCGGAAAGAGAGGTGCAGTTTGAAATTAATGTTATGCCTGGAGTGGATCCAATCTCCACAACACCATATAGAATAGCACCAGCAGAGTTGAAGGAGTTGAAGATATAGTTGCAAGAACTACTTGAAAAGGGCTTCATCCACCCTAGTGTGTCACCATGGGGAGCGCCAGTATTGTTTGTTAAGAAGAAGGATGGCACTCTTCATTTATGTATTGTTTGAGCTGGAATCTGCATACTTTTATGTTAGTGTTAGAATTATATGTTCTGTTGTTATTCCTTTATAGGGGAATAAATTTTGATGCATTAGTGATTAGTCCTTTAAGATATGGATTGTGATAATAAGTGAAATTAGTTTTGAAAGAGTTTATCGGCGATAAGTATTTTCTAACACACCATAAATTATAAAGCTAAATAGCAAGCCTACTTAATGTAAGGCAAGAGGACGTAAAAGTAAGCTACAGTAATAGAATTACTCTAGATAAGGGCAAGGATGTTACTGTTAGTAATTGTTAATGGATATTGTAATCAGAATAAGATTCGAATATCAGTAAATTCGAAAAGGATAAAATATCAAAAAATTTGATCTATTGGGATGTATCGTAGTAATTATGTAATGTTCTTGATGTTTGTACTGTAAGCTGCAGATTACAGTACTGACTTGAGATTATTGTGTAGAGCTACGTACTACTCAATAGTACACCAAGATGAGAATAGTTGCGAACGGCATCTGTTTTGGTATAGTTATGCCAGGACAAAATTTAATTGTTAGAAATAAGTTTGAAAATTCTACTTAGGGATTTAAAACTCAAAAGTTAGAAAATCGAAAGGTTATAATTTAGTACAGAAGGAAGTAAGTTATAGAATATTAAAAGATAAAAAGTGTTGTGGAAGTAGAAATTTGAACAGGTGATTCAGATATAACAAAGAAATGTTACGAATGTGAGGAAGACTATTGACTAGAATAGTCAGAGGACCAATGACTAGATAAATCATTCTAACATGACCTCAAGGGTCATTTAAGAAGGAACATGAATCGAAATATTAGACAGCACAATAGTAAGAGAAGATTGGTGTTATATAAACAAATTAAATGTTGTATTAGATTGTTAAAAGTCTTATACAAATTCGAGGGAAAGAAGATTATACAATCATATAGAAAGGAGAAAATAAATGTATGACTATTATAAGATGGCTATTGGGTAAAATTTCGCGGACGAAATTTATTTTAAGGGGGGGAGAATTGTAACACCCCTATGTTCGGTAGTGCTTTCTACTGTTCCTGTGACCAGTGTTGTCCGGATAGTTAAGATGCCTAGAACTACACTTAGATATGAGTGAGGAGACATAAAATAATAAAATATAAGATAAGAAAATACAAAAAAAAAACAAAGGAAAAATAATAGCAATGAAATGTAAGTTAAACGAGCCGAGAACCCTAGCGATAGGTGACCGCACCGGGAAGTTGCGGTGTGGACCATTGATGTAACATCCTCATTTTAGCTAGTCCATACACTCTACTGTTCCGGTGACCAGTGTCGATCCGGACAGCTAGAACGTTTGGAAAAATATTTAAACTAAAGTAAGGAACCAAAAATTAACTCAAATATTAATAAGAAAAAAATTTAGGAAAAATTATAAAATAATATTTGAGACTCCAAAGAAGGATCAAAGAGGTTCTTATGGCATTAGAATGCCAAGAAAATACTTAGAAAAATTTTTCAATCGGTACAGACAATTTTGGCCCGTTAAGCCAAATGGAGGGCATTTTGGTCATTTCGTCTTCAGAGATGATTTTTGGCCAACTTGTCCAGTTAAATAAATAATTTATATAACATAAAATATAAATAAATATTGTCAAAAATTTAATTGCAACTAAATAAACAAGAAATCGAGAGAAAATAAAAGAAAATGGATTTATGACATCATCATTATCTCATTAAAAACTCTCCCAACCAACCCAATATTGGCATGGCATAAGTTTACTTAAAAGAGATAAATGGACTGGAAAAGGAACAAAAAAAAAAATCAGACTTCTTCTCCCTTTCTCCTTCCTTACGTGACATACCCACCATAGCCACATTTTCAAGCTTTTTCAAAGCTTGATTTCACTAGTTCTCACCACATTAAACCCTAAACTCCCAACACAAAAAAGTGTTCTTGCATCTTGGAGATTCTTTTGGGAGCAAAAAGAAGAGGAAAACAAGAGTTTTAGCAAGTGGAAAAATCTCACTCCTTTGAGGTTAGTGACCTAACCATGAATTTTTCTTTAAATTCATGTTAAAAACTTTGAATATGTGTAAATTGCAAAGAAAAATTGTTGAATGCCATTTGGATGGAAACCCTAGATTCATGGCAGCCATGGTTAGGGTTTGTTTGTAGTGAGTTAATGAAGTTAAAAGACCATCATGGCAGCCCACAATATGTACCCACTAAGTGGATTGATGAAATCTAAGTTAAATGCATGATTTGAGATGTTAGGGTTAGGGTTTGGGTATAAAATAGAGACTTGAATCATGTAATTATGAAAATGAGTTTTAATGGTCAATTAGTGACCATTTGGTTATGTGTAAATAAGAAATGAGGTGGTTTGATTAGTGGGAATTGCAGTTGGTGTGGCTGCCCAAGGTGACTTATAGAATTGGACATGAGTCCAGCAGGTTTGGGCAGCCATAACTTGAATTGTAGAGGTTCAATTGGTGCAAGACCAATTGGACATGAAACTAGACACATAATGGCACAACTTTGGTGAAGAAACCATGCCCATAAAACCAAACCAAGTGGACCAAAAGCTTGCCCTAATCTGGGTGAACTGCAGTATGTTTCTGCAGAATGACCAAATGAATAGTGATTATTCATTTGGCCATAACTCAGTGTAGAATGGTCCAATTGACCTGAACTTTTACCAGCAACAAGTTGAGATATAGACCAACAACTTTCATGAAGAAACTTAACCCAAATTATGACCAGAACCTATCCAACAAGTGAGTTGCAGTCACTGTTCATTGCACTATAGATATGGTCAGTCCAGAAAAATTTCAATTCGGCCCGTTGTGGTTTTTATACCATAACTTGAGCTACAAAACTCCAAATGGAGTGATTCAAAAAAGGAAATTAAACTAGACAAAATAAGAAACAACTTTCATGTTGATTATTTTGCTAAATTCCCACTGCAAAAATGACAAATGGAACAGTAAAGATAAGGTATGAAAACTGAAAATTCTGCTCAATTAACTTTAAGCTTAGAAATGGTATTGGCAACCAATACCAACAAATTTTGAATGCAAAATGTGGTATGTTGGGAGTATAAAAAACAATATACCTATTATTTATGCAAAAGTCAACATTTTAGTTGACTAATGAAGTGAATAGTAATATCAAAACTTGAAATTCAAAAATTGTAAAACTCAAAAGTGTAAAATGCCCTAGTATACCTAACAAGATTAGTTTGGATAGCTTGGCATGCCAATAGGGTTCTGCTAGCAGTACTGCATATGGCTTCATGCCATTCTGTGTTTCATGGCTTTCCCATGCCATTCTGTGAAATAATAGCCTTTGGCTATGTTATTTGAGTTGATATGCTTGGGTTTGACCCTGATAATTATTACAGCTTATTAGCTGTTCTATTGCACACTGGGAGACACAATGTGACCGATGGTGTGATGATATGAGGTACTTAGTACCCAGTATCGGTTTACCCGTTTATCTACTCCAGTCAACTAGTATGGGTTACTCGGGCAATGATAATAAACCTTATTAAATTTTAAGTGAATAATACTACAAATAATACCAAAAATTAAGTCTATAATAAAATGAAATCATACATTATGTATAATTATTTTATTTTATTTTATATTGTCACCACTAAGCAGAATTGCTTAGCGCGTCACTTTTGCCGCGTGCAGGTACTGGAGACCTAGCTGGGGAGCCCAGCAGACATCAGACGGGGTGAGCCTTCAGAGCTGCATCCGGGGTCCGGAGTTACATCACATCTGCACTGCATATGATAGGACATTAGGATTATAGGTGGCCCTTTTGTATTTTTGCATTTTGTATTAGTTTGGATTGTAACTATAAACTCCTGTAATTATGTATTAATGTAAATATATGAAATTTCATATTATTGAGGTTTTCTGCATTATGTATGTTGATAAATGAAATGTTGAGAATTATTTGTGAATATGCTTCAAATGATGAAGTGAACAGAAAAGTTTTGAAAATAGTATTGTGATTTGAGATCGAGATTTTGAGATTGACTTAAAAGTGTATAATGGAGTTTGGATTTAGAAATTATTTTAGAAGTGTGTTTAAATAGATTCAGAAGAACTGATTTTCCAATTTACAGCCGGCACTCTGCCGGATTTTCTATAAAATTTGTGGATAAATTCAGATTTTCAAATTGAAAATAAATGAATTAAAAGGGATAAATGGTAATAGAAACATAAATTGGTGCTCTGACACACTGAGTGGCATAACTTGCTCGGCTACACTGTAGACGGGTAAGGGGTGTCACAGTTGACTAGCCCTAGACCGCGGGGAACCCTGGAAAATATTTTTATGACTTAAATAAATGTCTATTGAAGTATAAATATCATTAGAAATATCAAAGAAAAATTAATAAATTAATACAAAGAAAAGTGAGAAATCAAGAAAACGACAAAACCCCGTGTTACTGAAAAGTCGAGAATGCAAGGAGTTTGATGTTTGAAGGGAGATGTATATTTTTGGCAGCCATGGAAACTCCTTAAGGGCAGTTTATCCTTGTATGTAAATGGTAGATTAAAGTGTTGATGAAGTGTTTATATGTGTAGGAATAAATTGGGTGATGTATATTAAATGTATGTGAATGTATACTTGATTTTGGAAGCTTGGAAGTTAATGGAAGGAAATGTGCAATTCGGCAAACTTGAAGTGTGAACCAAAATGTGTTATTTCATGGTTTGGTTTATAGGATTATATGGTTGAATTATGGTGCTTGTTATGGCAGCTTGTACTTGGGTATAAAGGTTTGAGTTTGGACATGTGAATGAGCTAGGTTATGTGGTTAAATTGTTTGTAATTTGAACTTGGAAAATTCTAGACTATAATGTGCATATTGAGTGTGGTTATAAGCTGCCAAAATGACCAAAAATGTCTTGTAAAATGTGTATATGTTATGGTACAAAACAGAAATGGCATGAATGTATAACTTGGTAAGTGTTAAAAGTGTAATTGATGAGTGATGAACAATGTGCAATAGGGCAGTGTGTGTTTTGGGCTTAGAACCTTAAGTGTGTAGCTCCAATTGGTATGAAACCAATTGGAGGTGAAACTAGGCACCAAAAATGCCAACTTTCATGAAGGAAGCTTACCAAAATTCTGCTTGGAAGGTAACTTAAAAAATTACCAAATCCGGATTAGTGCATTTAAGGCCTGAAAATTGACCATTTGGGCAGCAGTTAGAGTTTTGGCCATAACTCACTTTAACAGGTCCAATTGACCTGAAATTTATACCATGAATAGTTGAGACATATATTTACAAGTCTTATGAAGACATGAAAGCCCAGAAATGACCATAAGCAAGTCAAATAGCTTGCACAAATTCGGGTCCAAAAACTGGCCGAACCAAAAATGACCTAAAGTGACCAATTTTGGTACATTCTGACCAGCAATAGTAAAATGACCATAACTTGGTCTACATAACTCAGAATGACCTAAAATTTTGCCCCGCGTGCAATAAGGCATAGACCTACAAGTTTGTAGTTTTGACCGAAACTCGAAAAAAAAGGGAACTAAGTCATCCGGCTAGGTAAAATTAGTATACCGGAATCCGACAAATTGCAATAAAACGCAATATACATCAAAATGAATTGGGTAACATGTACCAACACTAAAAGGCTATTAAATGTGACACATTGGTAACATTAACACCTAATTCACCTAGACTGCATCGAGGGTCAACATTTTAAGTTGACTAAGGAAATAATAGTATTCAATAAATTAATTATTAAGCATTATCGTTAGAGACAGTTTAAATGAGTACTGAAACACTTCAAATTGTGTGTTTCAATTAGCAAAGACTCAGGGAAGGAGAAGGAACAACTGAGTCAGAGCCAAGAGGCATATATCAGAGGCTTGTGCACAATAGTTATTTCTTTTGAATTTTTCAACTGAAATAAATTATGATTATTTGTATGTTATTATTTTAAATTGTGTTTGTGCACAATAATTTTGACTTCTCATTTTCTACTTAAAAATTTAACTGAATATTATAGTTTTAAATTGTGTCCGTGCACAATACTTTTATATTCATTGCTTTTACTAGTTTGGAGAAATAAGTTATGAATAATTTTTTATTGTTTTGGTTTTGGGAATATTATTTGGAAATTATTGTGTTGTCTACTTTGTAAATGGAAATTTTGAGATAAATTGTGTTTATTGGTATCGGAGCAAAGTAGGGACGGTGATACGTAACGCCTACGATTCCTAGGAACTCTCACGTGTGAACCCAGGAGCTTGCAAGTATGGCGATATGTAACGCCTGCAAGTGCTCTGATAAGTACACTATATTCCTCCCTCTTTGACTTGTTAGTCTGAGGTGAGTGTGGATGAGTACTCATTATTTAGCTAGCTTCCTCCCTCATTGATTTCGATTATTGGGGTGAGTGTATCTTGTCGTGGTGTATAACACGGCATGTGTGGAAAAAATTGTGTCATAGCCCAAACTGTGTTATTCAGTTATTTGATCAAACTGTGTTATTGATCGGCAAAACTGTGTTATTCAATTATTTGATCAAACTGTGTTATTGATTGGCAAAACTATGTTATTTAGTTATTTGATCAAATTGTGTTATTGATTAGCAAAACTGTATTATTCAGTTATTTGATCAAATGGTATTATATGAACTTTGTAAATTGTGAAATGGAATTGTGAATTATTTGATTTGTGAATTGTCAATAAAAGATTTATATATCGCATTTCAAATTGTTATTGTGCACCACTAAGTAAATTTTACTCAGCGATAGCTTTTCATTGCTGTCGCAGGTAGACAGATTGACAGGGCAGCAGACTAGGCTGCTAGTACTACACTGAGAGATCATCGGGTATTTTAGTGTACCATAGTTTGCATTTTATATTGTAATGTATGTTCACTGTATGTATATAGTGTTCTTGGTTTTGAGCAGTTGTAAATTAAAATTGTACATTGAAGTTGTAAAATAAATTGTAAATTATTTTGGACTTGTAAAATTTGTACTATATTTCTTTTATCTCAGCCTTTGGAAATATTGAAAAATTATTGTGGTTTTGAGTTGAGAAACATATTGTGTTGATTAAATGTTGGAGTTTGAGATTGAGAAATATATTTGAAGTGCTTTTTTTTTCCAGGTTTTTGAAGAACTGCTTTATTCAAAATAAAAATGGCACTCTGCCAAAATTTTTACAGAAATTATTATTTCTTCAAATGTGTTAGCTGTTTTACTTCAGTTCAAAAAATTTTTTTTAACACCTATAAATAGTTCTCACCATTGTAAAAAGAAGTAAGAAAAGTTTTAAAATCCCTTGTAGTGTATTTAATGGGTTATCAGTAGACGAAGTTGGTAATTCATTAAGTATACTACGAGATCATGTCATGCCTTACAGAGGGGTAGGGAGTGACACACTCTATGATGCATGGGAAAGATGTAAAGACCTGCAGAGGGAATGTCCACACCATGACATAGAAGATTGGCTACTAGTGCACAATTTCTATAATGGATTACTACCCTTTACAAGGAGCATAGTTGATTCAGCTGCAGAGGGTGATCTAATGGAGAAAACAATGACACAAGCACTTGAACTTCTAGAAAGGGTTGCATACCATAATTATGAGTGGTCAAATGAAAGAGGAAATGCAAGGAGAATTGCAGGGGTCTTAGAAGTAGGCGCCCTAAGCATGATAAATGCTCAATTTGTTCAGCTCACAAAGAGACTCGAAAGAATGCAAGCCAACGCAGTTGGTACAAATAGTCAATATAAGGACAGCTATGAAGGAGGATACATGAGTTCAAAATATAGCAATTTCAATGAACCCTCCTCAAAACAGATGAACTAAGTGAATAATGGAGGAAACTTTAACCAGAGGCAGCCCAACAATCCATATTCAAATACTTACAACCCCTGATGGAGGAACCACCCAAATTTCTCATGGTCCAATCAGTAGAACCAACTAATAAACAAGCAATAAGGGTACAAACCATCAACACCCCCTGGATTTCAGAACAGAGGTCAAAACTTTGCACAACCATCACTACCTCTCCAACCTCAACAACTTGAACCAAAAATTGTGACACCCTTTACCCGTCTACAGTATATCCAAGATATGTCACACGGTGTACCGGAACACTCTATTTTATCTTAATCATTTTTATTCTTCCTTAATTAATTTTTATCATAGTTTTGAATATAACTTATGAAATATAATTCATTTAAGTCATTTATTGAAATTATAATTTATTTGAGATTCTGAAAATTTTATAGAAAATCCGGCAGAGTACCGGCTAAACACGGAGAAAACAGTTCTTCGGAACCTGTGAAAAACACTTCCAATACTCATATCCAATCACTCTCAACTCCAATAATCATCAACAAGGTCTCAATTATTTTTCAACAACCTTTCCATTACTCAAACATTCATTTCTCATAGCATTCATATACAAGCAATAATAAGAAAAAAGAAAATTTCTTAATTTCCATTCATAAACACAATTTTTCACTATTTATGTTAACATCAAAATACATTACATAAGTTCCATTTACACAAAAGAAAATAAAAGTTAATTACAAAATACCAAAATGAAACCTAGTGTCCTACCAATGCACTGAAGATGGTGAGGTGACACGGACACTATGCAGAGCTGCAGGAGGTCTCACCCAGTCTGTGGTCTACTGGGCTCTCGGTCAGTATCTCTAGAACCTACGCGTGGCAAAAGCAATGCGCTAAGCAATAATGCTTAGTGGTGCCAATAATAAAATAAAAGGAAATAACATAAATAAATATGCATTGAATGTATCGATGTCTTACTTGTTTTGTACTTGTTATATTCATTATCTCGTTAAATTTATCCACTTTCATTCTTTTGGTTGCCCAAGTAACCTATACTGGACGACTGGACTGGATAAATGGGTAAACTGGCACTGGGTATCTAGTACCTCGGGCCGTCACACCATCGGTCACATATGCATCTCCCGGTGTGCAACAGAACAGCTAATAAGCTATAATGACAATAGGCACAAGGCCAAATATCAACACAATGTCAGAATGGCTAGAAGCCATGAAATCATGGAATGGCATAATGCCATGTGCAGTACTGCTAACTGAACCCTATTGGCATGTCAAACTATCCAAACCAATCTTGTTATGTATACTAGGGCACTTGATACTTTTGAATTTTGTAATTTTTGAATTTCAAGCTTTGGTGTTACTATTCACTTCATTGTCAACAAAAAGGTTGACTTTTGCATAGAAAATAGGTACATTGGTTTTAACACTCCCAACATACCACATTTTGCATTCAAAACTTGTTGGCATTAATCACCAATACCATTTCTAAGCTTAAAACTAATGGAGTAGAATTTTCAGTTTTTATACCCTAATTTTACTGTTCCATTAGTTACTGTTGTAGTGGGAATTTGAGAAAACGATAAACATGAAAGTTGTTCCTTATTTTGTCTAGTTGAATTTCTTTTTTGGAATCACTCCATTTGGAGTTTTTTAGCTCAAGTTATGATCCAAAAACCACAACTGGCCGGATTGAAAAATTTGAGAACTGACCATATCTATAGTGCAGTGAACAGTGACTGTAACTGCTTTTTGGATAAGTTCTGGTCATTATTTGGGGTAGCTTTCTTCACAAAAGTTGTTGTCTATATTTTAACTTGTTGCTGTAAAAATTTCAGGTCAATTGGGCCATTCTACAATGAGTTATGGCCAAATGAACAATCACTGTTCATTTGGTCATTCTGCAGAATCTGGTTGCAGGACATCTGGATTGGGGCAAGTTTTTGGTCCACTTGCTTTGGTCTTTTGGGCATGGTTTCTTCACCAAAATTGTGCCATTATGTGTCTAGTTTCATGTCCAATTGGCCAAACACCAATTGGACCTACACAGCCCAAGATATGGCTGTCCAAACAGGCTGGACTCACAGCCACCCTGCTGGTTTCACTAGGCAGCATACCAAATCAGTTTGTCATGCTATAATTCACTCCAAATTATGGTCAACTTACCTAAAATGGTCACTAATTGACCATTAGAACGTTCATTCACCATTACATAAGCAAAGTCCAAGTTTCTCTCCAAAACCCTAATTCCCCATTTCAAATTCACACAAGATACATTAGTTAAACTCACCAATTCATTATCCATATATATATATATATATATATATATATATATATATATATATATATATATATATATATATATATATATATATATATATATATATATATATATATTTTAAACATCATCTCTAGTCCACTCTAAGCCCATCAAAACAATCAATATTATCCCTTCTTTAGGGCTGCCAAATTCTATGGTGTACATACACATAAGTTTTATTTCATTTAATTTATAATTTCATACTCATTTTAAGTCCCTAACATGGAATAAGAGAGATATATGCATAAATAAGCACTAACCTTAGTAGGGCAGAATTTTCTCTTATGAATTCTTTACTTTCTTTTGTTTTCTTGGCTGCCAAACACTCTAGCAAGGTTGGGTGACAAATTTTAGTGAAGGGACCTAAGGGTTTTGGGGTAAGAATAGAGAGAAATCCAAGCTAGAAGAAAAAAAAGAAATGGAGGCTTCCATGGCTATGGTGGTGCGGCTGGTTTTGATGGGACAAGATGGCTGATAGCTTTTAGTTATTTCCTTCATTTCATCATCTTTTAAATGGTGTTTAATAGCTTGTTGAAATTTGATTGGTTGGGAGTAAGTAAATGACATCATGTGATGTCATTGTCCCTAATTTCCTTTATTTTTCTTTTCTTTCTTTTCTACTCATTCTCAATTCAATTTTTCAACAATATTTATTCACATTTTAGATCAAAATAATTATTTACTTAACTGGACAAGTCGGCCAAAAATTGCCTCTGAAGGTGAAATGACCAAAATGCCCTCCGTTTCGCTTAACGGGTCAAAATTGTCTGTACCGATTGAAAAATTTTTCTAAATATTTTCTTGGCATTCTAATGCCATAGGAACCTCAATGACCCTTCTCTGGAGTCCCAAAAATTATTTTATAAATTTTCTCTCGGGTCTAGGGCTTCTAGTTGCGAGAACCGCAACTTCCCACTGGATTACCCATCGCTTGGGCTCCGGCTCATTTGACTTAGTTGTATTTTATTTCTAAAATTTTTACTAAATTTTTCTTATTAATATTTGAGTTAATTATGGTTCCTCACTTTAGTTTAAATATTTTTCTAGACGTTCTAGCTGTCCGGACCGACACTGGTCACCGGAACAGTAGAATGTACGGAGTTGCTACAGGGAGGGTGTTACAAAAATGACCATGGAAACCATGATGGAAGGATTCCTAGCAGCTCAACAACAACAAACTGAATTGATTAAACAGCTGACTTCCAGAGTGGACTAACTTGCTACTCATAACAAGATGCTAGAGAATCAAATCGCTCAGCAAGCAAGTTCTTCAAGTAAAGCTGCTCGCAAGCTGCCTAGCCAACCAGAAATGAACCCAAGGGAGCATTGTAAGGCAGTTACACTGAGGAGTGGGAGAACTTTAGTACAACCAGAGGTAGAACCGACAGAGGAAACCATAGAAAAATCTGAAGGCCAAGCTGAGAAAAAGGAGGAAGAAGCTAAGAAAGATCAGGAAGAGGAAGCAAGGAAGACAAAGAAATTACCAGAGCCATACCAGCCTCTCCTACCTTTTCCTCAGAGATTTCAGAAAGCCAAATTGGACAAGCAGTTTGGGAAGTTTTTGGAGGTTTTACAGAAACTTTACATCAACATCCCCTTCACTGAAGAACTTTCTCAGATGCCATCCTATGCCAAATTTCTTAAGGAAATTCTATCAAAGAAAAGAAAGCTAGAAGACTATGGAACAATAACTCTAACAGAGGAATGCAGTGCCATATTGCAAAATAAACTGCTTCCAGAGTTGAAAGATCTAGGAAGCTTCTCCATACCTTGCCTCATTGGTAACAAGAAAATAGATAAAGCCCTCTATGATCTTGGGGCAAGCATTAGTTCAATGCCTTTATTAATATGCAAAAGCTGGAGATCGGGGAATTGAAGCCCACAACAATCTCATTGCAATTGGCTGATCGATCTATTAAATATTCTGTGGGAATACTTGAGAACATTCCGATTAAAGTGGGCAAATTCTTCATTCCAGTAGACTTTGTTGTCCTTGAGATGGAAGAAGATGTTCAAATTCCTATCATCTTGGGAAGACCATTCTTGGCAACTGCCAGAGCCATGATAGACGTTAAAAATGGGCGATTAACCCTCAAGGTAGGAGAAGAAGAAGTGGAGTTCAACTTGTTCGACACAATGAAACACAAATTTAAACCTGATGAATGTTTCAAGGTTGACATAATTGACGAACAAGTTGAGAAGGAATTTCATAAGAAACATCCTAAAGATCCTCTTGAAGCATGTATTATGCACAGCCACATAGTGGATGATGAAAATACAGAAATAGCAGCCTGTGCACAACAGTTAGCAGCTCATCCACCCCTACCCTTAGCTAAGGCTTCCGAGATGGAAAAGAAGAAGGAACAAACTGAAGGTAAGCTCCAGGAAAATGCCAAATAGGTAGAGCTTAAACCTCTCCCCTCCTTGCTAAGGTATGCATTTCTGGACTCAAATTCTAAATATCCTGTTATAATCAATGCTAGCCTGTCTAAGTTGGAAGAGGAAAAATTGTTAAGAAAACTTAGGATCCATAACAAAGCCATAGGGTATAAAATAGAAGACCTGAAGGGAATCAACCCTTCGATTTGCATGCATAGGATACCTATGGAAGAAAACAGTAAACCCACGATCGAACACCAAAGAAGACTTAACCCAAATATAAAAGAAGTAGTTAAGAAAGAAATATTAAAACTATTAAATGCAGGTATCATATACCCAATTTCTTATAGTAAATGGGTTAGTCCAGTACATATAGTTCCTAAGAAAGGTGGGACAACTGTTATCCAAAATGCAAGCAATGAACTAATCCCTACTAGAGTAGTCACTGGATGGTGAATATGCATAAATTATAGGAAATTGAATAGTGCTACCAGAAAAGACCATTTCCCTCTCCCCTTCATCGACCAAATGTTAGAAAGGTTAGCGAAACACTCTTATTTCTGTTATCTAAATGGGTATTCGAGATTCTTTCAAATTCTTATTCACCCAGAAGACCAAGAAAAGACAACATTCACTTGTCCCTATGGAACATTTACATATAGAAGAATTCCTTTTGGTCTTTGCAATGGCCCTGCTACCTTTCAAAGATGCATGATGGCTATCTTTTCTGATGATATTGAAGATATCATGGAAGTTTTTATAGATGATTTTTCTGTCTATGGAACTACTTTTGATGATTGCATAGCTAATTTATCTAAGGTGTTGCAAAGATATGAAGAATCAAACCTGGTCCTAAATTGGGAAAAATGCTACTTCATGGAAAGGGAAGGCATAGTTCTGGGACATTTGATATCAGAAAGAGGAATTGAAGTTGATAAGGCAAAAATTGAGATCATTGAAAACATGCCACCACCAACATCAATCAAGGGAGTGCGAATCTTTTTGGGACATGCAGGATTCTACAGAAGATTCATCAAGGATTTTTCCAAAATAGCTAAGCCACTTACTAACTTGTTAAGTCAAGATGTTCCCTTTAATTTTGATGAAAATTGCCTTGTCTCCTTTAACAGGATCAAAGAAGCCTTGATATCAGCACCAATAATGCAGCCACTAACTTGGGAGCTACCATTTGAGGTGATGTGCGACGCGAGTGACTTTGTAGTTGGAGCAGTGCTTGGGCAAAGAAAAGATAAAAAGCTTCATGATATTTATTATGCTAGAAAGACACTCAATGATGCTCAAATTAATTATGCCATCATAGAGAATGAATTCCTAGTAGTGGTGTTTACAATCGACAAGTTCAGATCTTACCTCATTGGGTCAAAAGTTATTGTATTCACAGATCATGCTGTAATCCGGTACCTTATGAATAAGAAGGAAGCAAAACCAAGGCTAATTCAATGGATTCTACTCCTGCAAGAATTTGACCTTGAAATTAAGGACAAAAAAGGATTAAAAAAATGTAGTAGCTGACCATCTTTTCATACTAAAATTAGAGTACACAGAGGACCTCAAAGATTTGCCAATTGATGATTTATTTCCTGATGAGAAATTATTTGTATTCTCTAAGGCTCCATGGTACGCTGACTTTGTTAATTTTCTTATATGCAGGGTACTGCCTCCAAACATGACTTATCAGAAAAGGAAGAAATTCCTACATGATGTGAGATACTACATATGGGAAGAACCTCTACTGTATAAGAGATGTAATGATAGGCTGATAAGAAGATGCATACCAGAGGAAGATATGGAACATATCATTGATCACTGCCATTCATCACTATATGGAGGACATTTCGACACCTCAAAAACCGCAGTTAAGATTTTACAAGCAGGGTTTTACTGGCCATATTTGTTTAAGGATGTAAGATCCTTTGTGCTAGGTTGTGATCAATGCCAAAGAACAGGTAATAGTTCAAGAAGGAATGAAATGCCACTGCATGGTATACTTGAGATAGAATTGTTTGATGTATGGGGAATAGACTTCATGAGCCCATTTCCCTCTTCCCGTGGAAACAAGTATATTCTAGTTGGAGTTGATTATGTGTCAAAATGCGTAGAAGCAATTGCGACACCAACCAACGATGCTAGAGTAGTCACAAGGTTCCTTAAGAAGAACATCTTCACAAGATTTGGCACACCATGAGCAATAATCAGTGATGGAAGAAGTCACTTCTATAATCAATAATTCGCAACACTACTGAAAAAGTATGGAGTGACTCACAAGGTGGCCACACCTTATCATCCTCAAACTAGCGGTCAAGTAGAAATCTCAAACAGGGAATTGAAGCAGATTCTGGAGAAAACTATAAACAGATCCAGGAAGGACTGGTGCATGAAATTAGATGATGCACTATGGGCATACCGCATTGCATATAAAACCTCGATTGGCATAACACCCTTCTGACTGGTTTATGGAAAATCATGCCATCTCCCTGTTGAACTTGAGCATAAAGCTTATTGGGCAATTCACATCCTAAACTTTGACCTCAAAGCTGCTGGTGAGAAAAGACTCCTACAACTGAATGAGTTGGAAGAAATTCGACAGGATGCATATGAAAGATGGCATGACAGGTACATAGCAAGGAAAGAAATAAAGGAAGGAGATCTTGTCCTCTTATTTAACTCTAGATTGAAACTCTTTCCAGGGAAACTGAAAACAAGATGGTCCGGACCTTTCAAGGTCACCCAAGTCTTCCCACATGGAGCAGTAAAAGTGTGAAGCAAACCGTCAGGTGCATTTAAGGTCAATGGGCAAAGGCTAAAGCCTTACTTTCAGGGAGAACCCATAGAAATGGTGTAACATCCTCACTTTAGCTAGTCCGTACAGTCTACTGTTCCGGTGACCAATGTCGATCCGGACAGCTAAAACGTCTGGAAAAATATTTAAACTAAAGTGAGGAACCATAATTAACTCAAATATTAATAAGAAAAATTTAGGAAAAATTTTAGAAATAAAATACAACCAAGTTAAATGAGCCGGTGCCCTAGCGATAAGTAACCTAGTGAGAAGTTACGGTTCTCGCAACTAGGAGCCCTAGACCCAGGGGAAAAATTATAAAATAATTATTGGGACTCCAGAGAAGGGTTATTGAGGTTCTTATGGCATAAGAATGCCAAGAAAATGCTTAGAAAAATTTTTCTATTGGTATAGATAATTTTCGCTCATTAAGCCAAACGGAGGGCATTTTGGTCATTTCGTCTTCAGAGATGATTTTTGGCCAACTTGTCCAGTTAAATAAATAATTTATATAACATAAAATATGAATAAATGTTGTTAAAAATTTAATTGTAATTAAATAGACAAGAAAAGGAGAGAAAATGAAAGAAAATAGAATTATGACATCATAATGATGTCATTAAGATTCTCCCAACCTATCCAATATGGACACATGGCATAAACTTATTTTAAAGAGACAAAATGGGTTGAAAATGAACAAAAAATCAGATCTCTCTCTCCCTTTCTTCTTCCTTGCCGTGACCCTCCTCCATAACCACCGTTTTCAAGCTTTTTCAAAGCTTAATTTCACTAACTTCTACCCAACAAAACCCTATACTCCCAACACAAAAAAGTGTTCTTGCATCTTGGTGATTCTTTTGGGAGAAAAAAGAAGAGGAAAACAAGAACCCTGGCAAGTGGGGAAACTTCACTTCATAGAGGTTAGTGACCTAACCTTAGTTTTCACCTTAAATTCATGTTAAGGACTATGTATGAGTGCAATTTATCAAGAAAATTTGTTGAATACCATTTGTACGCCAACCCATAATTTTTGGCAGCCATGGTTAGGGCAAGATTGTGATGATTTTAATAAAGTTAAAAGGGTAATATGGCTGCCCATAATATGCATCTTGTAAGTGAAGTGATGAAATGCAATGATAATGCATGGTTTCGTAATGTTGAGTTAGGGTTTGGGGTAGAAAAATGAGACTTTGACCATATGATGATGGAAGTAGGTTTTAATGGTCAATTAGTGACCATTTGGTTTGGTTTGAATAAAAAATAAAGTGAATTGTGTAGTGGGATTTGGATTTGGTAAGGCTGCCCTTGGTGACCTGCAGGATTGGACATGAGTCCAGCAGGTTTGGGCAGCAATAACTTGAATTGTAAAGGCTCAATTGGTGCAAGGCCAATTGGACACACATAATGGCATAACTTTGGTGAAGAAATCATGCCCAGAAAAACAAACCAAGTGGACCAAAAGATTGCCCTAATCCAGGTGACCTGCATTCTGCCTGGGCAAAATGACCAAATAAACAGTGTTTGGTCATTTAGCCATAACGCAATGTAGAAAGGTCCAATTGAACTGAAATTTTACCAAAAACAAGCAGAGATATAGATCTACAACTTTAATGAAGAAACCTAACCCAAATTATGACTAGAACATATTCAAAAAATGAGTTGCAGTCACTATTCCAAGTACTATAGATTTGGTCAGTCCAGAAATTGTGGACAAAATTTTAATCCGGCCAGTTGTGGTTTTTGGGCCATAACTTGAGCTACAAAACTCCAAATGGAGTGATTCAAAAAAGGAAATGCAACTAGAAAAAATAAGGAACAACTTTCATGTTGATCATTTTTCCAAATTCCCACTGCAAGACTGACTAATGGAACAGTAAACACAAAGCATGAAAACTGAAAATTCTATCCAATTAACATTAAGTTTAGAAATGGTATTGGCAACCAATACCAACAAATTTGGAATGCAAAATGTGGTATGTTGGGAGTATTAGAACCAATGTACCTATTGTCTATGCAAAATTCAACATTTTAGTTGACCAATGAAATGAATAGTAACACTAAAACTTAAATTTCAAAAATTGTGAAACTTAAAAGTGTAAAATGCCCTAATGTACCTAGCAAGATTGGTTTGGATAGGTTGGCATGCCAATAGGGTTCTGTTAGCAGTACTACATATGGTTTCACGCCATTCTATGTTTCATGGCTTCCCATGCCATTCTGTGACATAATAGCCTTTGGCTATGTTATTTGAGTTGATATACTTGGGTTTTAGCCTTGATAATTATTACAGCTTATTAGCTGTTCTGTTGCACACCGGGAGACACAATGTGACCGATGGTGTGATGGTCCGAGGTACTTAGTACCCAGTGCCAGTTTACCCATTTATCCAGTCCAGTCGACTAATATGGGTTACTCAGGCAATGATAATAATTTTACCAAATTTTAATCGAATAATACTGCAAATAATATCAGAAATTAAGTCTACTCCAAAATGTAAACATACATTTTGCATACTTATTTTTATTATATTTTATTCTATTCTATATTGTCACCACTAAGCAGAATTACTTAGCTTGTCACTTTTGCCATGCGCAGGTACTGGAGACCTAGTTGGGGAGCTCAGCAAACATTAGACAGGGTGAGCCTTCAGAGCTACATCCGGAGTCCAGAGTCACCTCACCTCTGCAGTGCATATGGTAGGACATTACGATTTTGGGTAGCATTTTGTATTTTGTATTTTGTATTTTGTATTTTGTATTAGTTTTGGGATTGTAACTATAAGCTCTTGTAATTATGTAATAATATAAATATATGAAATTTCATATTATTGAAATTTTCTATATATTATGTTGAGAAATATTTATGAATGTGCTTTCAGTGATGATGTGAACAGAAAAGAAAAATTTTGAAAATAGTGTTGTGATTTGAGATTGAGATTTTGAGATTGACTTGAATGTGTATAATGGAGTTTGGATTTGGAAATTATATTGGAAGTGTTTTTAAACAGGTTCAGAAGAACTATTTTTCCAATTTCTAGCCGGCACTCTGCCGGATTTTCTATAAAATTTGCAGAAAAATTCAGATTTATCAAAAACTGAAAATAAATGAATTAAAAGGGATAAATTGTAATTGAAACATGAATTGGTGCTCCAGCACACTGAGTGGCATAACTTGCTCGGCTACACTATAGACGGGTAAGGGGTGTCACATCTAGTGGTATCAGATCATCGATTTAGGCGTTTCTAGGACTAGATAGAGTGCATACCATTGCGTTGCATTTGTAAGTGTTGAGGTGACTCTGATACTGATCTGTTTGTTTCTTATTTTGAATAGGATATGGATCTTGCTTCTCAAAGAGCAGTTGATGAAGATGTGGAGAGTCGTGCTCCACCAAGGGCTGAATCTGGGGGCAGGGGAGAATCTGCTCCACCAGCAGCTGAGGCACTTGCCCAACCTCAGTTTGCGCTATTTCAGCAAATAACTGAATTCTACCGACAAATGATGGGGGCAATACCACCACCACAACCTCCACCAGTACCACAGAAGTCTCATTTGGAGAAACTGCGACAGCATGGGGCTGTGGATTTCTTTGGGAAGAGGGAGGATGATCCCATGGCCGCAGAAAACTGGTTAGATAGAACCATCAAAGTTATGAAACAGCTAAATTCCTCCCCCGAGCAGAACCTAGTGGGTGCTGTGTCCCTGTCACACCCTACCCCTCTGTAAGGCATAACATGATCTCGTAGTATACCTAATGAATTACCAACTTCGTCTACTGATAACCCATTAAATACACTACAAGGGATTTTTAAACTTTTCTTACTTCTTTTTACAGTGGTGAGCACTATTTACAGGTGTTAAAAAATTTTTAAACTTAAATGAAAGAGAAAACACATTTGAATTATTAGGAATTTCTGTAAAAATTTTGGCGGAGTGCCTTCTGTATTTTGAATAAAACAATTCTTCAGAAAACCTGTAAAAGCACTACAATATAATTCTCAATCTCCACTTCAACAGTTAAACAACAAAATATCTTTCTCAACTCAAATCCAAAATTTTTTTTTCAAAGACTGAGATAAAAGAAATACAGTACAATTTTTTTTACAAGCCAAAATAACTCATAATTTATTTTACAACTTCAATGTATAATTTTAATTTACAACTGCTCAAAACCAAGAACAATATATACATACAGTGAACATACATTACAGTACAAAATGCAAAATGTGGTATACTCAATAGACCCGATGATCTCTTGCTGAATGTACTAGCAGCCTAGTCTGCTGCCCTATCCGTCTGTCTACCTGTGACAGCAATAAAAAAGCTATCACTGAAACAATGTCTCAGTGGTGCACAACATTAACCAAATACAACTTTAAATCACAATTCATAAATCATTTAAATGATGGATACGTAAAACCATAGTTAAATTCAAGACAATGAACGTCATAAGGAATTAAACACAATATCACAATAAATCTTAGTAATCAAAACGTAGTTAAATTCAAAAAACAGTGAATGTCAATAAGAATTTAAACTCCATTTCACAAATTATTGAAGCTCATAATAACATTATTTAGTCAAATAATTTACGAACACAGTGTTGCCAATTCATACACAACTTAAGCCATGACATAAAATTTCCGATCAATGCCGTGTTGTACACCACGACAAAGCAATCACAACCCCACTAATCGAAATCAATGAGGAAGGGAGCTAGCTATATAATGAGTACTCATCGATCACCTCAACTGGTAAACCAGAGAGGGAGAAAAATAAACGATCACGGCTCCATAAATGGAGAAAGAAAATAAACGATCACAACCCCATAAATGGAGAAGGAATGATATGATACTGTCATGCTAAGTGTGAACACAAAATAAATTCCAAACATTTTATTCAAATGATTCGTGAGAATCCAATAAATTTCTAAAGTCATAAATTCATTCACAAAATGGCAACACAATTCATAATTAACTTCAAATTTTCACAAATCACACTAAATCAATTTTTCCACAGTTTCAAACTATTTACAATGCTTTTCAAGCAATAAGTATCCATTCAAACACATTTCCATAATTGAAAACAATAATATACAAATAGTCATAATTTATTTCAATTGAAAAATTCAAAAGAAATAACTGTTGTGCACAAACCTCTGATAACTGTCTCCTGGCCTTGACTCAGTGTTTCCTTTCCTTTCCCTGAGTCTTTGCTAACTGAGAAACACAATTTGAAGTGTTTCAGTACTCATTTAAACTGTCTCTAACGATAATGTGACACCCCTTACCCGACTACAGTGTAGCCGAGCAAGTTATGCCACTCAGTGTGCCGGAGCACTGTATTTTATCTTAATTCATTTTTATCATAGTTTTGAAAATAACTTGTGAAATATAATTCATTTATTGAAATTGTAATTTATTTGAGGTTCCGAAAATTTTATAGAAAATCCGGCGGAGTACCGGCTAAAAATGGAGAAAACAGTTCTTCGGAACCTGTGAAAAATACTTCCAATTATCATATTCAATCAATCCCAACTCCAATTATCAAGATCTCAATATTTTTTAACCATTCGTTTCTCAATCATTCATCTCATTTGTTAATCAAGTACAAGTCATAAATAGGCATTCACTCTTCCATTCACAAATACAATTTTCATTATTTACATGAACATCAAAATATGTTACATAAGTTCAATTACATATGAGAAAATAAACATTTGTTACAAAATACCAAAATGAAACCTAGTGTCCTACCAATGCACTGTAGCCTGTGAGGTGACACGGACACTATGCAGAACTGTGAACTGCCTTACCGAATCCATGGTCTACTGGGCCCTCTGTCCAAATCTTCAGTACCTACGCGTTGCAAAAGCGACGCGCTAAGCATAAAGCTTAGTGGTGCCAATAATACAAGAAATATAATATGCAAAGAAAATCATAATTTCTTAGCCATTGTGTTCATAAGAACTGAATAATTGCCAACTTAATGTTTAGTCGAGGGCTAATTACGTTTTATGATATTAACTTCTTCATGCATTTTGTTAATTATTTTCTTCATGATCTTGAGTTTCTTTGTATTCTATCGTAATCATTCCTGATATTTAATTTTCGTATTTTCTTTAACAATCAGTTCAATTACAGTTATACTTTTCCATGCCCAAGTAACCTATACTGAACGACTGGACTGGATAACGGGTCGTTGGCACTGGACACCGCGGTGCCTCGGGCCGTCATACCATGGGACGCAGAACGTCAACCATGTATGCAGTCAGTATGGCTAAAAAGCCATGATATCACATAATCGGGCATAAAAGCCATGCATACGGGCATAAAAGCCATGAATACGGGCATAAAGCCATGAATACAGGCATAAAGCCTTTCGCAGTACTGCTAAAACAATACCCTATTGGCATGCCAAACTATCCAAACCAATCTTGTTAGGTACACTAGGGCATTTAATACTTTAGAATTCTTCAATCTTTGAATTTCAAGTTTTCATGTCACTATTCACTTCATTAGTCAACTAAAATGTTGACTTTAGCATAGACAATAGGTACATTGGTTTTGACACTCCCAACATACCACATTTTGCATTCAAAACTTGTTGGTTTTGATCACTTTCTCAAAGCTTAGGTCATTTTGGCAAAATTGCCAATTTTTGGTTTTGGTGTCACTATTCACCTCATTGGTCAACAAGAAAGTTGACTTTTGCATAAAAAATATATACATTGACTTTGGCACTTCAAACATACCACATTTTTCATTTAAAACTTGTTGGCATTAAGCATTAATACCATTTCTAAGCTTAAACCAAGAGAAGCAAAATTTTCAATTTTGCTAACTCAACTTTACTATTCCATTGGGCACTATGGCAGTAGGAATTTGAGGAAATGGTAAACATGAAAGTTGTTCCTTATTTTGTCTAGTTGAATTTCTTTTTTTGAATCACTCCATTTGTAGTTTTTTAGCTCAAGTTATGGCCAAAAAAAGTTTACTGTTAACGTGCACTGTTCATGCTGAGATTTTGGGTCTGGCAGATTTTTTGTCCAACTTTGGTCAGTAATTTGATCAAATTAAGTTCATAATTTGGTCTAGCTTTCTTCATACGAAATGTTTTACCACGCCTTATTTTTCCATCGGTTCAAGAATCGCCTAAATCCGAGTTTTCTAGAGAGAGTTATAGCCATCCAAACATTACTGCTCAAATGAAAATTCTGGAAATCTCAGTACAGTAAACTTCACTTTGCTCAATGATTTGATTAGATTAATGGCATAATTTAGATTGGTGTCCTTCATGAAAGTTGTTTGTCTATATCTTATCTTGTTGCTGTAAAAATTTTAGGTCAATTGACCAAATCTACAGTGAGTTATGGCCAAATGAACAGTTACTGTTCATTTGGTCAATTCTGCAGGGGCTGTTGCAGGGTGTCCGGATTGGGGCCAAGTTTTGGTCCTCTTGCTTTGGTCTTTTGGGCATGGTTTCTTCAGCAAAAATGTGCCATTATAAGCCTAGTTTCATGTCCAATTGTCCAAACACCAATTGGACCAACACAGCCCAAGTTATGGCAGTGCAAGTGGACTGAATTTTCAGTCCCTCTACTACTGTCCTAGGGCAGCCTACAACTTCACTTTGCAATCCTATTTTTCAGTCCATAATATGGTCAACTTACCTAAAATGGTCACTAATTGACCATTAAAATGTGCTCTAACAATTTCATAAGCCAAATCAATTTTCACTCCCCCAAAACCCTAGCTTCACCTTATGTTTTCTACAAGATGCCTTAGTTAGCATACCAATTTATTATCCTTGTGTATATGTATCTTAAACATCATTTCTAATCCACTCTAAGTCCAACAAAAACCTCATTTATATTCCTTCAATATGGCTGCCGAAATTCATGGCATTCATACACATGGGTTTGGTTCATTTATTCCACAATTTCTTACCTATTACACATCTCTAACATGGAATTAATGTGTTTTAAATACATATGTGCACTAACCTTGAATGGAGCCACTTCTAAGACTTCAAAACTTCACTTTCTTCCTTTCTTTTTTCTGTCCAAAGCTTGCTCTAGGTGTGAGGACCAAGTTTTATGAAGGCATATAGGGGTTTTATGGTGTAATTGGCTAGGTTTTGGAGCTTGGGTGAGTGCATCAATGGAGGGAGATGGGGAGAAGTCACGTTTTGGTGAAGTAGGAGAAGAATGGCTGCTGTAATTTTTGGTTATTTGGTCTTCATTTAGTCTCTTTATTAGTTAGTCAAATGATGGCTTAATTGTGATTGGTCATAATTTATAAATGACATCATCAAGATGTCATAAATGAGCTTTTCTTTGATTTTCCTTTTCTTTTCTTCACTACTCAATTTCAATTTAATTTCTAGTAATGTTTATTCATATTTTAGACCATAATAATTATTTACTCAACTAGACAAGTCGGCCAAAAATCGTCTCTGAAGGCGAAATGACCAAAATGCCCTCCGTTTGGCTTAACGGGTCAAAATTGTCTGTACCGATTGAAAAATTTTTCTAGGTATTTTCTTGGCATTCTAATGCCATAGGAACCTCAGTAACCCTTCTCTGGAGTCCCAAAAATTATTTTATGAATTTTTCCCCGGGTCTAGGGCTCCTCGTTGCGAGAACCGCAACTTCCCTCTGGTTTATCCCTCGCTAGGCAACATACTGCTTAACTTGGTTGTATTTTATTTCTAAAATTTTTACTAAATTTTTCTTATTAATATTTGAGTTAATTTTGGTTTCTCACTTAAGTTTAAATATTTTTCCGAACGTTCTAGCTGTCCGGACCGACACCGGTCACCGGAACAGTAGAATGTACGGAGTTGCTACAGGGAGGGTGTTACAGATAATGCTTGATAATTAATTCACTGAATTCTAATATTTACTTAGTCAACCTAATATGTCGACTCTCGATGCATTCTAGGTAAATTAGGTTTTAATGTTATTAATATGTCACATTCGATAGTATTTTAGGGTTGGTATATGTTACCAAGTTCATTTCCGTGTATACTGTATTTTCTTGCAATTTGCTGGATTCCAAGATACTAGTTTGACCTAGCCGGACGACCTAGTTTCCTCAGTTTTCAGGTTTTGGTCAAAACTACAAACTTGTAGATCTATGTCTTATGGAACGCGGGGCAAAATTTCAGGTTATTCTGAGTTATGTAGATCAAGTTATGGTCATTTTACTATTTGCTGGTCAAAATGAATCAAAATTGGTCACTTTAGGTCACTTTAGGTCATTTTAGGTTCGGCCAGTTTTTGGACCCGAAGTTGTGCAAGCTGTTTGACTTGCTTATGGTCATTTCTGGGCTTTGGTGTCTTCATAAGACTTGTAGATATGGGTCTTAACTATTCATGGTCAAAATTTCAGGTCAATTGGACCTGTTTTGAGTGAGTTATGGCCTAAACACTAATTGCTGCCCAAATGGTCAATTTTCAGGCCTCAATTGCACTTAATCCGGATTTGGTCATTTTTCAAGCTACTTTGCAAGCAGAATTTTGGAAAGTTTCCTTCATGAAAGTTGGCACATTTTGTGCCTAGTTTCACCTCCAATTGGTCTCATACCAATTGGAGCCACACACTTAAAGTTATAGGCCTAAAACACAAACTGCCTTATTGAAATTCTTGCATACACATCAAGCATCACTTTTAACACTCACCAAACTTAACATTCAAACCAATTCTGGTTGTACCACAACCTAAACATAATTTATAACATATTATAGGTCATTTTGGCAGCTTACAATTACATTCAATGTGCACCAATAAGTGCAGAATTTGTCCAACTCAATTTACAATAATTCAATCACCAATTCATGCTCATTTACATGTCCAACTTCACACCATCATACATGCACTCAAACTGCCATAACCACTATCACAATTCAACACCATTATTTCATAAACCAAGCATGAATTCCAGTATTCCTCAAGAGTTAACAAACTGCCGCAATGGTACATTTACATTCCATTAATTTTCAAGCTTTAAATTTCATTTCACATTTACATATACTAAGTATACACCACCCAAACAATTTCCTACACAATATACATTTAATCAATCATTTAATTCACCATTTACAAGCACAAATAAACTGCCTTCAAGGTGTTTCCATGGCTGCCAAAAGTACACGTTCCCATTCAACATCAAACCTCAAAAATTTCTTCATAAATCAAACACCCATAACATCCTTACAAACTTTAACAAAGCAACAATAAAAAACTCAAACTTACCTATGGATGAGACTTCTTAAATCTTCACCAAAACTTCTTAAAATTGCTATCAAACTCTTCCTTATGATGTGGGGATAAACTTTAATGAGGACAAGTAAAGAAAGTGTAGCTTGAAATGGGTGTAAGAAGTCATGCAAATGGGCCGGCCATGGGAGGTTTGAAAGCTTTTGGATTTTCGGCAATGGTGAGTGAATTGAGGAAGATGAAGATGTTGAGTGGTGTGGCTGTCCACTTAGGTGTAGATAATTCCCACTAACTCTCCACTAACTTTATTTAATTAATATTATATGTTAAATATGTCATTTACTCCATTTACTCTCCACTTTTGGCTATTTACATTAGGTACCCCAAATTTAATTTTTCATTATATTTTCCAAGTGTAATATTATTTATTTTTAATGGACATTTAGGTCAAAAGACAACTTGAGGTGTTAAATGACCACAATGCCCCTGTTCAGGTTGCATTCTCGATTTTTCGGTAACACCGAGTTTTGTCCATTTTTCGATTTCTCACTTTTCTTTGTACTAATTATTTAATTTTTCTTTGATATTTCTAATGATATTTATACTTCAATAAATATTTATTTGAGTCCTAAAAATAATTTCCAGGGTTCCCCGCAGTCCAGGGCTAGTCAATGGTCCACGTCGTGACTTCCCAGTGCAGTCACCCATCACTAGGGTTCTCGGCTCGTTTAACTTGGTTACATTTCTTTGCTATTATTTTTCCTTTGTTTTTCTTGTATTTTCTCTTCTTGTATTCCATTATTTTATGTCTCCTCACACATATCGAAGTGTAGTTCTAGGCATCCTAGCTGTCCGGACAACACTGGTCACCGGAACAGTAGTACGCACTACCAAACATAGGGGTGTTACAGTCCCTACTTCAGGATGATGCATATCAGTGGTGGGACACAGTAACCAGTGAGGTGCAACCGAAACGGATCACTTGAGATTTCTTCCTCATAGAGTTCAGGAAGAAATATGTTAGCAAGGTGTATTTAGAAGAGCGAAGAAGAGAATTTATCAATCTGAGACAGAGGCAATTGTCAGTGGTGGAATATAAGCATGAGTTTGTCAGATTGAGCCGGTATGGGAGGGAGATAGTCCCTACAGAGGTAGAGAGGTGCAGAAGGTTTGAAGAAGGGCTTAATGACAATATCAAAGTCATGATCACAGCATTGGAGATCACAGATTTTGCTAAACTAGTAGATTCAACATCAAAAGTGGAAAGAGTCCGAATCAATGAACAAAATAGAAGGGAAAGACAGCAGAAGAGGGGTCCAGGACAGTCTAGTACATTTTCTGCTCCCAGTAAGAAGAGTAAGGGTCCTCTTGCTCAGAGTTCAGGACCACCACAGGGTCAGGGTCAGTCTCATGGGCCCAGACCATAGTTCACACCTAGGAGAGGCCAGTCCACACCATCAGTGGGTAGCTCTCCAGGGACGGTGATTAAGGGACCAGCCCTAGCATCTTCTGCGTGTCAGTACGGCTAGAAGTGGCATAAGGGGGAATGTTGGCGAGTGACTGGTGCATGCTTACGGTATGGATTGACAGAACATCAGATCAAGAATTGTCCAAAGAGGACTACTACAGTCGCTCCAACACAAACTGACAGACTTGCTCCTGCACCATAAAGGGGTAGGAAGCTCGGTAAACTTGAGACAGCTGGTCCATCACTGAGGCCTGCATCCGAGTCAGCTGAGAGGCCAGACACTAGAATACCTCCCAGGGCCTATGCCATCAGAGCTCAGGAGGAGTAAGATGCCCCGGATGTCATCAGGGGTACATTTTCCCTCTACAACACTTTTGTTCATGCATTAGTGGATCCAGGATCCACTCATTCCTACATTTGCATCAAACTACCCGTAGAGAGGGGAGTTCTAGTAGAGGAGAGTGATCAAGACATTCTGGTCACAAATCCACTAGGCCACAGTGTGATAGTGAATAAGGTGTATAAAGGTTACCCGTTGAGGATTCAGGGGTATGAATTCTCAGCAGACCTAATTGAATTGCCCTTCCACGAGTTTGACGTGATTTTGGGAATGGACTGGTTGTCACGTCATCAGGCAATAGTTGATTGCAAATTGAAGAGAATTTCTCTGAAAACTTCTGAGGGTAATAAGATCACTGTTGTGGGTGAAAGGATATATTTCCTGCCCAATGTTATCTCAGCCACAGTTGTAAGAAGATTGATGAGAAAAGGCTGTGAAGCTTACCTAGCACACATGGTTGATACTAGGCAGGCTAAGCTAAACATGGGTGATATACCCACAGTAAGAGACTTTCCAGATGTATTTCCTGAAGAGTTGCCTGGTTTACCACCAGAAAGGGAAGTCGAGTTTACTATTGAGGTAATGTCGGGTACAGCACCAATTTCTATTGCTCCTTATAGAACGGCACCCACTGAATTGAAGGAGTTGAAAATTTAGTTATAGGAGTTACTCGATAAGGGGTTCATACACCCCAGTGTGTCACCATGGGGAGCTCCGGTGCTGTTTGTGAAAAAGAAGGATGGAACTTTGAGATTGTGTATTGATTACCAGTAGTTAAACAAAGTAACTGTGAAGAATAAATATCCACTGTCCAAAATTGACGATCTATTTAATCAATTGAAGGGAGCCGGTGTATTTTCAAAAATTGATCTCAGATCAAGGTTTCATCAGTTGAGGGTAAAGGATGTAGATGTGTCAAAAACTGCATTCAGAACCCAGTATGGGCACTATGAATTTCTAGTGATGCCGTTTGGGTTAACAAATGCACCAGCAGCATTTATGGACCTTATGAACCGTATCTTCCATCCATATTTAGATCAGTTTGTAGTGGTCTTTACTGATGATATTCTGGTGTATTCCAAGACCAGGGAAGTGTTAGTAGTATGCCCTAGAGCATATCATTTAGTATATATCTTGTACATATTTTTATTAATAAAAGGCATTTCCACTTTTCCGTTTACATAATATATTTATGTGTAATAGAAAAGGTCCATTGATATTTTGTTAGAAATATTATTCTTAAGTTGTTAAGAATATGAGTGACAATATTTCTAGCACGAAGTATCATAAATAGGTTCACAATCGAGGATACTTCATAATAAGGACATGACTTATCTAGAAAGATTGCATTCATGTTTGTTCCCAAGTTATTTATATGAGATATAAATAAGATGAAATGGTGAGTCTCATGCCATATAACAAACATGATAGGCACTTATAAATGATAAGTAGGCCGAACCAGTGACACTTATGACAAGCACATGGAGTTTACTCTTGTCAATGTTTTGTCATAAATCATATCAGTGCATATAATCTTTAGACCTGAGATAGCACAGTTATCTTGTGTATAGGTAGTTTGAGTTTGATACTGCTTTCATACTTGTACTGTGTATGGGTATATGGGCATGTGTTGGCTCCTACTAGTTATATATGGAGTTAGGTGTTGATCAAGATGGAATCTGTTCCTCTAAGTAAATAGAGATAAAATCCTATGTTCATTTAAATGTTCTTGATGTTTCAAGTTCCTGGCCAGGACAGATAGATTTATTCAGAAAAGAGTTTCTGATGAGAAAATCTTTTTAATCAAGAACTGGAATTAAAAGAGAACATAATATTCATAGCAAATGGAGTTTGACATAAACCATGACTCCAGCTTGAGTTGGGATTTTGTAACAGAGAGATTCTAGTGCATGGTAACATATGATTATAGGTTCATTTAAGGTAAACCTTATTACTAATTGGGTGGCCATGGCATGGTATGCTAGGTGTTAACCATGGTCTATGAGGTTCATAAAATGATTTAGAGAAATCATTTATGGTAAGAAAGAGTTCTGATGATATTAAGAGTTGATATCATGTCTCATTGCCAATTAGTGATGAGCCTAGTAAGTCACACACATACACAAGTTATCACCTAATTAAATATGATTTAATTAATTAATTAAAGAGTTTAATTGATTAATTGAATAGGTTTAGTTTGCAATTAGTTTGCAAAGTCCCTAGCATGACTTGAAACCAAATCTAGATTATTGGATGTCTAATATAAGTTAAATTTATATTTAAAGTGTTTAAATATGAATTTAATTAATGAGAAATTAATTAATAGAGATTAATTAATTAATTTATATTTGATATGAATTAATTAGAAGAAGAAAAATAATTATTTTGGGTTGAGAACTCAAAATTAAGACACAGGGGCATTTTGGTCATTTTGCAATGTGACACGTGGCACCATGAGATGGTGACACATGGCATAACACATAAGCTTGCCAAATGTTTTTTAATCATGTAAGATGATTAAAATCAAGATTACATATAGGTTTGACTCTTGGCACAATGTGATTGGGTCACTTAAACCTAGAGCTAATCAAAGGGTGACATGTGGCAAGGGCTTAATGTGTTAACCTAGCTATTTAAGTGTTGTTATAAGAAAATAAAATACAACCAGCAACCACACTCCTTGGTCACGCCATTTTGCAGCCCTCCCTCTATTCTTCTTCATCTCTCATCAATTCAAAGAGATTAGCCATCAATCTCTTGAATTAAGAACGCTAGAAATTGTTTCTAGTATCCTGTTTACATCTCTAATCTCTTAAAAGGCAGAACTTGAATTTCTAATTAATAAAAAAGGCTTTAGAAGCTGTTCAAGGGCTGCCATAGGTGTTCTTGGTGTGGACAAGCTAGAGGGACAACATCTGGTGTCCTGAAGACGAATCTCAAAGGTGCAGACACGCTGCAGTGCATCAAGAGGTTAGTGTAATCGTTCTTGATTTAATCTAGGGTTCTAAAATTAATCTGATTAATTTTAAAATCTTAAATGGCAAATACAGATCCAAAAACATATTAAAAGAGTTTTAATATGTTGTTTATCATTGAAATCAAATAGATAAAAATAAATCTTACATGATGCATGTGACCCTAGGTGAAAATTTTTGAATTCAATGGTATAAACTTGTGTTTTTCACGCTTCCGTTCCTTCAATTGGTATCAGAGCCACTATATTTGCCATTTAGATTGTTTATTATATGATTTAATTGTGTGATTTGATCATGAGATGATTGATCCATTGCTGGTTGGATCAAGAGGTGTGGCGGCATGCTTGATGAACTCCAACATGGTGCGCATGGCTTTGGAAGATCATGGTGCGCATGGTTGTTATTAAATTCTGCAATTGTTGCATGATGAAAGGTTCATCATATGACTAATTAAAATGTTTAATTAGGAATTTTAATCACACAATTAAATTATGATTCAAATCAGAATTTTAAAAATTGTTTGAATGTGATTCAAATACGAATTTTAAAAGTTGTTTGAATGTGATTCAAATATGAATTTTTAAAGTTGTTTGAATCATATTTAAATCTGATTTTTTTAAATTGATTGAATAAAATTCAGATCTGATTTTTTAAAAAATGTTTGAATGTGATTCAAATCTGATTTTTTAAAAAATGTTTGAATGTGATTCAAATATGAATTTTTGAAGTTGTTTGAATGTGATTCAAATATGAATTTTTAAATTTGTTTAAATGAGATTCAAATCTGAATTTTTAAATTTATTTGAATCATATTCAAATCTGGATTTTTAAGTTGAATATGAGATATTCAATTTAATTTAAGTATGTATGTTTTATTTAATTGTTAAATAGTGATATGCATGATGGATGATCATGGACTATAAAAGACCAATGTGATTGGATTTATTTCTTTTATGTTTCTTTGGGATTGTAAATTAATTAATTTATTTTAATTTATTTTGGGCATGTATTATTAAGTTTGTAATAATTTTTGGGTTGTAATTTCATTTATTTAAGTTCTTGTAAATTCGCCTTGGTATGCCAAGGATTACTATGTAATATTGGATTGCAAGAAGTTCAAGGAGGTCAAGAGCATTGGTGGGACCAATGGGAGGAATTCAAGATCAAGTGTTGATTATGTACTCCTTCAGCAACTCTTGTAAAATGAATGAATGAAATGCACCTAGGAATGCCCTGATTCAATTCTTGGTGGCTCAGAATTGAATCCCTTAGAAAGTCCATGATCATACCATATTTACTGCTTATCCATGAATGCATGAGATGTATGGAAATGTATGCAATTATATGATATATGCATGCTAAATGGATAATGTGCAAAGTGAGACCTTAATAGTAATTAGAATGACCATAAAATCTTCCAAACAAATGATTAAGTTGGATATGCTATAATTAAAGTAATTATAACATAGGCCCTCCATTGGGGCAATTATTTTAAGAAATTTTAAATAGTTGCATGAGATGCAATTAATTTAAGAGATTTTCTTAAGAATAATTGTTAAGCATGAGATGTTGTAAATATGTAAATGGTTTGGTGGCCAATATTGGATGTACCTGAGGACATTAAAATTATTCACATAATTACTGGCTCAATGGGATCAACTTAACTAATGCAAGATAAGTCAATAATGGATGTACCTGAGATTTTGAGCATTAGGGGCTAGGTAAAGGATTGAACCTCACATGAGATGTGATGGGCAAGGAGTTTCTCACTTATAGTTTATTGTAATTCCAATAATGGATGTACCTGAGGATGATCAATAGAATTATAAGAATTCAATCACCCACTAGAAATCCATCCAACTAGGATTTCCGTTTCCTACTTTGGAAGTGTAGGATTCGCTAAGTTAGTGGGAGGACCAATTTGATTAAAAGACCATAATCATTTTGGTTAATTACATGATACATTTACTAATTAATCTGGTTATTTTCTGCAGTTAATTTTCTGATAAAAATGAGCACAAAACAACCACCACTATCCAATATCCTTGCAAGCATACTTGATCACAATAGGTTGACAGGACCAAATTTGTCTGATTGGCTAAGAAATTTGAAGCTTGTCCTGAACCTTGAACATATAGGATATGTTCTAGATTCAAATGTTCCTGGTCCCTTACCTCCAGAGGCCACACAAGAGGAACATGATACTTTGGACAAGTGGAAGGAACATGATATGAGAGCTAATTGTTACATGCTTGCTTCCATGAGTAATGACTTACAGAAGTAACATGAGAACATGCAGAGTGCGAGTGAGATCCTTCTTCACCTACAAGAGTTGTATGGTGAGCACAACAGGAATGCTAGGTATGAGATATCTAGACAACTATTCCGTATGAGGATGTCTGAGGGACAGAATGTTGGGGATCATGTCCACAAGATGATTCAGCTAATTGAGCAGTTGGAACATCTTGACTTCAACATGGATTTCCAACTACAGACGGATTTGATCCTTCAGTCCCTTCCTGAGTCTTTTGGGAATTTTATGACAAATTTCCATATGACTAAACAGGAATGCACCTTAGCTGGTTTACTCAACATGCTGGTTATTGCCCAAAAGAATATGCCAGGCAATAAAGGGAAAGAGGTAGCTTTGGTTGCATCTTCTTCTGCTGGAAAGTCCAACAAGAAGAAAGGCAATAAGAAAAAGAAAACTCAGATTCCTGGTCCTTCCAAGAAAATAGCTAAACAGAAAAGGAAGACTAAAGCTGATGGAGGCAAAGGAAAGTGTTTCCACTGCCAAAAGGATGGGCACTGGAAAAGGAACTGCCCAGAGTATCTTGCTTCTCTGAAGGACAAGAAGGATACACCTTCGGAAGGTATGTCCATATCTTGTTATTTAGATTCTGATGATACTCATAGTTCATCTACAGCTTGGGTTTTAGATACTGGTGCCAGTTCTCACATTTCTAATGATATGCAGTGTAACACCCTCCCTGTAGCAACTCCGTACATTCTACTGTTCCGGTGACCGGTGTCGGTCCGGACAGCTAGAACGTCCGGAAAAATATTTAAACTAAAGTCAGGAACCATAATTAACTCAAATATTAATGAGAAAAATTTAGTAAAAATTTTAGAAATAAATTACAGTTAAGTCAAATGAGCCGGTGCCCAAGCGATGGGTAACCAGAGGTAAGTTGTGGTTCTCGCAACGAGGAGCCCTAGACCCGGAAAAAAATTCATAAAATAATTTTTGGGACTCCAGAGAAGGGTCATTGAGGTTCCTATGGCATTAGAATGCCAAGAAAATATTTAGAAAAATTTTTCAATCGGTACAGACAATTTTGACCCGTTAAGCCAAACGGAGGGCATTTTGGTCATTTCGCCTTCAGAGGTGATTTTTGGCCGATTTGTCCAGTTAAGTAAATAATTAATATGACATAAAATATGAAGAAATATTGCTAAAAATTAAATTGAAATGTGGTAGAAAAGAAAAGAAAAGAAAAATGAAGGAAATTAGGGATAATGACATCACATGATGTCATTTACATACCCTCCACCAATCACCATTCAATAAGTTTTTTTTTAAACAATTAAAAGAGACAAATGGACCCAAAATTCTGTTGTTTCCTTCTTCTTCTTCAGCCAAAACGTGAATCTCTCCCTCTTCTCCCTCCATTGATTTTCAAACAAAAGCTTCATTTCTCATGCTTCCTCACCATATTTCCTCAAGACCCCAACACTAAAATGAATCCTTGGACCTAGAGAAAGTGTTTGGCAGCCAAGAGAGTATAAGAAAATGAAGATTTAACTTGGAAAAATCTGCCCTACAAGAGGTTAGTGACCAAAACCTTAAATTTCAATTCAATTTCATGTTTAAGCACTATATTGGTGATTAAATGACAAAGAAACTTGATGAAAGACATTGGTATGCCATCCCTTATTTTTGGCAGCCATGGTTAGGGTTTGATGGTGTTGAATTTAATGAAGTTAAATGGGTAATAGGGCTGCCCACAATATGTATTTGCTAAGTAGATTGATGAAATAAAGTGAAAATGCATGATTTTGAAATTGTTGAGCTAGGGTTTGGGAGTGAAACTTGGATTTAGCTTATGCAATTGTGAAAGAACATTTTAATGGTCAATTAGTGACCATTTTAGGTATGTTGACCATAAATTGGACTGAAAAATGGCATGGCAAAGTGAATGTGTAGGCTGCCCTAGGACAGCAGCAATGGACTGAAATTTCAGTCCAATTACACAGCCATAACTTGGGCTGTGTTAGTCCAATTGGTGTTTGGCCAATTGGACATGAAACTAGGCTTATAATGGCACATTTTTGCTGAAGAAACCATGCCCAAAAGACCAAAGCAAGAGGACCAAAACTTGGCCCCAATCCGGATACCCTGCAAACAGCCCCTGCAGAATTGACCAAATGAACAGTAACTGTTCATTTGGCCATAACTCACTGTAGATATGGTCAATTGACCTGAAATTTTTACAGCAACAAGATAGGATATAGACAAATAACTTTCATGAAGAACATCACCTCAAATTATGCCATTAACCCATTCAAATTATTGAACAAAGTTGAGTTATCAAACCTGCAACTCTGCAGATTTACATTTGAGCAGTAATGTTTGGATAGCTATAACTCTCTCTAGAAAACTCGGATTTAGGCGATTCTTGAACCGATGAAAACCTAAGGCATAGTAGAACATTTCATATGAAGAAAGTTAGGCCAAATTATGAACTTAACTTGATCAAATTACTGACCAAAGTTGGACCAAAATCTGCTAAAACCCAAAAATGCAGCATGAACAGTGCACGTGAACAGTAAACTTATTTTGGCCATAACTTGAGCTACAAAACTCCAAATGGAGTGATTCAAAAAAGGAAATTCAACTAGACAAAATAAGGAACAACTTTTATGTTTACCATTTCCTCAAATTCCCACTGTAAAAATAACAAATGGAACAGTAAAGATGAAGCATGAAAACCGAAAATTTTGCTCAATTAGCATTAAGCTTAAAAATGGTATTGGCAACCAATACCAACAAGTTTGAAATACAAAATGTGGTATGTTTGAGGTGTTAAGACCAATACACCTATTTTTTTATCCAAAAGTCAACATTTTTGTTGACCAATGAGGTGAATAGTGACACAAAAATCAAAAATTTGCAATTTTGCCAAAATGATCTAAGCTTTGAGAAAGTGACCAAAACCAACAAGTTTTGAATACAAAATGTGGTATGTTGGGAGTACTAAAACCAATGTACCTATTATTTATGCAAAAGTCAACATTTTAGTTGACTAATGAAATGAATAGTGACATGAAAACTTGAAATTCAAAAATTGTGAAACTTAAAAGTGCAAAATGCCCTAGTAGGCCTAATGTGATTGGTTTGGATAGATTGGCATGCCAATAGGGTATTGTTTTAGCAGTACTGCGAAAGGCTTTATGCCGTATTCATGGCTTTTATGCCCGTATTCATGGCTTTTATGCCAATTATGTGATATCATGGCTTTTTAGCCATACTGACTGCATACGTGGTTGACGTTCTGCGTTCCATGGTATGACGGCCCGAGGCACCGCGGTCCAAAGGCCAACGACCGTTATCGATCCGATCGTCCAAAGATAGGTTACTTGGGCATGGAAAAGTATAACTGTGATTGAACTGATTATTAAAGAAAATACGAAAATTAAGTATCAGGAATGATTACCAAAAATACAAAGAAGCTCAAGATCATGAAAAAAATAATTAACGAAATGCATGAAGAAGTTAATATCATAAAACATGATTAGCCCTCGACTAAACAATAAGTTAGTAATTACTCATTTCTTATGAACACAATAGCAAGGAAATTATTATTTTTATTTGCATATTATATTTTCTTGTATTATTGGCACCACTAAGCTTTATGCTTAGCGCGTCGCTTTTGCAACGCGTAGGTACTGAAGATTTGGACAGAGGGCCCAGTAGACCACAGATTCGGTAAGGCAGTTCACAGTTCTGCATAGTGTCCGTGTCACCTCAACTTCTGCAGTGCATTGGTAGGACACTAGGTGTCATTTTGGCATTCTGTAATAAATTTTGATTTTCTCATATGTAATGAAACTTATGTAATGTATTTTGATTTTCATGTAAATAATGCAAATTTGTGCTTGTAAATGGAAAAGTGAATATTGATCTGTGACTGTTACATGACTATCAAACGAGATGGATGATTGAGAAATGAATGTGAACTGAAAAATATTGAGATTTTGATTATTGGAGTTTGAGAGTAATTGAATACGAATATATGAATATTGGAAGTGTTTTTCACAGGTTCCGAAGAACTGTTTTCTCTATTTTTAGCCGGTACTCCGCCGGATTTTCTTTAAAATTTTCGGAACCTTAAATAAATTATAATTTAGATAAATGGCTTAAATAAATTATATTTCACAAGTTATATTCAAAAGGAAGAATAAAAAATGAATTAAGATAAAATAGAGTGCTCGGCACACTGAGTGGCATAACTTGCTCGGCTACACTGTAGTCGGGTAAGGGGTGTCACATTTAGTGGTATCAGAGCCAGGTTTCGATCCTGGGACCTGTGGGTTATGGGCCCACCGATTGTAGCATGCCTTGCTCGGCTACACTGTAGTCGGGTGAGGGGTGTTACATGCAGGAACTAGCAAACAGTAGCAGCTTGCGTTCTCAAGATATTAGAGTCCGGATTGGCAATGGCTCAATTGTTGAAGCTTTAGCCATTGGATCTAAATCTTTTTACATGTTTAGACATGTTTTTTGTTTGGATAATATTTTATATGTACCTGATGCTTTTAAGAACATCATTTCTATATCTAGTTTGACTAGAAATGGCTATGAATTTCAGTTCACTGATGATGTTTGCAATATTTATTTTGGAAATAAATATGTTGGTTTGGGTTATATGAATGATGGTCTTTATTATTTGGATAATAATGACAAACACAAATTGAATGCAAGTGATCTAAAAGAATGCAATGCCATGGTGAAAACCAACTCAAGTTCAAAATATATTTGGCACTTAAGATTATGTCATATTGCAGAAGATAGGATTGCAAAATTGGAGAAAATGGGGATTCTATTCTCATTGGGCTCTGAGCCTACTCCAACTTGTGAATCTTGCCTTCAGGGTAAAATGACTAGATCACCCTTTGTTGGACAAGGGCTAAGAGCTGAAAATATTTTGGAGCTAATACATAGTGATGTATGTGGTCCATTTAAAGAAATGGCTAGAGGGGGTTTTCATTATTTTATTACCTTTACTGATGATAAATCAAGGTTTGGGTATTTGTATTTGATGAAATACAAACATGAATCTTTTGAAAAGTTCAAAGAATTTAAATCTGAAGTAGAAAATCAAACAGGAAAGAATATTAAAGCTCTTCGATCAGATTGTGGAGGTGAATATTTGAGTACTGAATTTGATGAATACTTGAGAGAGCATGGCATTGTTTCTCAGCTGACTCCTCCAGGAACGCCACAGCTGAATGGTGTATCTGAAAGGAGAAATCGTACCCTATTGGATATGGTACATAGTATGATGAGCTATGCTGATATGCCAATCTTCTTTTGGGGATTTGCATTAGAATCAGCTTTGTATATTTTGAATAGGATTCCATCAAAATCAGTTTCTTCCACACCTTATGAGATATGGCATTGAAGATTTGGGGTTGTCCAGCTTATATCAAAAAGCTGAACACTGATAAATTAGAGACCAGATCAGAAAAAGGTCGATTTGTTGGATATCCAAAAGATAGTTTTGGATATTATTTTTATTTGCCTACTTCACAAAAGGTTGTGATAAGTAGAGATGCCACATTTCTTGAACAACAGTTTGTTCAAGAAGAAGGCAAAGGAAGGCAAATAGAGTTAGAATTGGAGAATTCTGACCAACCACCAGATCAGATGGATATAGATTCATCTAGTCAACCAATACCCGTTGATGAAACATCTACAGCTGTTCCTCGTAGAACAACCAGGGTATCTCACCCACCAGTGAGATATGGTTTTCTTCATGAAGAAGAACAAGAGTTGTTTACTCATGAAGAAGTAGATGATGGAGATGATCCACTTACCTATGAAGAAGCTATATTAGATATAGACTCTTCAAAATGGATTGATGCTATGAAATCCGAGATTGATTCCATGTATAAGAATCAAGTTTGGGATCTTGTTGACCCACCTGAAGGTATTTTACCTATAGGAAACAAATGGGTTTTCAAGAAGAAAATTGGTTCTGATGGAAAGGTAGAGACCTACAAGGCAAGGCTAGTAGCGAAAGGGTTTCGCCAAAGGCAAGGAATCGACTATGAGGAGACTTTCTCGCCTGTTGCCATGCTTAAATCAATTAGGATTTTATTAGCAATAGCTGCATACTATGATTATGAGATTTGGCAGATGGATGTTAAAACAGCTTTTCTCAATGGATACATTGAAGAAAACATTTTCATGGAACAACCTAGGGGATTTGAATCCCAAGATGGTTCTAAGGTATGCAAGCTAAAGCGATCCATTTATGGGTTGAAATAAGCTTTGAGGAGTTGGAACATCCGTTTTAATGAAGCCATTAAATCCTTTGGTTTTATCAAAAATGAGGATGAGCCATGTGTATATAAGAAGGTTAGTGACAGTTCTATCACTTTCCTTGTCTTATATGTGGATGACATACTGTTGATGGGTAATGACACAGGTATGTTGACGACTATAAAGGTATGGTTGTCAAATATATTCTCCATGAAAGACTTAGGGGAGGCAACCTATATTCTTGGAATTCGCATCTATAGAGATAGAGCGAAAAGAATAATTGGTTTATCCCAAAGTCTATACTTGGAAAAGGTGTTAAAGAGGTCTAACATGCTTGATTCCAAGAGAGGATTGTTACCAGTGAGACATGGTATCCATCTTTCTAAAGAGATGTCTCCAAAGACACCTGAAGAAAGAGATAAGATGGCCAGGATTCCATATGCTTCGACTATTGGAAGTTTAATGTATGCAATATTGTGTACTAGGCCGGATATCGCATATGCTGTTAGTTTGACTAGCAGGTATCAATCCAATCCAGGTTTGGAACACTGGATAGCTGTCAAGAATATTCTTAAGTACTTGAGAAGAACTAAGGATTTATTCTTGATTTATGGAGGTGGAGACTTGCAATTGGATGGTTATACTGATTCTGATTTCCAATCAGATATCGATGATAGAAAGTCTACCTCTGGATATGTGTTCATTTGTAATGGAGGTGCGATCGGTTGGAAGAGTTCCAAGCGAGCACGATTGCAGATTCCACTACGAGGTCGAGTATATTCTTTGCATCGGATCTGCAAAGGAAGCTGTTTGGATAAAGAAGTTCGTGACAGAACTTACAGTAGTTCCTTCCATTGAGTCAGCAGTTCCACTACACTGTGACAATAATGGAGCATTCATACAGGCTAAGGAACCAAGGTCTCACCAGAAATCCAAACACATAGAAAGGCGCTACCACATTATCAGAGAAATAGTTGGGCAAGGCGATGTAGCCATGCAGAAAATAGCATCAGCTGAAAATCCAGCTGATCCATTCACTAAGCCTATGTCACAGACTCAGTTAGACCGACATCTTGAGAAGATAGGTCTAAGATATTGTAATGAATGGCTCTAGTGCTAGTGGGAGATTGTTAGTAGTATGCCCTAGAGCATATCATTTAGTATCTATCTTGTACATATTTTTATTAATAAAAGGCATTTCCACTTTTCCGTTTACATAATATATTTATGTGTAATAGAAAAGGTCCATTGATATTTTGTTAGAAATATTATTCTTAAGTTGTTAAGAATATGAGTGACAATATTTCTAGCATGAAGTATCATAAATAGGTTCACAATCGAGGATACTTCATAATAAGGACATGACTTATCCAGAAAGATTGTATTCATGTTTGTTCCCAAGTTATTTATATGAGATATAAATAAGATGGAATGGTGAGTCTCATGCCATATAACAAACATGATAGGCACTTATAAATGATAAGTAGGCAGAACCGGTGACACTTATGACAAGCACATGGAGTTTACTCTTGTCAATGTTTTGTCATAAATCATATCAGTGCATATAATCTTTAGACCTGAGATAGCACAATTATCTTGTATATAGGTAGTTTGAGTTTGATACTGCTTTCATACTTGTACTGTGTATGGGTATATGGGCATGTGTTGGCTCCTACTAGTTATATATGGAGGTAGGTGTTGATCAAGATGGAATCTGTTCCTCTAAGTAAATAGAGATAAAATCCTATGTTCATTTAATTGTTCTTGATGTTTCAAGTTCCTGGCCAGGACAGATAGATTTATTCAGAAAAGAGTTTCTGATGAGAAAATCTTTTTAATCAAGAGCTGGAATTAAAAGAGAACATAATATTCATAGCAAATGGAGTTTGACATAAACCATGACTCCGGCTTGAGTTGGGATTTTGTAACAGAGAGATTCTAGTGCATGGTAACATATGATTATAGGTTCATTTAAGGTAAACCTTATTACTAATTGGGTGGCCATGGAATGTTATGCTAGGTGTTAACCATGGTCTATGAGGTTCATAAAATGATTTAGAGAAATCATTTATCGTAAGAAAGAGTTCTGATGATATTAAGAGTTGATATCATGTCTCATTGCCAATTAGTGATGAGCCTAGTAAGTCACACACATACACAAGTTATCACCTAATTAAATATGATTTAGTTAATTAATTAAAGAGTTTAATTGATTAATTGAATAGGTTTGGTTTACAATTAGTTTGCAAAGTCCCTAGCATGACTTGAAACCAAATCTAGATTATTGGATGTATAATATAAGTTAAATTTATATTTAAAGTGTTTAAATATGAATTTAATTAATGAGAAATTAATTAATTAATTTATATTTGATATAAATTAATTAGAAGAAGAAAAATAATTATTTTGGGTTGAGAACTCAAAATTAAGACACAGGGGCATTTTGGTCATTTTGCAGTGTGACACGTGGCACCATGAGATGGTGACACATGGCATAACACATAAGCTTGCCAAATGTATTTTAATCATGTAAGATGATTAAAATCAAGATTACATATAGGTTTGACTCTTGGCACAATGTGATTGGGTCACTTAAACCTAGAGCTAATCAAAGGTTGACATGTGACAAGGGCTTAATGTGTTAACCTAGCTATTTAAGTGTTGTTATGACAAAATAAAATACAACCAGAAACCACACTCCTTGGTCATGCCATTTTGCAGCCCTCCCTCTATTCTTCTTCATCTCTCATCAATTCAAAAAGATTAGCCATCAATCTCTTGAATTAAGAACGCTAGAAATTGTTTCTAGTATCCTGTTTACATCTCTAATCTCTTAAAAGGCAGAACTTGAATTTCTAATTAATAGAAAAGGCTTTAGAAGCTGTTCAAGGCCTGCCATAGGTGTTCTTGGTGTGGACAAGCTAGAGGGACAACATCTGGTGTCCTGAAGACGAATCTCAAAGGCGCAGACACGCTGCGGTGCATCAAGAGGTTAGTGTAATCGTTCTTGATTTAATCTAGGGTTCTAAAATTAATCTGATTAATTTTAAAATCTTAAATGACAAATACAGATCCAAAAACATATTAAAAGAGTTTTAATATGTTGTTTATCATTGAAATCAAATAGATAAAAATAAATCTTGCATGATGCTTGTGACCCTAGGTGAAAATTTTTGAATTCAATGGTATAAACTTGTGTTTTTCACCCTTCCGTTCCTTCAGGAAGAACATGATTTGAGGATTGTTCTGCAAACCCCGTGAGAAAAGAAGCTGTATGCTAAGCTGTCCAAGTGTGAATTCTGGATGAGTGAAATCTCCTTTCTTGGACAAATAGTTTCAGTAGAGGGGATTAGAGTAGATCCCAAAAAGATAGAAGCAGTGATGGAATTGAAGCCTCCTAGAAATACAACTGAGGTCAAAAGTTTCTTGGGGCTAGCTGGGTATTACAGAAGATTTGTGAAGGGGTTCTCTCTTATAGCTGCTCCAATGACCAAGTTATTGCACAAGAATGTGAAATTTGGCTAGAACGACAAGTGCCAAGCCAGTTTTGAGAGGCTGAAGGCTATATTGACAGAAGCATTAGTGTTAACACAGCCAGTGTTGAGAAGAGACTTTGTGGTCTACAGTGATGCCTCACATAATGGGCTAGGGTGTGTATTGATGAAAGAGGGGAAAGTGGTTGCCTATGCTTCCAGGCAGTTAAGGCCACGTGAACAGAACTACCCTACTCATGACTTAGAGTTAGCAGCAATTATCTTCGCACTGAAGATATGGAGGCATTATTTATATGGTGAAAAATGCTACATCTATACAGACCACAAGAGTCTAAAATATATGCCAACCCAGAAGGAGCTCAATCTTAGACAGAGGCGATGGATTGAGTTCCTAAAGGACTATGATTGTGTGATAGATTATCATCCTCGGAAGGCAAATATAGTTGCTGATGCTTTGAGTAGGAAGTCCATCACAGCTTTAAGATCACTAAATGCCTGTCTGTCCTTAGCTCAAGATGGAGCTATTTTGGCTAAGTTACAAGTGAGGCCAAACCTGCTACAGCAGATACAGGATGGGCAAAAGACAGATGAAAAATTAATAGCCATTGTGGATAAAATTCCAGAGGGAAAGGAAACTGAATATGAGATAAAAGCAGATGGGTGTCTGTACTACAGAGGAAGAGTGTGTGTACCAGATGATGGGGAACTAAAGACTAGTATTCTAAAAGAAGCACACACTAGTATTTATGCTTTACACCCGGGAAGCACAAAAATGTATAATGATTTGAAGCCTCATTATTGGTGGCCTGGTATAAAGAGGGATATAGCTGACCATGTGACTAAGTGTTTGACATGTCAGCAAGTTAAAGTAGAACATCAAGTTCCATCAGGATTGCTACAGCCTATAAGCATACCTGAATGGAAATGGGACCGGGTCACTATGGATTTTGTTAGTGGTCTACCTCTCACCCAAAGGAAGCATGATGCAGTGTGGGTGATAGTGGATAGATTAACGAAGTTAGCACATTTTCTGCCAGTTAGGACTGACTACTCACTGGAGAAGCTAGCAGAATTGTATATCAGTGAGATAGTTAGACTACATGGAATCCCACTTTTCATCATATCTGACCGAGACCCAAGGTTTACATCGAGATTCTGGAAAAAGTTACAAGAAGCCTTGGGCACACAACTCCGCTTTAGCATGGCTTTTCATCCCCAGACGGATGGACAGTCAGAACGAGTAATCTAGGTAAACCTAAAAACTAATTGAATTTTCGCAATTAATAAATTGAAATGATAGTAACAATGTGAATTATGTAATAGATCCTGGAGGATATGCTGAGGAGTTGTGTCATTGAGTTTGAGGGGAGTTGGGATAGATACCTCCCACTGGCAGAATTTGCATATAACAATAGCTACCAAGCTAGCATTCAAATGGCTCCGTATGAAGCACTGTATGGGAGGAAATGTAGACTGAATTGGGCAAAGATAAATTGGTAGGACCAGACCTGGTGAAACAGACTGAGGAAAAAGTGAAGATAATCAAAGCTAAACTGAAGGTTGTCTCAGATAGACAGAAATCTTATGCTGACTTGAAGAGAAAAGAGATAGAGTACGCAGTTGGCAATAAAGTGTTTCTCAAAGTCTCACTATGGATGAAAGTACTGAGGTTTAGAAGAAAGGGTAAGTTAAGCCCTAGGTTCATTGGCCCATATGAAGTCATTGAGCGTGTGGGACCAGTGGCCTATCGGCTAGCTTTACCACCAGAACTGGATAAAATTCATATTGTATTCCATGTTTCTATGTTGAGAAGATATCACTCAGACCCTTCACTTGTCATTTCCATGGAAGAGATTGAAATCCAGCCAGACTTGACATATACAGAAGAACCTATACAGATCCTAGCATGCGAAGTGAAGGAACTGAGAAATAAATAAATTCCACTGGTGAAAGTGCTTTGGAGGTGCCACAACACTGAAGAAGCAACTTGGGAAAGTGAAGAGATGGTGAGGCAACAGTTCTCTCAACTGTTTGCATTAGGTAAATTTCGAGGACGAAATTTTTCTTAGAGGGGAAGAGTTGTAACATCCTCACTTTAGCTAGTCCATACAGTTTACTATTCCGGTGACCAATGTCAGTCCGAACAGCTAGAACGTCCGGAAGAATATTTAAACTAAAGTGAGGAATCATAATTAACTCAAATATTAATAAGAAAAATTTAGGAAAAATTTTAGAAATAAAATACAACCAAGTTAAATGAGCCGGTGCCCTAGCGATGGGTAACCTAGTGAGAAGTTGCGGTTCTCACAACTAGGAGCCATAGACCCAGGGGAAAATTATAAAATAATTATTGGGACTCCAGAGAAGGGTTATTGAGGTTCTTATGGCATAAGAATGCCAAGGAAATACTTAGAAAAATTTTTCTATTGGTACAGACAATTTTAGCTCATTAAGCCAAACAGAGGGCATTTTGGCCATTTCGTCTTCAGAGATGATTTTTGGCCAACTTGTCCAGTTAAATAAATCATTTATATAACATAAAATATGAATAAATGTTGTTAAAAATTTAATTGCAATTAAATAGACAAGAAAAGGAGAGAAAATGAAAGAAAATGGAATTATGACATCATAATGATGTCATTAAGATTCTCCCAACCTATCCAATATGGACACATGGCATAAACTTATTTTAAAGAGACAAAATGGACTGAAAATAAATAAAAAATCAGATCTCTCTCTCCCTTTCTTCTTCCTTGCCGTGACCCTCCTCCATAACCACCATTTTCAAGCTTTTTCAAAGCTTGATTTCATTAACTTCTACCCAACAAAACCCTATACTCCCAACACAAAAAAGTATTCTTGCATCTTGGTGGTTCTTTTGAGAGCAGAAAGAAGAGGAAAAATAAGAACCCTAGCAAGTGGGGAAACTTCACTCCATAGAGGTTAGTGACCTAACCTTAGTTTTCACCTTAAATTCATGTTAAGGACTATGTATGAGTGCAATTTATAAAGAAAATTTATTGAATACCATTTGTATGCCAACCCATAATTTTCAGCAGCCATGGTTAGGGCAAGATTTTGATAATTTTAATGAAGTTAAAAGGGTAGTATGGCTGCCCATAATATGCATCTTGTAAGTGAAGTGATGAAATGCAATGATAATGCATGGTTTTGTAATGTTGAGTTAGGGTTTGGGGTGGAAAAATGAGACTTTGGCCACGTGGTGATGGAAATAAGCTTTAATGGTCAATTATTGACCATTTGGTTTGGTTTGAATAAAAAATGAAGTGAATTGTGTAGTGGGATTTGGGTTTGGTATGGCTGCCCTTGGTGACCTGCAGGATTGGACATGAGTTCAGCAGGTTTGGGTAGCAATAACTTGGATTGTAGAGGCTCAATTGGTGCAAGGCCAATTAGACATGAAACTAGACACATAATGGCACAACTTTGGTGAAGAAACCATGCCCAGAAAACCAAACCAAGTGGACTTAAAGATTGCCCTAATCCGGGGGACCTGCATTCTGTCTAGGCAAAATGACTAAATAAACAGTGTTAAGTAATTTGGCCATAACTCAATGTAGAAAGGTCTAATTGAACTGAAATTTTACCAACAACAAGCTGAGATATAGATCTACAACTTTCATGAAGAAAACTAACCCAAATTATGACCAGAACTTATTCAAAAAATGAGTTGCAGTCACTATTCCAAGTACTGTAGATTTGGTCAGTCCAGAAATTCTGGACAAAATTTTAATTCGGGCAGTTGTGGTTTTTGGGCCATAAATTGAGATACAAAACACCAAATGGAGTGATTCAAAAAAATGAAATGCAACTAGACAAAATAAGGAACAACTTTCATGTTGATCATTTTGCCAAATTCTCACTACAAAAATGACTATTGGAATAGTAAACACAAAGCATGAAAACTGAAAATTCTGTCCAATTAACATTAAGTTTAGAAATGGTATTGGCAACTAATACCAACAAATTTAGAATGCAAAATGTGGTATGTTGGGAGTATTAGAACCAATGTACCTATTGTCTATGCAAAAGTCAACATTTTTGTTGACCAATGAAATGAATAGTAACACTAAAACTTAAATTTCAAAAATTGTGAAACTTAAAAGTGTAAAATGCCCTAGTATACCTAGCAAGATTGGTTTGGATAGGTTGGCATGCCAATAGGGTTCTGTTAGCAGTACTGCATATGGCTTCACGCCATTATGTGTTTCATGGCTTCCCATGCCATTCTGTGACATAATAGCCTTTGGCTATGTTATTTGAGTTGATATACTTGGGTTTTAACCCTGATAATTATTACAGCTTATTAGCTGTTCTATTGCACACTGGGAGACACAATGTGACCGGTGTTGTGATGGTCCGAGGTGCTTAGTACCCAGTGCCAATTTACCCATTTATCCAGTCTAGTTGACTAATATGAGTTACTCGGGCAATGATAATAATTTTACCAAATTTTAATCGAATAATATTGTAAATAATATCAGAAATTGAGTCTATTCTAAAATGTAAACATACATTTTGCATACTTATTTTTATTATATTTTTTTCTATTCTATATTGTCACCACTAAGCAGAATTGCTTAGTGCGTCACTTTTGCCACACGTAGGTACTGGAGACCTAGCTGGGGAGCCCAGCAGATATTAGACAGGGTGAGCCTTCAGAGCTGCATCCGGAGTCCAGAGTCATCTCACCTCTGCAGTGCATATGGTAGGACATTAGGATTTTGGGTAGCATTTTGTATTAGTTTTGGGATTATAACTATAAGCTCTTATAATTATTTAATAATGTAAATATATGAAATTTCATATTATTGAAATTTTCTGTATATTATATTGAGAAATATTTATGAATGTGCTTTCAGTGATGATGTGAACAGAAAAGAAAAATTTCTGAAAATAGTGTTGTGATTTGAGATTGAGATTTTGAGATTGACTTGAATGTGTATAATGGAGTTTGGATTTGGAAATTATATTGGAAGTGTTTTTAAACAGTCGGAGAAATTTTTTTCAATTTATAGCCGGCACTCTGCCGGATTTTCTATAAAATTTGCAGAAAAATTCAGATTTATCAAAAACTGAAAATAAATGAATTAAAAGGGATAAATTGTAATTGAAACATGAATTGGTGCTCCAGCACACTGAGTGACATAACTTGCTCTGCTACACTATAGATGGGTAAGGGGTGTCACAAATGGGAGTCAATTGCACCCTCGACGATCCTACCAATAGACCATAAACAAGCAAAGTCCAGCTAAAAACTATAAACAAGTGCTTTTTGGGAGGTAACCCAAAAATTTTTTCTGAACTTTTCTTTTTTTTTTTTTTCTTCTTTTTCATATTGACTTTTGTTTCATACTCATTAGCATTTCATTTTGTAGGAATCTTTGGAAAGGGGAGTAGAGAACAAGAAGGAAAGGAATCACCAAGTCAAAACCACAAAAGGGAAAATTGGACAAAACCAGGGAAGTATCTCTATTGCTAAACTTCACATTCATTCCAAGTGTTGTGGTGATAAACATTTTTCATTTGACAAAAATTTGAAAAATCAGAATATTACACGGGTCGTGTACTGGTTTTACACGCCCTGTGTAACTTTCTGGAAGTCCGTAAAATTCCTGCATTTTTAACTCTGAGGGAGATAGAAAGTTACACAGGTCCAAAGTCAAATTTACACAGACCGTGTAATGTCTCTAGCGGAATAACTTAAAGCTAGGGAGTTACACGGGCCTCCTTGTATTTGACACGGGCCGTGTAACATATCCAGTAAAGAAACTCGATAGACAGAAAGTTACACGGGTCCCCGAGCTCATTTACACGGGTCGTGTACTACGATAGAATTTGAAAATTTTGGGCAAAAATTTACACGGTGTAACACCCCTATTTGCATAGCCTGGTATATTTCACTATTTCGGTTATCGATGTCGGTCCGGACAATTAAGGGGATTAGAACCATACTTAAGACAACTAGATAAGCCCTGAACACAAATAATTAGTAATTGCCAATTAGTTAAGTATAAATAAGAAAAACAAAACATAAGAAGTTAAACGAGCCAAGAGTCACAGCGATGGGTAACCTTCTCGGGAAGGACTGCGAAGTCAATTTAAACTCAAATTTCAAATCGTAAAATGTGACGCTGCGGTCCTTAGGACTATTGCAAACACAGTGGAAAAGAGAAAATCACGAAAAAGAATTGTTAAGTCAGTCAAATAATTAGGTCAATGAGTCAGAAGAAATATTAAATTACTTGCAAACAAGGATGAACCGACGAGGGGCAATTTGGTCAATTGATCCCGAGAGCTGACTCCTAACCTGACTGTCAAATAAAATCGAAGAAAAGAAAATTTCAGAATCGGGTATTAAATTAAAGAACTAATGAAAAAATAAAAAGAAAAAAAGAAGAAAAAGAAAAAGTGAAAAAGGTGATGACATCATGCATGACATCATGCATGATGTAATAAACATAATAATAGAGAATTAAATTTTGGACAAATTATTGGTCTTCTATAATGATAAGTTTATAAAAAAAGAAAAAAAAAGAAAAAAAAAGTAAAAAGAGTTTTCTTCCTCACCATTGCCATCTCTCTCTCACTCACTCTCTTACTCTCACTTAAACCTCCATTGAAGCTCACTTTGAGCTTGGAGAAAACTTAAATTTAGCCATAGAGATAGTAAGGTCCTTATTTAAACCTTGTGTATGAGCTTTGGAAGGAAGATTAAAGAAGCAAAGGAAAGGAAAGAAAGAAGAGAATTGATGAAATTGGAGGTAAGTAATCTAGTTTGAGAAATTTAGTTTCTTAGTTACGTTTTTAGTTTAAATAACCTAGAACTCAACTTAAAAATGAAAGTAAACGCTTGTTAAGGGACCATAGGAAATTCAGCCAGCCTAGGGAGATATTGGATTTGATGGAAAATATTGGAATTAAAGTGTTAGAGAAGTTGGGTTAAGTGTGTATATGTGATTTGTGTAGTTGGATTGCATGAATTGTGATGATTAAACAAATTAGTGTTTTGGCACCTAGGGTTTTGAAAGCCAAAAATGTGAGAATTGGTCAATTGGTGTGTTTGACCTTGTTTGAGATGAAAAATGGTCATTTGTGACTAATTGAGATGTGTTGGAAGTGTTGGAAGTGAGTTTGAATTCGGATTGAAAATGGTCATGCTGTAGGCAGCATGACCAAGGTCTCTTTGAGGGACCAAAACAGAAAATTTACAAGTCCAATTGGTAGGAGACCAACTGGGAATTAAAATAGACACAAAATGGAACATTTTTCATATAGGAATCATGCCCAAAAAGTGACCATAACCTAGTGAACAAATTGACCAAATTCGGATTTCTGCAGTCTGACCTGTACAAAAATGACTAAGTTTATTCATTTGGCCATAACTTGGGCTAGGTATGTCTAAATGACTTGAAATTTTACCAGTGGATAGTTAAGATATAGACCTAAAACTTTCATGAAGAACACAAACCCAAATTATGCACTTAACCAAGTAATTTAGCCACCCAAAATTGGTGACCTAAAACTGCCAGAACCAGTTTAGTGCCCAGAAATTTGGGTTAAGTCCAATCCGGCGGCCATGATTCAAATGGCTATAACATGAGCTGAAAAACTCAAAATGGAGTGATTCAAAGAGGAGAATAAAGTGAAGACATTAAGGAACAATTTCTATGAAGAAACCATAGCCCAATTCTAATAGCAAAATGACCAATGGAATAGTGCAACCTAAGACACCAAAATTGAAAATTTGCAATTTTGCCTTAAAGACTTAAGTTTTGAGAAAATGACCAAAACCAACAAGTTTGGTAACCAAAATGTGGTATGTGGGTGAAGTTGGAGTTCCCATTCCTATTAAGCCTTAGAAAGTCAACAAATTGACTTGAATAGTATAGTGAATAGTAACCCCAAAACACAAATTTTAAAGAACATCAAGTTTAGCGTATATAAGCTAGATAAAAGTGAATTTGAATTTATTTTTGGATTTATGCTAAGTTATGGTACTGAAACACTGTGAAACTGTGTGTTTTAGCTGAAAAAGGCTCAAAAAGTCTAAGAGACTGAGTCAAGGCCTAGAGGCAACTCACGTCAGGTTTGTGCACAATAAACTCTATTTTTTCATTTTATCCTTGAAAAATTGATTTAGTACGCATTATGAGTTTAAGAACTTTTTTGTTGCCACTTTGTGATGAGATTGTAACTTTGGAAATTGATTTAATTTTTGTATGCAATATTTGAATAAAATGTTTGAAGTGGATTTTTGATTCACACTTAGCATGACAATGCCTTATTATTCCTCCTCCATTTGTGGGGTTGAGATCGATTATTTTTCTCCCTCTCTGGTTTACCAGTTGAGGTTCTAGATTGGATGAGTACTCATTAGCTAGCTAGCCACCTCCCTCATTGATTTTGATTAGTGAGGTTGTAGATTGCTTTGTGGTTGTGTACAATGCAGCATTGATTGAAAATTTTGTATCATGGCTTAAGTTGTGTTTGAATTGGCAACATTGTGTTTATTAAATTATTTGACCCAAAATTTTTTATGATGAGCTTTGATAATTTGTGAAATGTAATTGTGCAACATTTAAATTGTGTTTTGTCAATGAATGATTTATGTATTGTATTTTAAAATTTTTATTGTGCACCACTGAGTATTTTTATACTCAGTGATAGCTTATTTTGTTGTCACAGATAAGAGCAAGGAGAAAGCAATAGGTGAGCTGCTACTGATATTGAGGACTTCACTGATCCTTTTTATACGGGTATTTATTTATACCCTTGTAATTAATTAATGTAAATATTGTAATATTTATGTATCAATAGAAAGTTAAGCAGTTGTATAATAAATTGTAATAATATTATTTTTGTATTTAATGTCTGTAAATTAAACTTGTGAATGTAAATTAGCTTTATTGAATGAAACGATGAAATATTTTGAGATGACAAACTAGGATTAAATTGTGGAATTATTTTGAAGTGGAATTGACTTGAGTTATGTTGAATTGGGATTATTTGGAGGTTGGGAGTTGTGGAAAAATTTATTGGAAGTATTTTTACAGGTATTTGAAGAACTGTTTTCTCCATATATAGACGGCACTCTGCCAAAATTTTTATAAAATTTACAGAAGAATAAAATGGAAAAAATTTTTTACTAATTTTGAGACTTCAATTAAATGTTTTTAATTCCTACCAACATGCTCACCACTTCCAAAATGTGAGAAAATGGTTTTAAAATCCCTTGTTGTAGCACGCCTTGCTCGGCTACATTGTAGAGTGTAGCCGAGCAAGGCGTGCTACATTCGGGTGAGGGGTGTTACACTTGTAGTGTACTTAATGAATTATCAGTAGGTGAAGTTCGGTAGTTCATTAGGTATTCTACGGGATCATGTTATGCCTTACAGAGGGGTAAGGTGTGACATGTTTTAGTGGTATCAGAGCATGGTTTTCCAATAAATTTTGACTATGTGTATGAATATTTCTTTGATAAGTACAATTGCTCAAGTGTCTTTAATTGATACATATGACATATTTACATCATGAATATGTACTAACGGAGGTCAACCTCCTTGTGTTTGATCTCAGGAAGTAGAAATTTTGGGAAAATGGAATGGAAGAAGTATATCATTCCGTGGAACAATCTATTGAGGCTGAGGTTCAAAGGGAAGCCCCAGCACTCCAGAACGTGAGTGGGTCAGCCATTCCAGCTCCTACTCCAGCACTGCAATTTCCTACTCAGTTTGCACAGTAGATGGCTGCGTTTTTCTAACAAATGGCGGGAAATGTGCCATCCCAAGCTCAGATGCAAGCACCTATAGCACAACCACAGTCCTCAGCTCGATATTATGAAAAATTGATGAAATTTGGGGCCACCAAGTTTAAGGGCACTGTGGATCCACTGGAGGCAGAATAGTGGTTAGAGCGAATGGAACGGGTTTTCAGGAAGCTGCAGTGTGCAGAAGAGCTGAAGTTCGAGTATTCTCTTTCTTTGTTGCAAGGGGATGCGTATAAATGGTGGAAGACCATCCCCCACAGCCTGGTAGAACCTCCAGTCCTTACTTGGTCAGACTTTTTGAGGGAGTTTTGACAGAAGTGGGTCCCGATGCATATGTGGATATGAAGTTACAAGAATTCCTGAGTTTGAAACAAAGGGACAGAACCATAGCAGAATATGAGAGAGATTTCTCTCGATTGAGCCACTACGCTGGAAGCTTAGTCTCCACCCCCAAAGATAGATGTAAGAGGTTTGAGGCCGGGTTAAGGCCGAATCTGAGAATGCAAGTTGTGGGTTTCCGACATCATAATTTCTCTGAGTTGATCTCACAGGCCCTGGAACTAGAAAGGATAGAATCAGAAGGGGTAGTGAAGAAAGGTACACAAGAGAAAGAGCAGACTGAAAATACTACTGGTCAAGCACCTAAAAGTGGTTCAAGGAAGAGGAAATAGTATGGGGAATCTAGCTCTTGCAGATCTGGCAGAGGCAGATTCTCTGGCCAAAGACCACCCTGGTCTGGTCAGCAGACCCAACAAGCTTCTCGAGGATCTTTATCTGTCCGGCAGTGTGAAACCTATGGTAGAACACACGGTGGGGTGTGTTTCAAGGCCATAGGTGCATGTTATAACTGTGGAGGGAGCGGACATTTTGCTAAGGATTGTACTAGTCCACGCCGGTCTGGACCTTCTGCTACATCTGAGGGATCAGCCCAAGTCTCTGCACCTAGAGGGTCACAATCAGCTGGTAGAGGTAGAGGCAGAGGTAGGGGTCCTAGTAACACTCATGGAAGTCAAAGCACTGTTAACTATCCAGTATTCAGTGGCGTACCAGTCAGAGTTTATACAATGCGTCAGAGGGAGGAGGCTGAAACATCAGACATAGTAGCTGGTATTTTCTCCATCCTTGACCAAGATGTATATGTGTTGTTTGATCTTGGCTCCACACATTCATATGTTAGTGCTAGTGTGATGTGTTCTACTGCTATTCAGTGTGTACTAATGGATTATGATGTGCTAGTAACTAGTTTATTAGGCCAGGAGGTTAGGGTAAATAAATTATATAGGGATTGTCCTTTAGTGATCCAAGGACACACTTTTCTATCTAATTTGATTGAAACGCCCTTCAGAGTTTATGACATTATCTTGGGCATGGATTGGTTAGCCAGGCATCATGCAACGATTGACTGTAGACTGAAGACAGTCACTTTTGGTCTTCCTCAGTATGGTGATGTAGTAATACATGGGGAGAGATAGTTATTGCCTTCAAACATCATTTCAGCTGCACTGGCAAGGAAAATGATTAGGAAGGGGTGTGAGGCATACTTGGCACATGTGATAGACACCCAAATGTGTAGTCCAGCATTGAGGGACATCCCCACAGAATGTGACTTTCCAGATGTGTTTACTGATGAATTGCCAGTATTACCTCCAAAAAGAGAAGTGCAGTTTGAGATTGATGTTATGCGTGGTGTAGACCCAATCTCTATAACGCCATACAGAATGGCACCAGTAGAACTAAAAGAATTGAAAGTGCAGTTGCAAGAGCTGCTTGACAAGGGCTTTATCTGCCCTAATGTGTCACCTTGGGGAGCACCAGTGTTGTTTGTAAAGAAGAAAGATGGCACTATCCGATTATGCATTGACTATCGGCAGTTGAATAAGGTGACAATAAAGAACAGATACCCATTGCCCCGCATTAATGACTTGTTTGATCAGTTGAGGGGTGCAGCTGTGTTCTCCAAAATTGACCTGAGATCAGGTTATTATCAGTTGACAGTACAAGAGCTGAGTATTTCTAAAACTACCTTTAGAACCCGTTATGGCCATTATGAGTTTTTGGTTATGCCATTCGGGTTAACTAATGCTCCGGCTGCTTTTATGGATATGATGAACACTATCTTCAGACCATACCTCGACCAGTTCGTGGTTGTGTTTATAGATGATATATTGGTTTACTCGAGGAGTGCAGAAGAGCATGATAGACATCTGCGGATTGTACTACAATCTTTGAGGGAGAAACAGCTATACGCCAAATTATCGAAATGTGAATTTTGGCTGAAGGAGATATCCTTTTTGGAGCACATAGTATCAGCAGAGGGTATTAAGGTAGATCCTAGCTCCTAGCAAGATAGAAGTTGTCCTTAATTGGAAGCCACCCAGAAATATCATAGAGATTCGCAGTTTTCTGGGGTTAGCTGGATACTACCGTCGATTTGTAAAGGGATTCTCTATGTTGGCAACTCCATTGACCAAGCTGCTTAAGAAGGATGTGAAATTTTAGTGGATGAATAAATGCCAGCAGAGTTTTGATGAATTGAAGAGGTATTTGATTGAGGCTCCAGTCTGGACTTTACCTACACTGGGTAAAGAATATACAGTTTACAGCGATGTTTCTCATAATGGGTTAGGTTGTATGTTGATGCAAGATCGGAATGTCATTGCCTATGCATCACGCCAGCTAAAACCGCATGAGAGGAATTATCCGACACATGACTTGGAGCTTGCAACTATTGTATTCACTCTTAAGATCTGGTGTAACATCTTCATTTTAGCTACTCCGTACAGTCTACTATTCTGGTGACCAGTGTCGGTATGGACAGCTAGAACGTTCGGAAAAATATTTAAACTAAAGTGAGGAACCAAAAATTAACTCAAATAATTAATAAGAAAAAAATTAGGAAAACTTTTAAAATAATTCTTGGGACTCTAGAGAAGGGTCATTGAGGTTCTTATGGCATTAGAATGCCAAGAAAATACTTAGAAAAATTTTTCAATCGGTAAAGATAATTTTGGCCCGTTAAGCCAAACGGAGGGCATTTTGGTCATTTTATCTTCAGAGATGATTTTTGGGCCAATTTGCCCAGTTAAATAAATAATTTATATAACATAAAATATGATTAAATGTTGTTGAAAATTTAATTGAAATTAATTGGACAAGAAAAGGATGGAAAAATGAAAAAAAATTGAAATTATGACATCATAAGGATGTCATTAAAAGTCTCCAACCCAATCAAGTGTTAACACATGTCACAAGGTATATAAAAGAGACTAAATGGGCAGAAAGTGAAGAAAAAAAAATCAGAACACTCTACTTCTTCTTCTTGGCGTCACCTCTCCCACCATAGCCCTCCATAGCCAAGCTTTACCCAAGCTTAATTTCTTGGGTTTTCATCCATTAAAACTTAAATTTTTCAACACAAAAACATGCTCCTACACCTTGGTGATCCTTTTAGGAGCAAAAAGAAGAGGAAAAAAAGAGTTTTAGCATGTGGGAAAATCTCACTCCTTTGAGGTTAGTGACCTAACGATGAATTTTACTTTAAATTCATGATAAGGACTTTGAATGAGTGTAAATTACAAAGAAAAAAAATTGTTGAATACCATTTGTATGTAAACCCTAGATTTTTAATAGCCATGGTTAGGGCTTGATTGTGTTGAGTTTAATGAAATTAAAAGACTATCATGGCTGCCCATAATATGTATTTACTAAGTGGATTGAAGAAATGCAATGAAAATGCATGAAGGGTAATGTGTGAGTTAGGGTTTGGGGTGGAAAAATGGGATTTTGATCATGTGATGATAAATATAGGTTTTAATGGTCAATTAGTGACCATTTAGTTCTGTTTAAAAAATGAAGTGTGTTGAGTGATGGGATTGGGTTTGGTGTGGCTGCCATGAAAGTGACCTGCAGAATGGAGTGACCTACAGAATTGGACTTGAGTCCAATAGGTTTGGGCAGCCATAAATTTAATTGTAGAGGTTTAATTGGTGCAAGGCTAATTGGACATGAAAATAGACACATAATTGCACAACTTTGGTGAAGAAACCATGCCCAGAAAACCAAACCAAGTGGACCAAAAGCTTACCCTAATCCGGGTGACCTGCAATCTGTTTCTGCAGAATGACCAAATGAATAGTGATTATTCATTTGGCCATAACTCAATGTAGAGAGGTCCAATTGACCTAAAATTTTACCAGCAATAAGCTGAGATATATAACAACAACTTTCATGAAGAAACCTAACCAAAATTATGACCAGAACCTATCCAACAAGTGAGTTGCAGTCACTATTTACTACACTACAGATATGATCAGTCCAGAAAAATTTCAATCTGGCCAGTTGTGGTTTTTTTACCATAACTTGAATTACAAAACTCCAAATGGAGTGATTCAAAAAAGGAAATTCAACTAGACAAAATAAGGAACAACTTTTATATTGATCATTTTGCCAAATTCCCAATTCTAAAATAACCAATGGAACAGTAAAAATGAAGCATGAAAACTGAAAATTTTGCTTAATTAACATTAAGCTTAGAAATGGTATTGGCAACCAATACCAACAAATTTTAAATACAAAATGTGGTATGTTGGCAGTATTAAAACCAATGTACCTATTCTCTATGCAAAATTCAACATTTTGGTTGACTAATGAAGTGAATAGTAACACCAAAACTTGAAATTCAAAAATTGTAAAACTTAAAAATATAATATGCCCTAGTATACCTAACAAGATTGGTTTGGATACCTTGGCATGCCAATAGGGTTCTGTTAGCAGTACTGCATGTTGCTTCATGCCATTCTGTGTTTCATGGCTTTCCCATGCCATTCTGTGAAATAATAGCCTTTGGCTATGTTATTTGAGTTGATATGCTTGGGTTTTAACCCTGATAATTATTACAGCTTATTAGCTGTTATGTTGCACACCGGGAGACACAATGTGACCGATGGTGTGATGGTCCGAGGTGCTTAGTACCCAGTGCCAGTTTACCCGTTCATCCAGTCCAGTCAACTAGTATGGGTTACTCGGACAATGATAATAAACCTTACCAAATTTTAAGTGAATAATACTGCAAATAATACCAGAAATTAAGTCTACCCAAAAATGAAATCACACATTCTGCATAATTATTTTATTCTATTTTATTTTATTTTATATTGTCACCACTAAGCAAAAATTGCTTAGCTCGTCGCTTTTGCCACGCGCAGGTACTGGAGACCTAGCTGGGGAGCCCAGCGGACACCAGACAGTGTGAGCCTACAAAGCTGCATCAGGAGTTCAGAGTCACCTCACATCTGTACTGCATGTGGTAGGACATTTGGACTATAGGTGGCCCTTTTGTATTTTGCATTTTGTATTAGTTTGGATTGTAACTATAAACTCCTGTAATTATGTATTAATGTAAATATATGAAATTTCATATTATTGAGATTTTTTGCATAATGTATGTTGATTGATGAAATGTTGAGAATTATTTGTGAATATGCTTCAAGTGATGAAGTGAACAGAAAAGTTTTGAAAATAGTATTGTGATTTGAGATTGAGATTTTGAGATTGGATTTAAGGTGTATAATGGAGTTTGGATTTGTAAATTATTTTGGAAGTGTTTTTAAACAGGTTCAGAAGAACTGTTTTTCCAATTTACAGCCGGCACTCTGCCGGATTTTTTATAAAATTTGCGGTTAAAATTCATATTTATAAAAATTGAAAATGAATGAATTAAAAAGAGATAAATTATAATAAAAACATAAATTGGTGCTCCGGCACACTGAGTGGCATAACTTGCTCAGCTAAACTGTAGACGGGTAAGGGGTGTCACATTTAGTGGTATCAGAGCATCGATTTAGGCATTTCTGGGCCTAGATAGAGTGCATACCATTGCATTACATTTGTAAGTGTTGAGGTGACACTGATGCAGATCTGTTTGTTTTCTTATTTTAAATAGGATATGGATCCTGCTTTGCAAAGAGCAGTTGAGGAAGAGGTGGAGAGTCGTGCTCCACCAAGGGTTGAATCTGGGGGCAGGGTAGAATCTTCTCCACCAGCAGCTGAGGCACCTGCCCAACCTCAGTTTGCACTATTTCAACAAATGACCGAGTTTTATCGGCAATTAATGGGGGCAATTCCACTGCCACAACCACAGCCACAACCTCCACCAGTACCACAGAAATCTCATCTGGAGAAATTGAGAAAGCATGGGGCTGTGGACTTCTTCGGGAAGAGGGAGGATGATCCCATGGCCACAGAAAACTGGTTGGACAGAACCATCAGAGTTCTGAAATAGTTAAACTGCACCCCCGAGCAGAACCAGGTGGGTGCTGTGTCCCTACTTTAGGATGATGCATATCAGTGGTGGGACACAGTAACCAGTGAGGTGCAACCTGAACGGATCACCTGGGAATTCTTCGTCACAGAGTTCAGGAGGAAATATATTAGCAAAGTATATTTAAAAGAGCGAAGAAGGGAATTTATCAATTTGAGACAGAGACAATTGTTAGTGGCTGAGTATGAGCGTGAGTTTGTCAGACTGAGCCAATATGGGAGGGAGATAGTCCCTACAGGGGCAAAGAGGTGCAGACGGTTTGAAGAAGGGCTCAATGACAACATCAAAGTCATGATCACAACACTGGAGATCACGAATTTTTCTAAATTGGTAGATGCAGCACCGAAAGTGGAAAGGTTCAGAATCAATGAACAAAGTAGAAGGGAAAGACAGCAGAAGAGGGGTCCGAGTCGACCCAAGACATTTTTGCTCCCAAAGAAGAAGAGTAAGGGTCCTCTGCTCGAGTTTAGGACCACCACAGATCGAGTGGTCACTGGGCCTGCACCACAATTCACACCTAGGAGAGGCCAGTCCACACCAACAATGGGCAGCTCTCCAGGGACGGTGTTTAGGGGACCAGCCCCTACATCTTCTGCTTGTCAGTACTATCAAAAGTGGCATAAGGGGGAATGTTAGCGAGTGACCTGTGCATGCTTACGGTGTGGATCAACAGAACACCAGATCAAGAATTGTCCAAAGAGGACTACTACTGTTGCTCTAACACAAACTGACAGACCTGCTCCTGCACCACAAAGGGGTGGGAAGCTCGGTAAACCTGAGGCAGTTGGTCCATCACTGAGGCCTGCATCCGAGTCTGCTGAGAGGCTAGACACTAGAATACCAGCCAGGGCCTATGCCAACAGAGCTCAGGAGGTGCAAGATGCCCCGGATGTCATCAGGAGTATGTTTTCCCCCTACAACACTTCTATGCATGCATTGGTGGATCCAGGATCCACTCATTCCTACATTTGCATCAAACTACCCATAGAGGTGGGAGTTCCAGTAGAGGAGTGTGATCAAGACATTCTGGTCACAAATCCACTGGGCCATTGTGTGGTAGTGAATAGAGTGTATAAAGGCTGCCCGTTGAGGATTCAAGGGTATTAGTTCTTAGCAAACCTAATTGAGTTGCCCTTCCACGAGTTTGACGTGATTTTGGATATGGACTGTTTATCACATCATCAGGCAATAGTTGATTGCAAATTGAAGAGAATTTCTCTGAAAACTTCTGAGGGGTAATGAGATCACTATTGTGGGTGAAAGGATAGATTTCCTGCCCAATGTTATCTCGGCCACAGTTGCAAGAAGATAGATGAGAAAAGGCTGTGAAGCTTACCTAGCGCACGTAGTTGATACTAGGCAAGCTAAGCCGAACCTGTGTCATAGACCCACAGTGAGAGACTTCCCAGATGTATTTCCTGAAGAGTTGCCTAGTTTACCACCAGAAAGGGAAGTCGAGTTTGCTATTGAGGTAATGCCGGGTACAGCACCCATTTCTATTGCTCCTTATAGGATGGCACCCACGGAATTGAGGGAGTTGAAAACTCAGTTACAAGAGTTGCTTGATAAGGGATTCATACGCCCTAGTGTGTCACCATGGGGAGCTCCAGTGCTATTTGTGAAGAAGAAGGATGGAACCTTGAGATTGTGTATTGATTACTGGCAGTTAAACAAAGTAACTATGAAGAACAAATATCCATTACCCAAAATTGACGATCTGTTTGATTAGTTGAAGGGAGCCGATGTATTTTCAAAAATTGATCTCAGATCAGGGTATCATCAGTTGAGGGTAATGGATGCAGATGTGTTAAAAACTGCATTCAGAACTCGGTATGGGCATTATGAATTTTTAATGATGCCGTTTGGGTTAACAAATGCACCAGCAGCATTTATGGACCTTATGAACCGTATCTTCCATCCATACTTAGATCAGTTTGTAGTGGTCTTTATTGATGATATTCTGGTGTATTCCAAGACTAGGGAAGAACATGATGAACATTTGAGGATTATTCTGCAAACCCTGCGAGAAAAGGAGTTGCATGCTAAGTTGTCCAAAAGTGATTTCTGGATGAGTGAAATCTCTTTCCTTGGACACATAGTATCAGCAGAGGGGATTAGAGTAGATCCCAAAAAGATAGAAGCAATGATGGAATGGAAGCCTCCTAGAAATACAACTGAGGTCAAAAGTTCAGCTAGGTATTACAGAAGATTTGTGAAGGGGTTCTCTTTTATAGCTGCTCCAATGACCAAGTTGTTGCACAAAAATGTGAAATTTAGCTGGAACGACAAGTGCCAGGCCAGTTTTGAAAGGCTGAAGGCTATGTTGACAGAAGCACCAGTGTTAACACAGCCAGTGTCAGGAAAAGACTTTGTGGTCTATAATGATGCCTCACATAATGTGCTAGGGTGTGTATTGATGCAAGAGGGGAAAGTGGTCGCCTATGCTTCCAGGCAGTTAAGGCCACATGAACAGAACTACCTTACTCATGACTTGGAGTTAGCAGCAATTATCTTCGCACTGAAGATATGGAGGCATTATTTATATGGTGAAAAATGCTATATCTATACAGACCACAAGAGTCTAAAATATTTGCCAACCCAGAAGGAGCTCAATCTTAGACAGAGGTGATGGATTGAGTTCCTAAAGGACTATGATTGCTGATGCTTTGAGCAGGAAGTCCATCAGAACTTTAAGATCACTAAATGCCTGTCTATCCTTAGCTCATGATGGAGCTATTTTGGTTGAGTTGCAAGTGAGGCCAACCCTGCTACAGCAGATACAAGATGGGCAGAGGGCAGATGAAAAATTAATGGCCATTATGGGCAAAATTCCAGAAGGAAAGGAATATGATTATGAGGTGAAAGTAGATGGGTGTCTGTACTACAGAGGAAGAGTGTGTGTACCAGATGATGGGGAACTGAAGATTAGTATTTTGAAAGAAGCACACACTAGTGTTTATGCTATGCACCCGGGAAGCATGAAAATGTATAATGATTTGAAGCCTCATTATTGGTGGCCTGGTATGAAGAGGGATATAGCTGACTATGTGACTAAGTGTTTGACATGTCAGCAAGTTAAAGCAGAACATTAAGTTCCATCAGGATTGCTACAGCCTATAAGCATGCCTGAATGGAAATGGGACCGGGTCACTATGGATTTTGTTAGTGGTCTATCTCTCACTCAAAGGAAGCATGATGCAGTGTGGGTGATAGTGGATAGATTGACAAAGTTAGCACATTTTCTGCCAGTTAGGACTGATTACTCACTGGAGAAGCTAGCAGAATTGTATATAAGTGAGATAGTTAGACTACATGGAATCCCACTTTCCATCATATCTGATCGAGACCCAAGGTTTACATCGAGATTAAAGAAAAAGTTGCAAGAAGCCTTGGGAACATAACTCCGTTTTAGTACTGCTTTTTATCCCTAGACAGATGGACAGTCAGAACGAGTAATCCAGGTAAACCTAAGAACTAATTGAATATTTGCAAGTAATAAATTGAAATGATAGTAACAATGTGAATTATGTGATAGATCCTGGAGGATATGCTAAAGAGTTGTGTTATTGAGTTTGAGGGGAGTTGGGGTAGGTACCTCCCACTGGCAGAATTTGCATATAACAATAGCTACCAAGCTAGCATTCAAATGGCTCCGTATGAAGCACTGTATGGGAGGAAATGTAGAACCCCAGTGTGTTGGACTGAATTGGGCGAAGATAAGCTGGTAGGACCAGACCTGGTGAAACAGACTGAGGAGAAGCTAACTTGAAGGTTGCCTCAGATAGACATAAGTTTTATGCCAACCTGAAGAGAAAAGAGATAGAGTATGCAGTTGGTGATAAAGTGTTTCTCAAAGTCTCACCATGGAAGAAAGTACTGAGATTTGGAAGAAAGGGTAAGTTAAGCCCTACGTTCATTGGTCCATATGAAGTCATTGAACGTGTGGGACCAGTGACCTATCTGCCAGCTTTACCACCAGAACTGGATAAAATACGCAATGTATTCCATGTTTCTATGTTGAGAAGATATCGCTCAGACCCTTCACGTGTCATTTCCATGGAGGAGATTGAAATCCAACCGGACTAAACGTAAACAGAAGAACCTATACAAATCCTAGCTCGAGAAGTGAAGGAACTAAGAAATAAACAAATTCCACTGGTGAAAGTGCTTTGGAGGCACCACAACACTGAAGAGGAAACTTGGGAAAGTGAAGAGATAATGAGGCAACAGTTTCCTCAACTATTTGCATCAAGTAAATTTCGAGGACGAAATTTTCATTAGAGGGGAAAAGTTGTAACATCCTCATTTTAGCTAGTCCGTAGAGTCTACTGTTCCGGTGACCAGTGTCGGTCCGAACAGCTAGAACGTTCAGAAAAATATTTAAACTAAAGTGAGGAACCAAAAATTAACTCAAATAATTAATAAGAAAAAAATTAGGAAAAATTTTAAAATAATTCTTGAGACTCTAGAGAAGGGTCATTGAGGTTCTTATGGCATTAGAATGCCAAGAAAATACTTAGAAAAATTTTTCAATCGGTAAAGACAATTTTGGCCCGTTAAGCCAAATGGAGGGCATTTTGGTCATTTTGTCTTTAGAGATGATTTTTGGGCTAACTTGCCCAGTTAAATAAATAATTTATATAACATAAAATATGATTAAATGTTGTTAAAAATTTAATTGAAATTAATTGGATAAGAAAAGTTTGGAAAAATGAAAGAAATTGAAATTATGATATCATAAGGTTGTCATTAAAAGTCTCCAACCCAATCGAGTGTTGAGACATGTCACTAAGGTATATAAAAGAGACTAAATGGGCAGAAAGTGAAGGAAAAAAATCAGAACACTCTACTTCTTCTTCTTGGCATCACCTCTCCCACCATAGCCCTCCATAGCCAAGCTTTACCCAAGCTTGATTTCTTGGGTTTTCATCCATTAAAACTTAAATTTCTCAACACAAAAACTTACTCCAACACCTTGGTGATCCTTTTGGGAGCAAAAAGAAGAGGAAAACAAGAGTTTTAGCAAGTGGGAAAATCTCACTTCTTTGAGGTTAGTGACCTAACCATGAATTTTACTTTAAATTCATGATAAGGACTTTGAATGAGTGTAAATTACAAAGAAAAAAAATTATTGAATACCATTTGTATGTAAACCCTAGATTTTTGGTAGCCATGGTTAGGGCTTGATTGTGTTGAGTTTAATGAAATTAAAAGACTATCATGGCTGCCCATAATATGTATTTGCTAAGTGGATTGAAGAAATGCAATGAAAATGCATGAAGGGTAATGTGTAAGTTAGGGTTTGGGGTGGAAAAATGGGATTTTGACCATGTGATGATGAAAATAGGTTTTAATGGTCAATTAGTAACCATTTAGTTCTGTTTAAATAAAAAATGAAGTGTGTTGAGTGATGGGATTGGGTTTGGTGTGGCTGCCATGAAAGTGACCTGCAGAATGGAGTGGCCTGCAGAATTGGACTTGAGTCCAGCAGGTTTGGGCAGCCATAACTTGAATTGTAGAGGTTCAATTGGTGCAAGGCCAGTTGGACATGAAACTAGACACATAATGGCACAACTTTGGTGAAGAAACTATGCCCATAAAACCAAACCAAGTGGACCAAATGCTTTCCCTAATTCGGGTGACCTGGAGTCTATTTCTGTAGAATGACCAAATGAACAGTGATTGTTCATTTGGCCATAACGCAATGTAGAAAGCTCCAATTGACCTGAAATTTTACCAGCAACAAGCAGAGATATGGACCAACAACTTTCATGAAGAAACCTAACCAAAATTATGACCAGAACCTATCCAACAAGTGAGTTGCAATCACTATTCACTGCACTATAGATATGGTCAGTGCAGAAAAATTTCAATCCGGCCAGTTGTGGTTTTTGGACCATAACTCAAGCTACAAAACTCCAAATGGAGTGATTCAAAAAAGGAAATTCAACTAGACAAAATAAGGAAAAACTTTCATGTTGATCATTTTTCCAAATTTTCACTGAAAAAATGACCAATGGAATAGTAAAAATGAAGCATAAAAACTGAAAATTTTGCTTAATTAACATTAAGCTTAGAAATGGTATTGGCAACCAATACGAACAAATTTTGAATGCAAAATGTGGTATGTTGGGAGTATTAAAACCAATGTACCTATTGTCTATGCAAAAGTCAACATTTTGGTTGACTAATGAAGTGAATAGTAACACCAAAACTTGAAATTCAAAAATTATAAAACTTAAAAATGTAATATGCCCTAGTATACCTAACAAGATTGGTTTGGATAGCTTGGCATGCCAATAGGGTTCTGTTAGCAGTACTGCATATGGCTTCATGCCATTCTGTGTTTCATGGCTTTCCCATGCCATTCTGTGAAATAATAGCCCTTGGCTATGTTATTTGAGTTGATATGCTTGGGTTTTAACCCTAATAATTATTACAGCTTATTAGCTATTCTGTTGCACACCGGGAGACACAATGTGATCGATGGTGTAATGGTCTGAGGTACTTAGTACTCAGTGCCAGTTTACCCGTTTATCCAGTCCAGTCAACTAGTATGGTTTACTCGGACAATGATAATAAACCTTACCAAATTTTAAGTGAATAATATTGCAAATAATACCAGAAATTAAGTCTACCCAAAAATGAAATCATACATTCTGCATAATTATTTTATTCTATTTTATTTTATTTTATATTATTACCACTAAGAAAAAATTGCTTAGCGCGTTGCTTTTGCCACGCACAGGTACTGGAGACCTAGCTGGGGAGCCCAGCAGACACTAGACAGGGTGAGCCTACAGAGCTGCATCAGGAGTTCAGAGTCACCTCACATCTGCACTGCATATGGTAGGACATTAGGACTATAGGTGGCCCTTTTGTATTTTGCATTTTGTATTAGTTTGGATTGTAACTATAAACTCCTGTATTTATGTATTAATGTAAATATATGAAATTTCATATTATTGAGATTTTCTGCATAATGTATGTTGATTGATGAAATGTTGAGAATTATTTGTGAATATGCTTCAAGTGATGAAGTGAACATAAAAGTTTTGAAAATAGTATTGTGATTTGAGATTGAGATTTTGAGATTGGCTTGAAGGTGTATAATGGAGTTTAGATTTGGAAATTATTTTGGAAGTGTTTTTAAACAAGTTCAGAAGAGCTGTTTTTCCAATTTACAGCCGGCACTCTGCCGGATTTTCTATAAAATTTGCGGTTAAAATTCAGATTTATAAAAATTGAAAATGAATGAATTAAAAAGAGATAAATTGTAATAGAAACATAAATTGGTGCTCCGGCACACTGAGAGGCATAACTTACTTGGCTACACTGTAGACGGGTAAGGGGTGTCACATTTAGTGGTATCAAAGCATCGGTTTAGGCATTTCTGGGCCTAGATAGAGTGCATACCATTGCATTACATTTGTAAGTGTTGAGGTGACACTGATGCAGATCTGTTTGTTTTCTTATTTTGAATAGGATATGGATCCTGCTTCACAAAGAGCAGCTGTGGAAGAGGTTGAGAGTCGTGCTCCACCAAGGGTTGAATCTGGAGGCAGGGTAGAATTTGCTCCACCAGTAGCTGAGGCACCTGCCCAACCTCAGTTTGCACTATTTTAACAAATGACCGAGTTTTACCGGCAAATGATGGGGGCAATTCCACAACCACAACCACAGCCACAACCTCCACCAGTACCATAGAAATCTCATCTGGAGAAATTGAGAAAGCATGGGGCTGTGGACTTTTCCGGGAAGGGGGAGGATGATCCCATGGCCGCATAAAACTGGTTAAATAGAACCATCAGAGTGCTGAAACAGTTAAACTGCACCCCCGAGCAGAACCTGGTGGGTGCTGTGTCCCTACTTCAGGATGATGCATATCAGTGGTGGGACACAGTAACCAATGAGGTGCAACCTAAACGGATCACCTGGGCATTCTTCCTCACAGAGTTCAAGAAGAAATATATTAGCAAAGTGTATTTAGAAGAGCGAAGAAGGGAATTTATCAGTTTGAGACAGAGACAGTTGTCAGTGGCTGAGTATGAGCGTGAGTTTGTCAGACTGAGCCGGTATGGGAGAGAGATAGTCCCTACAGAGGCAGAGAGGTGCAGACGGTTTGAAGAAGGGCTCAATGACAACATCAAAGTCATGATCACAGCACTAGAGATGACGGATTTTTATAAACTGGTAGATGCAGCATCGAAAGTCGAAAGGGTCAGAATCAATGAACAAAGTAGAAGGGAAAGATAGCAGAAGAGGGGTCTAGGTCAGTCTAGTACATTTTCTGCTCCCAGAAAAAAAAGTAAGGGTCCTCCTGCTCAGAGTTCAGGACCATCACAGGGTCAGGGTCAGTCTCTAGGGCCCAGACCATAGTTCACACCTAGGAGAGGCCAGTCCACACCAACAATGGGCAGCTCTCTAGGGACAGTGTTTAGGGGACCAGCCCCTGTGTCTTCTGCTTGTCAGTACTTTGAGCTTAGAGAAAACTTAAATTCAGCCATAGAGATAGTAAGCTCCTTATTTAAACCTTGTGTATGAGCTTTGGAAGGAAGATTGAAGAAGCAAAGGAAAGGAAAGAAAGAAGAGAATTGAAGAAATTGGAGGTAAGTAATCTAGTTTGAGAAATTTAGTTTCTTAGTTATGTTTTTAGTTTAACTAACCTAGAACTCAACTTAAAAATGAAAGTAAACACTTGTTAAGGGACCATAGGAAATTCAGCCAGCCTAGGGAGATATTGGATTTGATGGAAAATATTGGAATTAAAGTGTTAGAGAAGTTGGGTTAGGTGTGTATATGTGATTTGTGTAGTTGGATTGCATGAATTGTGATGATTAGACAAATTAGGGTTTTGGCACCTAGGGTTTCGAAAGCAAAAAATATGAGAATTGGTCAATTGGTGTGTTTGACCTTGTTTGAGATGAAAAATGATCATTTGTGATCAATTGAGATGTGTTGGAAGTGTTGGAAGTGAGTTTGAATTCGGATTGAAAATGGTCATGCTGCAGGCAGCATGACCAAGGTCCCTTTGAGGGACCAAAACTGTAAATTAACAATTCCAATTGGTATGAGACCAATTGGGAATTAAAATAAACACAAAATGAAACATTTTTCATTTAGGAATCATGCCCAAAAAGTGACCATAACCTAGTGAACAAATTGACCAAATCCCGGATTTCTGCAGTCTGACCTATACAAAAAATGACTAAATGAACAGTGTTTGTTCATTTGGCCATAACTTGGGCTAGGTAGGTCTAAATGACCTGAAAGTTTACCAGTGGATAGTTAAGATATATATCTAAAACTTTCATGAAGAACACAAACCCAAATTATGCCTTAACCAAGTCATTTGGCCACCCAAAGTTGATGACCTAAAACTGCCAGAACCAGTTTGGTGCCTAGAAATCTGGGTTAAGTCCAATCCGGCAGCCATGATTCAAATGGCTATAACTTGAGCTACAAAACTCAAAATGGAGTGATTCAAAAAGAAGAATAAAGTTAAGACATTAAGGAACAATTTATATGAAGAAACTATGCCCAATTATAACAGCAAAATGACCAATGGAATAGTGTAACCTAAGACACCAAAACTGAAAATTTGTAATTTTTCCTAAAAGACTTGAGTTTTGAGAAAATGACCAAAACCAACAAGTTTTATAACCAAAATGTGGTATGTGGGTGAAGTTGGAGTTCCCATACCTATTAAGCCTTAGAAAGTCAACAAATTGACTTGAATAGTATAATGAATAGTAACCCCGAAACACAAATTTTAAAGAACGTCAAGTTTAGCGTATATAAGCTAGATAAAAGTGAATTTGAATTTATTTTTGGATTTATGCTAAGTTATGGTACTGAAACACTATAAAACTGTGTGTTTCAGCTGAAAAAGGCTCGGAAAGTCTAAGAGACTGAGTCAAGGCCTAGAAGCGACTCACGTCAGGTTTGTGCATAATAAACTCTATTTCAGCATTTTATCGCTGAAAAATTGATTTAGTACGCATTATGAGTTTAAGAACTTTTGTGTTGCCACTTTGTGATGAGATTGTAACTTTGGAAATTGATTTGATTTTTGTATGTAATATTTGAATAAAATGTTTGAAGTGGATTTTTTATTCACACTTAGCATGACAGTGCCTTATTATTCCTCTTCCATTTATGGGGTTGAGATCGATTATTTTCCTCCCTCTCTGGTTTACCAGTTGAGGTTGTAGATCGGATGAGTACTCATTAGCTAGCTAGCCACCTCCCTCATTGATTTCGACTAGTGAGGTTGTAGATTGCTTTGTAGTGGTGTACAACGTGGCATTAATAAAAAATTTTGTGTCACGGCTTAAGTTGTATATGAATTGGCAACACTGTGTTTATTAAATTATTTTACCCAAAATTTTTTATAATGAGCTTTGATAATTTGTGAAATGTAATTGTGCAACATTTAAATTGTGTTTTGTCAATGAATGATTTATGTATTGTATTTCAAAATTTTTATTGTGCACCACTGAGTATTTTTATACTCAGCGATAGTTTATTTTGCTATCGCTGATAAGAGCAAGGAGAAAGCAGCAGGTGAGCTGCTACTGATATTGAGGACTTCACTGATCCTTTTTGTATGGGTATTTATTTATACCCTTGTAATTAATTGATGTAAATATTGTAATGTTTGTGTCAATGTAAAGTTAAGCAGTTGTATAATAAATTGTAATAATATTATTTTTGTATTTAATATTTGTAAATTAAACTTGTGAATGTAAATTAGCTTTATTGAATGAAATGATGAAATATTTTGAGATGACAAACTGGGATTAAATTGTGGAAACATTTTGAAGTGGAATTGATTTGAGTTATGTTGAATTGAGATTATTTGGAGGTTGGGAGTTGTGGAAGAATTTATTGGAAGTGCTTTTACAGGTTTTTGAAGAACTGTTTTCTCCAAATACAGACGACACTCTGCCGAAATTTTTATAAAATTTGCAGAAGAATAAAATAGACAAAAATTTTTACTAATTTTTACTAATATTTTTAATTCCTACCAACTCGCTTACCACTTCCAAAATGTGAGAAAATGGTTTTAAAATCCCTTGTAGTGTAATTAATGAATTATCAGTAGGTGAAGCTCAGTAGTTCATTAGGTATTCTACGGGATCATGTTATGCCTTATAGAGGGGTAAGGTGTGACACACGGCCCTACATGTCGGGACCCGTGTAGTGATACATGACTTGTGTACTTTGTCGCAGACACGATTCCTGGGGCACGAAACGCATGAAACGAGGAGTCCTAACAGCTCTTTAAATGCACCCCTAGCATTAAAACCATTCATAAACACAAAATCCTTCATCTCCTCCCTTCCTAGCCTATAAAAACCTCTCAAATCTCATCTCCCTTCACCAAACCCTACTCTTCTGCTTCCCAAAAATTCATCCATGGCTCCTGTAAAGAGATCTGCAAGAAGAATTGGCTCTTCCTCAAGGCAAAGAGGAAAATCTTCACCTTCTCCACCTTGGCCTCCACCCTAACACCCAAGAACAAGGGTAGCCACTCCCCAACCATCTCAACAAGCCCATCCTCCACCGCAACCACAGCCACAACTCGCTCTACAACCCGAAATCTCCATTCCTTGGGGATTCTATGATGATGCCCATAAGGCAATGTGCACCCGGCTTCACGCTCTATAACCTCAACCAAATTCATGGATTTTCCGCTTTTGGAGCAAATCGGGTTGCATGATGAAATCAATGGGCTACTCGATAGCATCGGGTGGACAAGATTTGCCCAACTCCAATTTCCAGCATACAAGGACACCACACTGGAATTTTTGGGCAGTTTCAAGGCCACCTTATGGCCTACCGACAGGGAGGATATGGGCAAGATTGAATTTTGCCTCTTTGGTGTCGACCGAGTAATGAACATAGATGAGTTCAATGCCATCTTCGGCTTTGACAGTGCTGGCCACTAAGAGATCCCTAGGAACTACATGCTCTACAACAACTTCAACTTCTGGAGTTCCATTGCCCAAAACACGGAGTCGTACAACTCCAGCAAATCCAAATCCATAGGCATCACAAGTCTAGCCCTACGCTATATGCATCGGTTCGCCGCCCACACTATCATGGGCCATGGCGATAGCCTTGGCATTATAAACGCCAGTGAGCTATTTTTCTTATGGTGTATGGTCACTGAACAGTGTTGTAGCACCGACTAATTTTTATGAAACCATCTCCGATGCCCTTATCATCAGTCTATCGGGCACATCGTGCTTGGTGGCCTTGTCACAACCATTGCCCTCCACTTCGGCTTCATTCCAGGACATTATGGGCTGCACTTTGTCATTAGAATGTCAAGAATAGATCAAACTATTTGCATATCCATGGGGATATGTAAGAAGGTGGGCAACACATGCTACCTGCTGGATGCCGAAGGAAACGCCATCCCTCGAAGAGACAAAGCACAAGAAGGACCTGACGAGACTTCGCAACCTCAAGAAGAAGGCCAAGAGCCAATGTTTCAAGAGTCCCCCGCTCGAGTGCCTCCATACACACCACCACCTATAGACCTGGTACTCACATACCTACAGTGCATGGAGACCACAATCAACAACAGGATGCGAGCAATCGAGGACAGCCTCCAGGAAGCCCACAACAAATTGGACATGCTAATAGAGAAGCTAGATGATGAAGAGGAGGAGGCAACATCACACTCATCATCATCAGAGACCTTTTAGAGCTAGGACTATAGGATAGGATCTTTATTATAATATCTTACATACCTTAGTCCTAAACTGCAATCATAAGTCTCTTTTATTTGCTTTATGTCAAAAAATTTTCCATGCTTAATAAATAATATGCTTCCATAAAATTTTTGTACGTTTTCTCTAATTTTGCATATTATTTTAACATTGAGGACAATGTTTGGTTTGAGTTTGGGAGGGATACAATTGCATTGCATATCATTACATGCATATTATTACATAGTTTAAATTCAGATATATTATTCATGTGTATCAAAATTTTTGAAAATTTTTGAAAAATTTTAGACTTTAAATTGTGAAACTTAGCACTATAACCAAATTCTAGTAAGCTAATAATTGGACTCCACGTGATAGAGGAATGAATGTATCTAGATAGGCAAAAAGGGATTCTAACATGTTGTTTGTGAAGAAACTAATCTCTTTAATGGAACTAGACTAGTTAAACCTCTTCATAACTATTAATCTATCACATTGAACTTGTAAAATTAGGAGAACAATTTTTGAAATACAAGCAAACCTAAAAATGTTTCACTAGCTCCAGAACATATCTCTTGGACCTATCAAGGCAAAATCTTAGCATATGCTTGATGAAGAAATGATTAAGGCATACTTTGATATAGCCTCACTAAGCCTTAGCCATCCCTAATTAAAATGTATATCCCTTGTAGCCAACTTGAAGCCTATGTTTATCCCTTAGAATTTATTGATTACCCATGTTATTTACCTAGCCCCTAGCCTAAACACCTACCATACCCTTGTGTGGAAGCAATATGCATAAGGAAAATGAAGAGAGGCTATAGAACTCAAGAAAGAGTGCAAGTGTGCAATTGAAATCAAAGAAAAACTTACCTTTCTAAACCAGCAAAAGTAATGAGTTTGGGGGAGAGGACAAAAGGGACAAAAAAAAAGAGAGGAAAAAAAAAGAAGTCCCAAGATAAGTGTCATGGAAGCATGCTTAGCACTATAAAAAGCCAAAAGCCCTTCCTCTCGATGCAAAATTAGTAGAACGGACTTAGTTTACTTGGTATTTTATGCATACATGCTATCCTCATATTTGCATTCCCTATAAACCATTCATTGGCAACCAAGTCATTATCCCCTTAGCCCCATTACAACCCTTTTTAAAGACCTTTTAATCTTTTGAAAAGTGCATCCTATATTAGTAGAGATAGAAAATTGAGATATGCCTATGGAGTTGGAATTGAATTACTTCATCACAATTACTACAAAAGAGGCAAATTTGAGGGAGTTAGTGTTTCTCAAATTTATCCTGATAAAACAGGTTATTTGTGACTTATTAATGGCCGTGCAAAGAGGAATAATTAGTTGAAGCACCATGAAAGGAGATGAAGTTCTAAATAGGCAACTATTAGAACCCTTATGCCTTGAAAAAGGGAAATTGGTATGAAGGTTGGAGGAGTTCAATTCTATGCTTATTAAATTGTTAGTTATATTCCTAAGTATACCCTGAAATGTGTTTTAAAACAGAGTTTTGCTTTGCTTGAGGACACACAAAAGTTTGAGTTTGGGGGTATTTGATACACTTGAATTGTATAGATGTTTTTAAGCATATTTGTATACTATCTCATAGCATTTACGAAAGTATTTTCATGCATAGTAGTCGATTTCATTAGTTTTTTTAATTTCTATTATCAAGCCCTTAATTCCATGTTTTCTGTATCATTTCAGGTGTTTGGGTGAAGCCCCAGAGTATGGGAGTGCAAAGGAAAACTTAGAGAAGTCAAGAGACAGAGAATTGCTGCTGATACAAAGTACACGGTCGTGTAAACCAAGCCCCAGACCCGTGTAACTCTCTGCCAGAAGAAAGCTAAGAGAATCAATGGAGAAACACAAGTACAAGGGTCATGTAAGTAGATCCGTGTAATCTGCATGGACCCGTGTAAGTCTCTGCCGGGGATAAGCTTGAAGAACCTTATGGGAACAATAATACACGGCCCATGTAGTTAGCGTAGACTCGTGTAACTCTCTGTGCCAATGCAAGATTTCGCAATTCTCCCCCAATAAGTTACACAGCCCTACATGTCGGGACCCGTGTAGTGACACACGGGCCGTATACTATGCTGCAGCCAGTTTTATAACTCGAATTCCCTCCTGTTTTCTGATTCAAATGAGACTCCTAAAGCCTTTTGGACTCAAAAATGACCTAACCCTAGGGCAACCATTATAAATAGAAGAGAAAACATCAGAAGAAAGGAGTTTGGCCAGCTCGCTCTCTCTTTTATCTTTTGACAGCACTTTTGAGCGGTTTTGAAGGAGAGAAATCCAGCCGTTTCAAGGAGAGAAACATCAGTACCAAAAGAAGTTTTCTAGCTGAAGTTCCATAAGATCAAAGCTGCAAACTCTCTTCGGTTCCTTCGTTTCATCTCTCTAGACAGATTTTTTATTGTTTTTATTTCTTCTACATGATTTACTTTTTACTGATTTCACCTTTTATCATGATCTTTGCTGAACTCACCATGAGTGAGTAGTTTTCTTATTTTGGATTTGGGAGAGTAGCGCTTATAATTATTATTATGGATGAACACTAATTTTTATTTATTGAATTTGAGATTCGTTTCTTGATTTAATTTCTTGTGATCTTAATGCATGCTATGTGCTGGTACTCACTTAGCCATGATTGTAGATATTAATTGAAGGACTGAAAGATGAAGATTAATATTAGAAAATCAAGATCTTGAACCTAGGAATTCTGACCTAGACATAGGTTGATACCTTTGTGGAACTTCAAAATTGGTCAAAAATCTTAAAGAATTTTAATTAATTTAATCACCATGAAAGTAGGATTTGAGTTAATTAGAATACACCCTAGGTGCCTTGAGAGAGGATTTAGGATAACTTAGGACTGATTTCCATCAAGGAAAATGATCCTCAATTCAGTAAATAAACTAGATAACATCCCTAGTAAGATTCAAGTGTGAAATCTTAATTCCAGAATTATTTCAAAATAAATCATTTCATTTTAAGTTTACCATTCTAGTGTTTAAAGTTAACAAACTTAATTCCCTAAGTATTCGATAGCCTAGACAGTCAAGATTACTGTGTAGATTGGTACTTGCTAAATAAATTCCTCGTGAGAATGATACTCTACTCATCACTTTATTACTTGTTAGCGATTCGTGCACTTGCAATGGTTGAAAAACCAGCAAATAGAGATCACGCTATGTATCTCCAGTACTTATGCTTGGTAAAAGCAACGTGCTAAGCAATACTGCTTAGTGGTGCTAATAATAAAATAAAAGAACTAAAATAAATTAAACATGCAGAGTGTATGTTGATTTTTCATACGGACTAGTTTCTGGTAATTATTTGTAGTATTATTAATTTGGTACTTTTTATATCAATTATTTGATTAAAATTTAGCAAGATTTATTTTGATTACCCAAGTAACCTATACTAGTTGACTAGACTAGATAAACGGGTAAACTAGCACTGGGTACCAAGTACCTCGGGCCGTCACACCATCGGTCACAATGTGTCTCCCGGTATGCAAACAGAATGGCTAATAAGCCATGAAAGCAATAAGGCATAAAACCAAGTATAACATCATAATCAGTATAGCCATAGGCTATCATATCACAGAATGGCATAATAGGCCATAAAACATAGAATGGCATGAAGCCTTATGCAGTACTGCTATCAGAACCCTATTAGCATGCCAACCTATCCAAACCAATCACACTAGGCCTACTAGGGCATATTACACTTTTAATTATGCAATTCTTTGCAATTGAAGTTTAATTGTTACTATTCATTCTATTAGTCAACGAAAATGTTGACTTTTTTATAGACAATATGTATATTGGTTCTAATATCATCAACATACCACATTTTACATTCTAAAATTGTTGGCATTGGTTGCCAATACCATTACGAAGTTTAGTGTTGATTAATTTACAATTTTTAGATTTCAAGCCTTAAGTTTACTATTCCATTGGTCTTTTGTACAGTAGGAATTTGGTAAAATTCTCTTCATAAAAGTTGTTCCTTTATGTGTCTTCTTTAATTTCCTTTTTGAATCACTCCATTTGGAGTTTTCTAGTTCAAGATATGCTAATTTGAACAAGGCTGGCTGGATTGGTATCTACCCAGAATTTCTAGGCAGAATCCCATTCTGCCAGATTTGGTAACTCAACTTTGCATAACAATTTCATTTCGTTAAGTCCAGAATTAGAGTTTGTGTTCTCCATGAAAGTTATTCTAAATTTTCTAAGCTTTTCATTGATATAAATTTCAGGTCAATTGGACCTTTCTACACTGAGCTATGACCAAATGAATGAACACTGTTCATTTAGTCATTTCGCCCAGGCAGAATGTGTGTTACCCGAATTTGGTCAATTTTTAGGTTGGTTTATTGTGGTTTTCTGGGCAGGATCTCTTCATTAAAGTTGTGCCATTATGTATCTAATTTCATATACAATTGGCCTTGCACCAATTGAACCTATACAATTCAAGTTACAGCTGTCCAAACCTACTGGACACACATCCAGCCATGCAGGTCACCCAAGGCAGCATTTCTAACCCATATTCCATTGGCACAAATCACTCCAATTCCTTATCAAATATAGCTAAATGGTCACTAATTGACCATTACAACATTAATTTATGTTTAATTGCATAAATCTCCAAATTTGGGTTTCAAACCCCTAAACCTAAATTTCCAAAGTGCTAATTCTTGCACTACACTTATAATTTAATGATTTAAGTGTTACATTCACATCAAGGGCAACTTATACACTCATTTATATCAAAGAAAATTATCATTACCCTAAGAGGACCTTGGTTGCCGAAATTTGGGTGAAGCATACAAGGGGTTTTCTTAACAAATTTCTTACAATTATCAACATAATTCAACCCTATGACATGAATTAAAAGAAGCAAAAGAAGTGGTTGGACACTAACCTCAATTGAGCTTGCCAAATCTATTAGTAGTATGCCCTAGAGCATATCATTTAGTATGTATCTTGTACATATTTTTAGATTAATTTACAATTTTTAGATTTCAAGCCTTAAGTTTACTATTCCATTGGTCTTTTGTACAGTAGGAATTTGGTAAAATTCTCTTCATAAAAGTTGTTCCTTTATGTGTCTTCTTTAATTTCCTTTTTGAATCACTCCATTTGGAGTTTTCTAGTTCAAGATATGCTAATTTGAACAAGGCTGGCTGGATTGGTATCTACCCAGAATTTCTAGGCAGAATCCCATTCTGCCAGATTTGGTAGCTCAACTTTGCATAACAATTTCATTTCGTTAAGTCCAGAATTAGAGTTTGTGTTCTCCATGAAAGTTGTTCTAAATTTTCTAAGCTTTTCATTGATATAAATGTCAGGTCAATTGGACCTTTCTACACTGAGTTATGACCAAATGAATGAACACTGTTCATTTAGTCATTTCGCCCAGGCAGAATGTGTGTTACCCGAATTTGGTCAATTTTTAGGTTGGTTTATTGTGGTTTTCTGGGCAGGATCTCTTCATTAAAGTTGTGCCATTATGTATCTAATTTCATATACAATTGGCCTTGCACCAATTGAACCTATACAATTCAAGTTACAGCTGTCCAAACCTACTGGACACACATCCAGCCATGTAGGTCACCCAAGGCAGCATTTGTAACCCATATTCCATTGGCACAAATCACTCCAATTCCTTATCAAATATAGCTAAATGGTCATTAATTGACCATTACAACATTAATTTATGTTTAATTGCATAAATCCCCAATTTTGGGTTTCAAACCCCTAAACCTAAATTTCCAAAGTGCTAATTCTTGCATTACACTTATAATTTAATGATTTAAGTGTTACATACACATCAAGGGCAACTTATACACTCATTTATATCAAAGAAAATTATCATTACCCTAAGAGGACCTTGGTTGCCGAAATTTGGGTGAAGCATACAAGGGGTTTTCTTAACAAATTTCTTACAATTATCAACATAATTCAACCCCATAACATGAATTAAAGGAAGCAAAAGAAGTGGTTGGACACTAACCTCAATTGAGCTTGCCAAATCTATTAGTAGTATGCCCTAGAGCATATCATTTACTATGTATTTTGTATATATTTTTATTAATGAAAGACAGTTCCACTTTCCATTTACATAATATATTTATGTGTAATAGAAAAGGTCCATTGATATTTTGTTAGAAATTCTATTCTTAAGTTGTTAAGAATATGAGTGATAGTATTTCTAGTACAAAGTATCATAAATAGGTTCACAATCGAGGATACTTCATAATAAGGACATGACATATCCAGAAAGATTGTATTCATGTTTATTACTAAGTTATTTATATGAGATATAAATAAGATGGAATGATGAGTCTCATTTCATATAGCAAACATGATAGGCACTTATAAATGATAAGTAGGCCGAACCAGTGACACTTATGACAAGCACATGGAGTTTACTCTTGTCAATGTTTTGTCATAAATCATATCAGTGTATATAATCTTTAGACCTGAGATAGCACAATTATCTTGTATATAGGTAAATTGAGTTTAATACTGCTTTCATACTTGTACTGTGTATGGGTACATGGGCATGTGTTGGCTCCTACTAGTTATATATGGAGGTAGGTGTTGATCAAGATGGAATCTGTTCCTCTAAGTAGATAGAGATAAAATCCTATGTTCATTTAATTGTTTTTGATGTTTCAAGTTCCTGACAAGGACAGATAGATTTATTCAGAAAAGAGTTTTTGATGAGAAAATCTTTTTAATCAAGAATTGGAATTAAAAGAGAACATAATATTCATAGCATATGGAGTTTGACATAAATCATGACTCCAGCTTGAGTTGGGATTTTGTAACAGAGAGATTCTAGTGCATGATAACATATGATTATAAGTTCATTTAAGGTAAACCTTATTACTAATTGGGTAGCCATTGCATGTTATGCTAGGTGTTAACCATGGTCTTTGAGGTACATAAAATGATTTAGAAAAATCATTTATGGTAAGAAAGAGTTCTGATGATATTAAGAGTTGATATCATATCTCATTGCCAATTAGTGATAAGCCTAGTAAGTCACACACATACACAAGTTATCACCTAATTAAATATGATTTAATTAATTAATTAAAGAGTTTAATAGATTAATTAAATAGGTTTAGTTTGGAATTAGATTGCAAAGTCCCTAGCATGACTTGAAAGCAAATCTAGATTATTGGATGTATAGTATAAGTTAAATTTATATTTAAAGTGTTTAAATATGAATTTAATTAAAGAGAAATTAATTAATAGAGATTAATTAATTAATTTATATTTGATATAAATTGATTAGAAGAACAGAAATAATTATTTTAGATTAAGAACTCAAAATTAAGACACAGGGGCATTTTGGTCATTTCACAGGGTGACATGTAGCACCATGAGATGGTGACACATAACATTACACATAAGCTTGTCAAATGTCTTTTAATCATGTAAGATGATTAAAATTAAGATTAAATATAGGTTTGACACTTGGCACAATGTGATTCGGTCAATTAAACCTAGAGCCAATCAGAGGGTGACATGTAGCAAGGGTTTAATGTGTTGACCTAGCTATATAAATGTTGTTATGAATTCAAAATAAGACAACCAGCAGCCACTCCTCCTTTGTCACGCCATTTTGAAGCTCTCCCTCTCTTCTTCTTCATCTCTCATCAATTCAAAGAGATTAGCCATCAATCTCTTGAATTAAAAATACTAGAAATCGTTTCTAGTGTCCTGTTTACATCTTTAATCTCTTAAAAGGCAGAACTTGGTTTTCTAATTAATAAAAAAAGCTTTAGAAGCTGTTCAAGGGCTACCATAGGTGTTCTTGGTGTGGACAAGCTTGAGGGACAACATCTGGTGTCTTGAAGACGCATCTCAAAGGCACAAATACACTGTAGCGCATCAAGAGGTTAGTGTGTTTGTTCTTAATTTAATCTAGGGTTCTAAAATTAATCTGATTAATTTTAAAATCTTAAATGGCAAATACAAATCCAAAAACATATTAAAAGAGTTTTAATATGTTGTTTATCATTGAAATCAAATAGATAAAAATATATCTTGCATGATGCATGTGACCCTAGGTGAAAATTTTTTAATTCAATGGTATAAACTTGTGTTTTTCACACTTCCGCTCCTTCAATTGGTATTAGAGCCACTATATTTGCCATTTACATTGTTGGTTATATCATTTAATTGTGTGTTTGATCATGAGATGATTTATCTATTGCTGGTTGCAATGGATATGTGGCGGCATGCTTGAAGAACACCATCAATGGTGCGCATGGTTTGGCTTCATGGGTGGTGCAAAGGTTTGGCTTTTTAATTTGCAATTGTTGTATGATTTAAAAGCTCATCCTATGTCTAATTAAATTGTTTAATTATAATTTTAATCACACAATTAAATTTTGATTCAAATCAGAATTTTAAAAAAATTGTTTGAATGTGATTCAAATCTGAATTTTTAAATTTGTTTGAATGAGATTCAAATATGAATTTTTAAATTTGTTTGAATCATATTCAAATCTTGATTTTTAAGTTGAATATGAGATATTCAATTTAATTTAAGTATGTATGTTTTATTTAATTGTTAAATAGTGATATGCATGATGGATGATCATGGACTATAAAAGACCAATGTGATTGGATTTATTTCTTTTATGTTTCTTTGGGATTGTAAATTAATTAATTTATTTTAATTTATTTGGGCATGTATTATTAAGTTTGTAATAATTTTTTATTGTAATTTCATTTATTTAAGTTCTTGTAAATTCGCCTTGGTATGCCAGGGATTACTATGTAATATTGGATTGTAAGAAGTTCAAGGAGGTCAAGAGCATTGGTGGGACCAGTGGGAGGAATTCAAGATCAAGTGTTGATTATGTACTCCTTCAGTAACTCTTGTAAAATGAATGAATGAAATGCACCTAGGAATGTCCTGATTCAATTCTTAGTGGCTCAGAATTGAATCCCTTAGAAAGTCCATGATCATACCATATTTACTACTTATCCATGAATGCATGAGATGTATGGGAATGTATGCAATTATATGATATATGCATGCTAAATGGATAATGTGCAAAGTGAGACCTTAATAGTAATTAGGATGACTATAAAATCTTCCAAACAAAGATCAAAGTTGACAAAGGTAAAGGAAAGTATTTCCACTATTAGCAAGAAAGTGTTTCCACTGCCAGCAGGAAAGTGTTTCCACTATCCAGAGTATAGCAATCTAAAAGAATGCAATGCCATGATGAAAATCAACTCAAAATTCAAAATATATTTGGCACTTAAGATTAGGTAATGTTGCAGAAGATAGGATTGCAAAATTGGAGAAAATAGGGATTTTATCCTCATTGGGCTCTGAGCCTACTCCAACTTATGAATCTTGCCCTCAGAACAAAATGACTAGATCACCCTTTGTTGGACTATGATTATGAGATTTGGCAAATGGATGTCAAACAGCTTTTCTCAATGGATACATTGAAGAAAACATTTTCATGGAATAACCTAGTTGTTTTGAATCCTAAGATGGTTCCATGCATGCTAAAATCATCCATTTATGTGAAGCAAGCAAGCTTTGAGGAGTTGGAACATCCGTTTTGATGAAGCCATTAAATCCTTTGGTTTCATCAAAAAATGAGGATGAGCCATATGTATATAAGAAGGTTAGTAATAGTGCTATCACCTTCCTTGTCTTATATGTGGATGACATATTGTTGATGGGTAATGACACAGGTATGTTGACAACTATAAATGTATGGTTGTCAAATACATTCTCCATGAAAGACTTAGGGGAGGCAACCTATATTCTTGAGAATCGCATCTATAGAGATAGAGCGAAAAGAATAATTGGTTTATCCCAAAGTCTATACTTGAAAAAGGTGTTAAAGAGGTTTAACATGCTTGATTCTAAGAGAGGATTGTTACCAGTGAGACATGGTATCTATCTTTCTAAAGAGATGTCTCCAAAGACACTTGAAGAAAGAGATAAGATGGCTAGGATTCCATATGCTTCGACTATTGGAAGTTTAATGTATGCTGTGACGTCCCTTACCCGTGTACAGTATACCCGAGTAAGTAATGTCACACGGTGTACCGGCACACTCTAATATACCTTAATTTATTTATATCATGCTTTTGAATATAATTTATGAAATATAATTTATTTTAGCCATTTATCAAAAGTATTATTTATTTGAGGTTTCGAAGATTTTAAAGAAAATCCGGCGGAGTACCGGCTAAAAATGGAGAAAACAGTTCTTCGGAACCTGTTAAAAACACTTCCAATATTTGTATTCCATCATCTCAAACTCCAATATCCAAAATCTCAACAATTTTTTTTTTTTCAGTTCTCAACAACCTTTTCATTTCTCAAACATCCATCACATGTGATAATCAAGTATAAATCACAAATAAACATTTACTTTTCCATTCACAAATAAAATTTTCATAATTTACATGAACATTAATATACATTACACAAGTTTAATTACATATGAGAAAATCAAAATTTTTTACAGAATGCCAAAATGACACCTAGTGTCCTACCAATGCACTGCAGAAGTTGAGGTGACACGGACACTGTGTAGAACTGTAGGATGGATTCACTCAGTCTGCGGTCTACTGGGCTCACGATCTGTATCTCCAGTACCTACGCGTGGCAAAAGCAACGCGTTAAGCAATAATGCTTAGTGGTGCAATAATATAATAAAAGAAAATAGCAGAAAATAAATATGTGTAGTGAATGTGTACGTTTTATTTGTTTGGTATTTGTATATCATTTACTTTGTTCACTTTTATTCATTTGGTTGCCCCAAGTAACCTACACTAGACGACTGGACTGGATAACGGGTAAACTGGCACTGGGTATCTAGTACCTCGGGCCGTCACACCATCGGTCACATATGCATCTCCCGGTGTGCAACAGAACAGCTACCAAGCTGTAAATAATCTCAGGCACAAGGCCAATTCTCAATGCAAAGTCAGAATGGCTAAAAGCCATGAAATCACAGAATGGCATATTGCCATGTGCAGTACTGCTAACTGAACCCTATTGGCATGCCAAACTATCCAAACCAATCATGTTAGGTATACTAGGGCATTTGAAACTTTTAAATTCTTCAATTTGTGCATTTCAAGTTTTGGTGTCACTATTCACCTCATTGGTCAAAAAAAATGTTGAATTTTGGATAGAAAATGTGTACATTGACTTTGGCACTCCCAACATACCACATTTTACATTTAAAACTTGTTAGAATTGGTCACCATTACCATTTCTAACTTAAAACCAAGAGGGCAGAAAATTTCAGTTTTTGAGTCTAAGTTCACTGTTCCATTAAACACTGTTACAGTGGAAATTTGAAGAAATGGAAAACATGAAAGTTGTTCCTTATTTTGTCTAGTTGAATTTCCTTTTTTGAATCACTCCATTTGGAGTTTTGTAGCTCCAGATATGGTCCAAAAACCACAGCTGGCCGGATTTCCATTCTGCAGAAATTATCATATCTACAGTAACATGAACAGTGACTGCCACTGCCATTTGGGTTAGGTTCTGGCCATAATTTGGGGGAGGTTCCTTCATGAAAGTTGTTTGTCTATGTCTTAACTTGTTGCTGTAAAAATTTCAGGTCAATTGACCACATCTACAGTGAGTTATGGCCAAATGAACAGTTATTGTTCATTTGGTCAATTCTGCAGAATCAGTTGCAGGGTATCCGAATTGGGGCCAAGTTTTGGTCCTCTTGCTTTGGTCTTTTGGGCATGGTTTCTTCAGCAAAAATGTGCCATTGTAAGCCTAGTTTCATGTCCAATTGTCCAAACACCAATTGGACTAACACAGCCAAAGTTATGACTGTGTAATTGGACTGAAATTTCAGTCCATTGCTACTGTTCTAGGGCAGATTACACCTTCACTTTGCCATACTATTTTTCAGTCCAATTTATGGTCAACATACCTCAAATGGTCACTTGTTGACCATTAGAGTGTTCTTTAACAGTTTGATAAGCCAATTCATTTTTTACTTCTCAAAACCCTAATGTCCAATTCAATTTACCCATAAACCTCAATTAGCACACTAGTTCAACATCCATGCATATTCATACCTTAAACATCATTTCTATCCACTCTAAATTCATTTAAACAATCAAACTCATCCTTCCTTAGGGCTGCCGAAAATTTGAAGATGCCCTAACATATATAATTTACTTCATTTTCTTACAATTTCTTAACTTGAAATGATGCTCTAACAAGGATTAAAGGAGTGAGAGTGAAAGTATAGCACTAACCTCTTGGCTCAACTTATTGAGCTTGTGAAAACTCTAGAATTCCTCTTCTTTGTGGCTGCCTAGAGCTTGCTTAGGGTGTGTAGATTAATTTTTGTGAAGATAACTTAGGGTTTTGGGGTGAGGCTTGAGAGATCTTCAAGCTTGAGTGAGGAAGAAAAATGGAGGTTTGCTTCTTGGCTATGGTGTGGCTGAAATTGTTAGTAGTATACCCTAGAGCATATCATTTAGTATGTATCTTGTATATATTTTATTAATAAAAGGCATTTCCACTTTTCCGTTTACATAATATATTTATGTGTAATAGAAAAGGTCCATTGATATTTTGTTAGAAATATTATTCTTAAGTTGTTAAGAATATGAGTGACAATATTTCTAGCACAAAGTATCATAAGTAGGTTCACAATCGAGGATACTTCATAATAAGGACATGACTTATCCAGAAAGATTGTATTCATGTTTGTTCCCAAGTTATTTATATGAGATATAAATAAGATGGAATGGTGAGTCTCATGCCATATAACAAACATGATAGGCACTTATAAATGATAAGTAGGCCGAACCTGTGACACTTATGACAAGCACATGGAGTTTACTCTTGTCAATGTTTTGTCATAAATCATATCAGTGCATATAATCTTTAGACCTGAGATAGCACAGTTATCTTGTATATAGGTAGTTTGAGTTTGATCTGCTTTCATACTTGTACTATGTATGGGTATATGGGCATGTGTTGGCTCTCGCTAGTTATATATGGAGATAGGTGTTGATCAAGATGGAATCTGTTCCTCTAAGTAAATAGAGATAAAATCCTATGTTCATTTAATTGTTCTTGATGTTTCAAGTTCTGGCAGAGACAGATAGATTTATTCGTAAAAGAGTTTCGATGATAAAAATATTTTAATCAAGAACTGTAATAAAAAGAGAACCTAATATTCATAGCAAATTGAGTTTGAAATAAACCATGACAACAGCATGAGTTGGTATTTTGTAACAGAGAGATTCTAGTGCATGGTAACATATGATTATAGGTTCATTTAAGGTAAATCTTATTACTAATTGGGTGGCCATGGCATGCTCTGCTAGGTGTGAACCATGGTCTATGAGGTTCATAAAATGATGTAGAGAAATCATTTATGGTAAGAAAGAGTTCTATGATATTAAGAGTTGATATCATGTCTCATTGCCAATTAGTGATGAGCCTAGTAAGTCACACACATACACAAGTTATCACCTATTTAAATATGATTTAATTAATTAATTAAAGAGTTTAATTGATTAATTAAATAGATTTGGTTTGCAATAAAATTGCAAAGTCCCTAGCATGACTTGAAACCAAATCTAGATTATTGGATGTGTAGTATAAATTAAAATTATATTTAAAGTGTTTAAATATGAATTTAATTGATGAGAAATTAATTAATAGAGATTAATTAATTAATTTATATTTGATATAAATTAATTAGAAGAAGAAAATAATTATTTTGGGTTAAGAACTCAAATTAAGACACAGGGGCATTTTGGTCATTTCACAGTGTGACACGTGGCACCATGAGATGGTGACACATGGCATAACACATAAGCTTGCCAAATATTTTTAATCATTTAAGATGATTAAAATCAAGATTAAATATAGGTTTGACACTTGGCACAATGTGATTGGGTCACTTAAACCTAGAGCTAATCAAAAGGTGACATGTGGCTAGGGTTTAATGTGTTAACCTAGCTATTTAAGTGTGGTTATGAATGGAAAACATAACCAGCAGCCTCTCCTCTCAATTGTCATGCCACTTTGAGCCTCTCCAGCTATTTCTCTTCATCTCTCATCAATTCAAAGAGATTAGCCATCAATCTCTTGAATTAAGAACATTAGAAATTGTTTCTAGTGTCCTGTTTACATCTCTAATCTCTTAAAAGGCAGAACTTGAATTTCTAATTAATAGAAAAGGCTTTAGAAGCTGTTCAAGGGCTGCCATAGGTGTTCTTGGTGTGGACAAGCTAGAGGGACAACATCTGGTGTCACAAGACGAATCTCAAAGGCTGAACAGCTGCAGCACATTAAGAGGTTAGTGTAATCGTTCTTGATTTAATCTAGGGTTCTAAAATTAATCTGATTAATTTTAAAATCTTAAATGGCAAATACAGATCCAAAAACATATTAAAAGAGTTTTAATATGTTGTTTATCATTGAAATCAAATAGATAAAAATAAATCTTGCATGGTGCATGTGACCCTAGGTGAAAATTTTTGAATTCAATGGTATAATCTTGTGTTTTTCACGCTTCCGTTCCTTCAATTGGCATCAGAGCCACTATATTTGCCATTTAGATTGTTGATTATATAATTTAATTGTGTGTTTGATCATGAGATCAAGAGATTCATTGCTGGTTGGATCATGAGATGTGGCTTCACACATGGAGAAGCCACCATTGGTGGCGGCAACAATGGTTCCATGGGTGGTTCAAGGTTTGGCTTTTAATTCTGCAATTGTTGTATGATCTAAGGCCTATTCTTTGACTAATTAAAGTGTTTAATTAGTTGTTTTAATCACACAATTAAATTATGATTCAAATCAGAATTTTAAAAATTATTTGAATGTGATTCAAATCTGAATTTTAAAAATTGTTTGAATGTGATTCAAATCTGAATTTTTAAAGTTGTTTGAATCATATTTAAATCTGATTTTTTAAAATTGATTCAATAAAATTCAGATCTGTTTTTTTTAAAAAATATTTGAATGTGATTCAAATCTTAATTTATAATAAATGTTTGAATGTGATTCAAATCTGAATTTTTGAAGTTGTTTGAATGTGATTCAAATCTGAATTTTTAAATTTGTTTGAATGAGATTCAAATCTGAATTTTTAAATTTATTTGAATCATATTCAAATCTGGATTTTTAAGTTGAATATGAGATATTCAATTTAATTTAAGTATGTATGTTTTATTTAATTGTTAAATAGTGATATGCATGATGGATGATCATGGACTATAAAAGACCAATGTGATTGGATTTATTTCTTTTATGTTTCTTTGGGATTGTAAATTAATTAATTTAATTTAATTTATTTTGGGCATGTATTATTAAGTTTGTAATATTTTTGGGTTGTAATTTCATTTATTTAAGTTCTTGTATATTCGCCTTGGTATGCCAAGGATTACTATGTAATATTGGATTGCAAGAAGTTCAAGGAGGTCAAGAGCATTGGTAGGACCGGTGGGAGAATTCAATATCAAGTGTTGATTATGTACTCCTTCAGCAACTCTTGTAAAATGAATGAATGAAATGCACCTAGGAATGCCACGATTCAATTCTTAGTGGCTCAATTGAATCCCTTAGAAAGTCCATGATCATACCATATTTATCGCTTATCCATGAATGCATGAGATGTATGGGAATGTATGCAATTATATGATATATGCATGCTAAATGGATAATGTGCAAAGTGAGACCTTAATAGTAATTAGGTTGGCTATAAAATCTTCCAAACAAATGATTAAGTTGGAAATGCTATAATTAAAGTAATTATAACATAAGCCCTCCATTGGGGCAATTATTTTAAGAAATTTTAAATAGTTGCATGAGATGCAATTAATTTAAGAGATTTTCTTAAGAATAATTGTTAAGCATGAGATGTTGTAAATATGTAAATGGTTTGGTGGCCAATATTGGATGTACTGAGGACATTAAAATTATTTGCATAATTCTTGGCTCAATGGGATCAACTTAACTAATGCAAGATAAGTCAATATTGGATGTACACGAGATTTTGAGCATTAGGGGCTAGCAAAGGATTGAACCTCACATGAGATGTGATGGGTAAGGAGTTGCTCACTTATAGTTTATTGTAATTCCAATAATGGATGTACCTGAGGATGATCAATAGAATTATAAGAATTCAATCACCCACTAGAAATCCATCCAACTAGGATTTCCGTTTTCTACTTTGGAAGTGTAGGATTCGCTAAGTTAGTGGGAGGACCAATTTGATTAAAAGACCATAATCATTTTGGTTAATTACCTGATACATTTACTAATTAATCTGGTTATTTTCTGCGATTAATTTTACGATAAAAATGAGCACAAAACAACCACCACCATCCAATATCCTTGCAAGCATACTTGATCACAACAGTTGATAGGACCTAATCATGCGATTGGCTAAGAAATTTGAAACTTGTCCTGAACCTTGAACATATAGGATATGTTCTAGATTCAAATGTTCTTGGTCCCTTACCTCCAGAGGCCACACAAGAGGAACATGATACTTTGGACAAGTGGAAGGAGCATGATATGAGAGCTAAGTGTTACATGCTTGCTTCTATGAGTAATGAGTCACAGAAGCAACATGAGAACATGCAGAGTGCGAGTGAGATCCTCCTTCACCTACAAGAGTTGTATGGTGAGCACAAAGAGAATGCTAGGTATGAGATATCTAGACAGCTATTCCGTATGAGGATGTCCGAGGGCGGTATGTTGGGGATCATGTCCACAAGATGATTGGTGATTGAGCGGTTGGAACATCTTGACTTGAACATGGATTTCCAACTACAAACGGATTTGATCCTTGATCCTTCCTGAGTCTTTTGGGAATTTTGTGACAAATTTCCATATGACTAAACAGGAATGCACCTTAGCTGAATTACTCAACATGCTGGTTATTGCCCAAAAGAATATGCTAGGCAATAAAAAAAAAAAGAAACCTCAGATTCCTGGTCCTTCTAAGAAAATAGCTAAACAGAAAAGGAAGACTAAAGCTGATGAAGGCAAAGGAAAGTGTTTCCATTGCCAATAGGAAAGTGTTTCCATTGCCAGTAAGAAAGTGTTTCCACTGGCCAGAGTATAGCAATCTAAATGAATGCAATGCCATGGTGAAAACCAACTCAAGTTCAAAATATATTTGGCACTTAAGGTTATGTCATGTTGCAGAAGATAGGATTGCAAAACTGGAGAAAATGGGGATTCTATCCTCATTGGGCTCTGAGTCTACTCCAACTTGTGAATCTTGCCTTCAAGGCAAAATGACTAGAACACCCTTTGTTGGACAAGGGCTAAGAGCTGAAAATATTTTGGAACTAATACATAGTGATGTATGTGGTCCGTTTAAAGAAATGGCTAGAGGGGGCTTTCATTATTTTATTACCTTTACTGATGATAAATCAAGGTTTGGGTATTTGTATTTGATGAAATACAAACATGAATCTTTTGAAAAGTTCAAAGAATTTAAATCTGAAGTAGAAAATCAAACAGGAAAGAATATTAAATTTCTTCGATCAGATCGTGGAGGTGAATATTTGAGTACTGAATTTGATGAATACTTGAGAGAACATGGCATTGTTTCTTAGTTGACTCCTCCAGGAACGCCACAGCTGAATGGTGTATCTGAAAGGAGAAATCGTACCCTATTGGATATGGTACGCAGTATGATGAGCTATACTGATATGCCAATCTCCTTTTGGGGATTTGCATTAGAATAAGCTTTATATATTCTAAATAGGATTCCATCAAAATCAGTTTCTTCCACACCTTATGAGATATGGCATGGAAGAAAACCAAGTCTTAAGCATGTTAAGATTTGGGGTTGTCCAGCTTATATCAAAAAGCTGAACACTGATAAATTGGAGACCAGATCAGAAAAAGGTCGATTTGTTGGATATCCAAAAGATAGTTTTGGATATTATTTTTATTTGCCTACTTCACAAAAGGTTGTGATAAGTAGAGATGCCACATTTCTTAAACAACAGTTTGTTCAAGAAGGAGGCAAAGGAAGGCAAATAGAGTTAGAATTGGAGAATTCTGACCAACCAACAGATCAGATGGATATAGATCCATCTAGTCAACCTATACCCGTTGATGAAACATCTACAGCTGTTCCTCGTAGAACAACCAGGGTATCTCACCCACCAGTGAGATATGGTTTTCTTCATGAAGAAGAACAAGAGTTGTCTACTCATGAAGAAGTAGATCATGGAGATGATCCACTTACCTATGAAGAAGCTATATCAGATATAGACTCTTCAAAATGGATTGATGCTATGAAATCCGAGATTGATTCCATGTATAAGAATCAAGTTTGGGATCTTGTTGACCCACCTGAAGGTATTGTACCTATAGGGAACAAATGGGTTTTCAAGAAGAAAATTGGTTCTGATGGAAAGGTAGAGACCTATAAGGCAAGGCTAGTAGCGTAAGGGTTTCGCCAAAGGCAAGGAATAGACTATGAGGAGACTTTCTAGCCTGTTGCCATGCTTAAATCAATTAGGATTTTATTAGCAATAGCTGCATACTATGATTATGAGATTTGGCAGATGGATGTCAAAACAGCTTTTCTCAATGGATACATTGAAGAAAACATTTTCATGGAATAACCTAAGGGATTTGAATCCCAAGATGGTTCCAAGGTATGCAAGCTAAAGCGATCCATTTATGGGTTAAAACAAGCTTCGAGGAGTTGGAACATCCGTTTTGATGAAGCCATTAAATCTTTTGGTTTTATCAAAAATGAGGATGAGCCATGTGTATATAAGAAGGTTAGTGACAGTGCTATCACTTTCCTTGTCTTATATGTGGATGACATACTGTTGATGGGTAATGATACAGGTATGTTGACGACTATAAAGGTATGGTTGTCAAATACATTCTCCATGAAAGACTTAGGGGAGGCAACCTATATTCTTGGGATTCACATCTATAGAGATAGAGCGAAAAGAATAATTGGTTTATCCCAAAGTCTATACTTGGAAAAGGTGTTAAAGAGGTTTAACATGCTTGATTCCAAGAGAGGATTGTTACCAGTGAGACATGGTATCCACCTTTCTAAAGAGATGTCTCCAAAGACACCTGAAGAAAGAGATAAGATGGTCAGGATTCCATATGCTTCGGCTATTGGAAGTTTAATGTATGCAATGTTGTGTACTAGGCCAGATATCGCATATGCTGTTAGTTTGACTAGCAGGTATCAATCCAATCCAGGTTTGGAACACTGGATAGCTGTCAAGAAAATCCTTAAGTTCTTGAGAAGAACTAAGGATTTATTCTTGATTTATGGAAGTGGAGACTTGCAATTGGATGGTTATACTGATTCTGATTTCCAATCAGATATCGATGATAGAAAGTCTACCTCTGGATATGTGTTCATTTGTAATGGAGGTGTAGTCAGTTGGAAGAGTTCCAAACAGAGCACGACTGCAGATTCCACTCATCGAGGTGAGTATATTCTCGCATCGATCTCGCAAAAGAAGCTGTTTGGATGAAGAAGTTCGTGACAGAACTTACAGTAGTTCCTTCCATTGAGTCAGCAGTTCCACTACACTGTGACAATAATGGAGCAGTCATACAGGCTAAGGAACTAAGGTCTTACCCAAAATCCAAACACATAGAAAGGCACTACCACATTATCAGAGATATAGTTGGGCAAGGCAATATAGCCATGCAGAAAATAGCATCAGCTGAAAATCTAGCTGATTCATTCACTAAGCCTTTGTCACAAGCTCAGTTAGACTGACATCTTGAGAAGATGGGTCTAAGGTATTGTAATGAATGGCTCTAGTGCTAGTGGGAGATTGTTAGTAGTATGCCCTAGAGCATATCATTTAGTATGTATCTTGTATATATTTTATTAATAAAAGGCATTTCCACTTTTCCATTTACATAATATATTTATGTGTAATAGAAAAGGTCCATTGATATTTTGTTAGAAATATTATTCTTAAGTTGTTAAGAATATGAGTGACAATATTTCTAGCACAAAGTATCATAAATAGGTTCACAATCGAGGATACTTCATAATAAGGACATGACTTATCCAGAAAGATTGTATTCATGTTTGTTCCCAAGTTATTTATATGAGATATAAATAAGATGGAATGGTGAGTCTCATGCCATATAACAAACATGATAGGCACTTATAAATGATAAGTAGGCCGAACTCGTGACACTAATGACAAGCACATGGAGTTTACTCTTGTCCCTGTTTTGTCATAAATCATATCGGTGCATATAATCTTTAGACTGAGATAGCACGATTATCTTGTATATAGGTAGTTTGAGTTTGATCTCGCTTTCATACTTGTACTATGTATGGGTATATGGGCATGTGTTGGCTCTGCTAGTTATATATGGAGGTAGGTGTTGATCAAGATGGAATATGTTCCTCTAAGTAAATAGAGATAAAATCCTATGTTCATTTAATTGTTCTTGATGTTTCAAGTTCCTGCCAGACAGATAGATTTATTCGTAAAAGAGTTTCGATGAGAAAAATCTTTTAATCAAGAACTGAATTAAAAGAGAACATAATATTCATAGCAAATGGAGTTTGACATAAACCATGACTCCAGTTTGAGTTGGGATTTTGTACATTGATATTCAAATGCAAGGTAACATATGATTATAGGTTCATTTAAGGTAAATCTTATTACTAATTGGGTGGCCATGGCATGCTATGCTAGGTGTTAACCATGGTCTATGAGGTTCATAAAATGATTTAGAGAAATCATTTATGGTAAGAAAGAGTTCTGATGATATTAAGAGTTGATATCATGTCTCATTGCCAATTAGTGATGAGCCTAGTAAGTCACACACATACACAAGTTATCACCTATTTAAATATGATTTAATTAATTAATTAAAGAGTTTAATTGATTAATTAAATAGATTTGGTTTGCAATAAAATTGCAAAGTCCCTAGCATGACTTGAAACCAAATCTAGATTATTGGATGTGTAGTATAAATTAAATTTATATTTAAAGTGTTTAAATATGAATTTCATTGATGAGAAATTAATTAATAGAGATTAATTAATTAATTTATATTTGATATAAATTAATTAGAAGAAGAAAATAATTATTTTGGGTTAAGAACTCAAATTAAGACACAGGGGCATTTTGGTCATTTCACAGTGTGACACGTGGCACCATGAGATGGTGACACATGGCATAACACATAAGCTTGCCAAATATTTTTAATCATGTAAGATGATTAAAATCAAGATTAAATATAGGTTTGACACTTGGCACAATGTGATTGGGTCACTTAAACCTAGAGCTAATCAAAAGGTGACATGTGGCTAGGGTTTAATGTGTTAACCTAGCTATTTAAGTGTGGTTATGAATGGAAAACATAGCCAGCAGCCTCTCCTCTCAATTGTCACGCCACTTTGAGCCTCTCCAGCTATTTCTCTTCATCTCTCATCAATTCAAAGAGATTAGCCATCAATCTCTTGAATTAAGAACATTAGAAATTGTTTCTAGTGTCCTGTTTACATCTCTAATCTCTTAAAAGGCAGAACTTGAATTTCTAATTAATAGAAAAGGCTTTAGAAGCTGTTCAAGGGCTGCCATAGGTGTTCTTGGTGTGGACAAGCTAGATGGACAACATCCGTGTCCTCAAGACGAATCTCAAAGGCGCAGACACTGCAAAGACATCAAGAGGTTAGTGTAATCGTTCTTGATTTAATCTAGGGTTCTAAAATTAATCTGATTAATTTTAAAATCTTAAATGGAAAATACAGATTCAAAAACATATTAAAAGAGTTTTAATATGTTGTTTATCATTGAAATCAAATAGATAAAAATAAATCTTGCATGGTGCATGTGACCCTAGGTGAAAATTTTTGAATTCAATGGTATAATCTTGTGTTTTTCACGCTTCCGTTCCTTCAGAAATGGAGAAGGAGATGGCTGCCCATGTTTTTTTCTTTTCCTTTGGTCTTTATTTACCTCTTTTATTAGTTAGATAAATGATAGTTTAAATGTGATTGGTGGTAGCTTATTAAATGACATCATCATATGTCATAATTTGCTTTTTATTTCATTTTTCTTTTCTTTTCTCCACTACTCATTTCCAATTTAATTTATAGTAATGTTTATTCATATTTTAGATCATAATAATTATTTACTCAACTGGACAAGTCGGTCAAAAATCACCTCTGAAGGCGAAATGACCAAAATGCCCTCCGTTTGGCTTAACGGGTCAAAATTGTCTGTACCGATTGAAAAAATTTTCTAGGTATTTTCTTGGCATTCTAATGCCATGGGAACCTCAATGACCCTTCTCTGGAGTCCCAAAAATTATTTTATGAATTTTTCTCCGGGTCTAGGGCTCCTCGTTGCGAGAACCGCAACTTCCCTCTAGTTACCCATCGCTAGGGCACCGGCTCGTTTAACTTGGTTGTATTTTATTTCTAAAATTTTTACCAAATTTTTCTTATTAATATTTGAGTTAATTATGGTCCCTCACTTTAGTTTAAATATTTTTCCGGATATTCTAGCTGTCCGGACCGACACTGGTCACCGAAACAGCAGAATGTACGGAGTTGTTACCGGGAGGGTGTTACATATGCAATGTTGTGTACTAGGTCGGATATCGCATATGCTGTTAGTTTGACTAGCAGGTATCAATCCAATCTAGGTTTGGAACACTGGATAGCTATCATGAATATCCTTAAGTACTTGAGAAGAACTAAAGATTTATTCTTAATCTATCGAGGTGGAGACTTGCAATTAGATGGTTATACTGATTCTAATTTCCAATCAGATATCGATGACAGAAAGCTACCTCTAGATATGTGTTCATTTATAATGGAGGTGCAGTCAGTTGGAAGAGTTCCAAACAGAGCACGACTGCAGATTCCACTGCCGAGGCTGAGTATATTGCTGCATCAGATGCTGCAAAGGAAGCTGTTTGAATAAAGAAGTTTCTGATAGAACTCATACTAGTTCCTTCCATTGAGTCAACAGTTCCACTACACTGTGACAATAATGGAGCAGTCATACAGGCTAAGGAACCAAGGTCTCACCAAAAATCCAAACACATAGAAAGGCGCTACCACATTATCAGAGACATAGTTGGACAAGGCAATGTGGCCATGCAGAAAATAACATCAGCTGAAAATCCAGCTGATCCATTCACTAAGCCCATGTCACAGACTCAGCTAGACCGTCATCTTGAGAAGATGGGTCTAAGATATTGTAATGAATGGCTCTAGTGCTAGTAGGAGATTATTAGTAGTATACCCCAGAGCATATCATTTAGTATGTATCTTGTACATATTTCTATTAATAAAAGGCATTTCCACTTTTCCATTTACATAATATATTTATGTGTAATAGAAAAGGTCCATTGATATTTTGTTAGAAATTCTATTCTTAAGTTGTTAAGAATATGAGTGACAGTATTTCTAGTACAAAGTATCATAAATAGGTTCACAATCCAGGATACTTCATAATAAGGACATGACTTATCTAGAAAGATTGTATCCATGTTTGTTACCAAGTTATTTATATGAGATATAAATAAGATGAAATGATGAGTCTCATGCCATATAGCAAACATGATAGGCACTTATAAATGATAAGTAGGTTGAACCAGTGACACTTATGACAAGCACATGGAGTTTACTCTTGTCAATGTTTTGTCATAAATCATATCAGTGCATATAATCTTTGGACCTAAGATAGCACAGTTATCTTGTATATAGGTAGTTTGAGTTTAATACTACTTTTATACTTGTACTGTGTATGGGTATATGGGCATGTGTTGGCTCCTACTAGTTATATATGGAGGTAGGTGTCGATCAAGATGGAATCTGTTCCTCTAAGTAAATAAAGATAAAATCCTATGTTCATTTAATTGTTTTGGATGTCTCAAGTTCCTGGCCAGGACAAATAGATTTATTCAGAAAAGAGTTTCTAATGAGAAAATCTTTTTAATCAAGAACTGGAATTAAAAGAGAACATAATATTCACAGCAAATGGAGTTTGACATAAACCATGGCTACAGCTTGAGTTGGGATTTTGTAACAGAGAGATTCCAGTGCATGGTAACATATGATTATAAGTTCATTTATGGTAAACCTTATTACTAATTGGGTAGCCATGGCATGCTATGCTAGGTGTTAATCATGGTCTATGAGGTGCATAAAATGATTTAGAGAAATTATTTATGGTAAGAAAGAGTTCTGATGATATTAAGAGTTGATATCATATCTCAATGCCAATTAGTGATGAACCTAGTAAGTCACACACATACACAAGTTATCACCTAATTAAATAGGTTTGGTTTGCAATTAGATTACAAAGTCCCTAGCATGACTTGAAACCAAATTTTGATTATTGGATGTATAGTATAAGTTAAATTTATATTCAAAGTTTTTAAATATGAATTTAATTAATGAGAATTAATTAATACAGATTAATTAATTAATATATTTGATATAAATTGATTAGAAGAACAGAAATAATTATTTTGGGTTAAGAACTCAAAATTACGACACAAGGGCATTTTGGTCATTTCACAGGGTGACATGTGGCACCATGAGATGGTGACACATGACTTTACACATAAGCTTGCCAAATGTCTTTTAATCATGTAAGATGATTAAAATTAAGATTAAATATAGGTTTAACACTTGGCATAATGTGATTGGGTCAATTAAACCTATAACCAATCAGAGGGTGACATGTGGCAAGGGTTTAATGTGTTGACCTAACAATATAAGTGTTGTTATGAATTAAAAATAAGACAACCAGCAGCCACTCCTCCTTTGTCATGCCATTTTGAAGCTCTCCCTCTCTTCTTCTTTATCTCTCATCAATTCAAAGAGATTAGCCATCAATCTCTTGAATTAAAAATACTAGAAATCATTTTTAGTGTCCTGTTTACATCTTTAATCTCTTAAAAGACAAAACTTGATTTTCTAATTAATAGAAAAAGCTTTAGAAGCTGTTCAAGGGCTGCCATAGGTGTTCTTGGTGTGGAGAAGCTAGAGGGACAACATCTGGTGTCCTGAAGACGCATCTCAAAGGCGCAAATACACTGCAGTGCATCAAGAGGTTAGTGTGTTTGTTCTTGATTTAATCTAGGGTTCTAAAATTAATCTGATTAATTTTAAAATCTTAAATGGAAAATACAGATCCAAAAAAATATTAAAAGAGTTTTAATATGTTGTTTATCATTGAAATCAAATAGATAAAAATAAATCTTGCATGATGCATGTGACCCTAGGTGAAAATTTTTGAATTCAATGGTATAAACTTGTGTTTTTCATGCTTCCGCTCCTTCAAAATCTTCAAGCTTTCCTCTTCAATATGTGTGAGGATAAATTTTTGTTAAGGGAAGTTAGGGTTTTGAAGTGGTTTTGGGGGTAGAGCATAAGCTTGAAAGGGTGCTTCAATGGTGGTTTCTCTCTCTCTCTCTTTATGAATTCGGCTACCCAAGGATGAAGATGGCTGTTTATTTTTTTAATTTTTATCTTCTTTTATTCATTTTTAAGTGGTATATAATGAGGTGTCAAAATTTGGTTGGGTCAAAATATTTTAATTGCATCATGCTTCTGTCATAAATATGACTTTTATTTTCTCTTCTTTTCTTTTCTTTTTTTTTTACTCATTTTTAATTTATTTTTTAGCAATATTTATTCAAATTTTATATCATATAAATTATTTATTTAACAGGGCAAGTTGGCCAAAAATCATCTCTGAAGATGAAATTGTGACACCCCTTACCCGTTTACAGTATAGCCGAGTAAGATATGTCACACACTGTACTGGAAAACCCTATTTTATTTCAATCATTTTTATCCTTCCTAATTTATTTTTTTCAAAGTTATGAAGTATAATTTGTGAAATATAATTCATTTAATTCATATATTGAAATTACAATTTATTTGAGGTTTCACAAATTTTATAGAAAATCAGGCAAAGTGCCGGCTAAAAATGGATAAAATAGTTCTTCGGAACCTGTGAAAAGCACTTCCAAAATTTTCTATCATTCCTAAACTTCATTTCATCAACAATGTCTCAATATTTTTCAACAATATTTCCATTTCTCATTCATTCATTTCACATAAAATTCATATACAAGTCATAAATAAATACTCAATGTTCCATTCATAAACACAATTTTCACTATTTACATTAATATCAAAATACATTACATAAGTCTTAATTATACATGAGAAAATAAAAGTTTGATTACATAATACCAAAATGAAACCTAGTGTCCTACTAATGCACTGAAGACGGTGAGGTGACACGGACACTATGCAGAGCTGCAGATGGTCTCACCCAGTCTGTGGTCTACTGGGCTCTCGGTCGGTCTCTCCAGAACCTACGCGTGGCAAAAAGCAATGTGCTAAGCAATAATGCTTAGTGGTGCCAATAATAAAATAAAAAAAAAATAATAGAAAATAAATATGCAGTGGATGTTACAATTTTTCGATCATTATTGGTAATCTTATTTATTTTGTATTTGTTATATTCATAATTTCATTAAATTTATCCACTTCCAATTTTAGTTCCCCAAGTAACCTACACTGGATGACTGGACTAGATAAACGAGTAAACTGGCACTGGGTATCAAGTACTTTAGGCCGTCACACCATCGGTCACATATGTATCTCCCGGTGTGCAACAGAACAGCTAATGAGCTGTAATAAATATTAGGCACAAGGCCAAGTATCAACACAATGTCAGAATGGCTAAAAGCCATAAAATCACAGAATGGCATAATGCCATGTGCAGTACTACTAACTGAACCCTATTGGCATGCCAACCTATCCAAACTAATCTTGCTAGGTGTACTAAGGCATTTTACACTTTTAAACTTTACAATTCTTGAAATTTAAGTTCAGGTGTTACTATTCATTTCATTAGTCAACTAAAATGTTGAATTTAGCATAGACAATAGGTATATTGGTTCTAATACTCCCAACATACCACATTTTGCATTCTAAAATTATTGGTATTGGTTGTCAATACCATTTCTAAGCTTAATGTTAGTTATTCAAAATTTTTAGATTTCAAGCCTTGTGCTTACTGTTCCATTGGTTACTTTTACAGTAGGAATTTGAAAATTTTGTCTTCATGAAAGTTATTCCTTATTTTCTCTAGTTACATTTCCTTTTTTGAATCACTCCATTTGGAGTTTTGTAGCTCAAGTTATGGCCTAAACACCATAACTGGCCGGATTGGACAGAATCCAAAATTCTGGACAATACTGGTTCTGCCAGATTTGGTAACCTAAGTTTTGTTGGCAATTTAACTAGGTTATGGTCACAATTTGGATTTGTATTCTCCATGAAAGTTGTAGGTCTATGTCTCAGATTTCTTCTGGTAAAATTTCAGGTCAATTGGACCTTTCTACAATGAGTTATGACCAAATGAATAATCATTGTTCATTTGGTCATTTTGCCCAGGCAGAATGCAAGTCACCCAAATTAGGATAATTTTTAGGTCAACTTGGTTTGGTTTTCTGGGCAAGGTTTCTTCACCAAAATTGTGCCATTATGTGTCTAGTTTCATGTCCAATTGGCCTTACACCAATTGAATCTCTACAACTCCAGTTATTGCTGCCCAAACTTGCTAGACTCATGGTCAGTCCTGCAGGTCAGCCAAGGGCAGCTTGCCTAACCTCAATTCCATTGTCCTAAATCACTTCAATTCCTCCTCACATATAGTCAAATGGTCACTAATTGACCATTACAATTTTCATATACCATAATATGAGCAAAACCTAATTTTGTTTAAGTCTCTAAGTTTTCTATTTCCATACATACATTTCACTTGCACTTAAATGTTTAAACACTCATCTCATGTCAAGGTAGTTCACATACCATTTTGTTTCAAGGAAATTGATGAAACCCTGAACATCCCTAAGCTGCAGAAATTGTATAGATAAATACGCATAAATTATATTATGTTTTTATGACAATTTCCACTTGACTCATGTCCTTAAACATGAATTAAGCAAGAAAATGAGGAGAATGGACACTAACCATTTGAGCAGAATTTTTCCACTCAAAATTCCTTCACTTTCTTTGGCTTTCTTGGTAGCCAAACACTTGCTCAAGATGTAGAGATAAATTTTGTTGAAGTAGACTTAGGGTTTCAAGTGAGATTTGGGTGGGTTATAAAGCTTGGATAAGCTTTAGTGGTGGTAAGGGTTAGGAGAAGTGTCTCGTTTGGCTGAAGGAAGGAGGAGAACTGAATTTCTTCTTTCCTTTTTTTCTGCCCATTTAGACATTTTAAATGGGTTATAGCCATGTGTCACCATATGATTGGGTGGAGGCACACTAATGATATCATGTGATGTCATAAATTCCCATTTAATTCTTTTTTTTTTCTTTTCTACTCATTTTCAATTCAATTTTTAGTAATATTTATTCACATTTTATGTCATAATAATTATTTACTTAACTGGACAAGTCGGCCAAAAATCATCTCTGAAGACGAAATGACCAAAATGCCCTCTGTTTGGCTTATTGAGACAAAATTGTCTGTACCGATTGAAAAATTTTCCTAAGTATTTTCTTGGCATTCTAATGCCATAGGAACCTCAATGACCCTTCTTTGGAGTCCCAAAAATTATTTTATGAATTTTTCCTCGGGTCTAGGGCTCCTAGTTGCGAGAACCGCAACTTCCCACTGGGTTACCCATCACTAGGGTATCGGCTCATTTAAGTTGGTTGTATTTTATTTCTAAAATTTTTCCTAAATTTTTCTTGTTAATATTTGAGTTAATTATGGTTTCTCACTTCAGTTTAAATATTTTTTCGGACGTTCTAGCTATCCAGACCGACACTGGTCACCGGAACAGTAGAATGTACGGAGTTGCTATAGGGAGTGGAACATATTAAAAAACAAAAAAAAAATTTTTCTTTGGATCAGATACTTTTTTTACCCGTTGTCAAATGAGGGCATTTGGGTCATCATTTTCTTCAGAGTGATTTTTGGTCGACTTGTCCAGTTGAGTAAATAATTATTATGAAAAATGTAGAGAAAAAGAAGAAAAGAAAATGAATATGGTGAAGTCATTAAAGCCCCCTCCAATCACCATTTGACAAACCAATAAAAAGAGATAAAAATGACTTAAAATGAGATAAAAAACAAAGGAAAACCTTCCTTCTTCTTCATACATGCTGATATAAGAGAGAAGAGAGAAAAGGAAAAGAAAGAAAGAAAGAAAGGAAGAAGGAGAAGGATAAAGAAATAGGGGTTCAGCAGGGCAGCATATTTCTTTTCCGTCCAGGTGAGTTTGGCTCAACATCTAAGGCTGATTTTTGGATATGTTTTTGGTGATTGTTCAACGGTTGGATTTGGAGAAACATATTGTATAAAACAGGATGTATGGAGGTTCAATACTGAATATTGGCTACTGAAAATTGAGAAAAATAAATATTAAGTATGAAAATAAAATTAAGAAATAATGTACAAATGATATTTTGGATGTTGAGGCTGCTGTGTTAAAATTTGGTGAATTTTAGACTTGTGGTTTATGAGATATAAATTGTTTGAGTAAGACTGATTTCTGCAAAAATTCAGATTGTGAAGGGTTGATTTAATGTTTTGTTATCTCATGATATAGAGTTTATTTTATGCTTAAATTTTTACTTATAATGTATAGGGATGTCTTTAATATATGTTTTATTTTTGTGTTTTATCCTACGGTTTGATTTTTATATATATATTTGAATGCACAAGCTGCCAGATTGGGTATTAATGGTTGTGGATTTAAGATTTATGATGGGTTTAGTCAAATTTAAGGGAAATACTATTGAATTTTTATTGGATATTTAATTTAGGAAAGTGAAGTTATAATTGATTATGATTATTATGGTTCTAGGAGAAATCTTGAAGAATAACAAAAGGTTGGTTTCAAAAGGTTGGTTGGTTTAAAAAGGTTAGTGCATATTAACTTCCTAATCTTGTTTACTTATTGAAATTTAGTTTGAATATGAATAAATAATTAATGGTCAATTAGTGACCATTTGAAGGAATTGACTTTAATTGGACTGGAATAAACATAACTTTGTGTGTAGGGTCCATTGGTGTTTTGCCAATTGGACATGAAACTAGGCTTATAATGACACATTTTAAAGCAAGAGGACAAAAAACTTGCCCAATCCGGATACCCTGCACTGATTCTGCAGAATTGATCAAATGAACAGCAACAAGTTAAGACATAGACAAACAACTTTCATGAAGGAACCTACCCCAAATTATGACCAGAACCCATTCAACGTAAATTTCTGCAGAATGCATATCCGACACAGCTTGTTTTTGAGCCATATCTGAGCTACAAAACTCCAAATGGAGTGATTCAAATCAAATTCACTGCAACAATGCTTAATGGAATAGTAAAATTAAGTTTCAAACCGAAGATTGGCAATTTTGCCAAATGATCTAAAATGCAAAATGTGGTATGTTGGGAATGCAAAACCAATGTACATAATTTCTACCTAAAAGTCAACATTTTTTGACCAAAGAGGTGTGGGTGAATAGTGACACTAAAACTTGAAATTCAATATTTGAAATTAGAAATGCATCTAGGGACTTTAAATTACAATTGACAATTAATACTAGCAAATGTAAAACTCAAAATGTGGGATCTGACTAGTAAGGTGAATAGTAATCAAAATAATTAGCAAATTAAGATGAAGACCTAGACCAATTAAGAGCTTAAATGCTTAGAATGGTATGACAAATGTGGACTAGAGAAAGGAAAATTTTTTTTATAACAATGTACATGTGAAACCATTGTTTAGAATTGTGATCAATATGAATAACATAATGAATGGACAAATAAACCGTATTAATGTATGAATGAGACATTGTGATCATATAAATGATCAAATGAATGTATGAATTATGATTGAAATTTATCATGAAATAATGAAGTCATAATATATTAATATTTTAAAATATTAAATGCCCTAGTATACCTAACAAGATTGGTTGGATAGTTTGGCATGCCAATAGGGTATTGGTATGTATTCATTATCTTTATTTATGCCAATTATGTATCATATTTTTTTTTTTTTTTTAGCCATGGGTTGCGGGGTTGGCGTTACCCCATGGTATGTATAGGCCGACAGCAGGGCGTGGTGTCGACCAACGACGATTTATATCGAAAATCATCCATATAGGTTACTTGGGGGGATCAATTAAAGTATTATTCAATAAATTAAATTGATTCTTGAGTATCCGAATTATCATTTATTAGGGCTTTTTTATACATGTATGTATATTGTTCATTCCTAGCACATTGTAAATTATTTGTATATCTTATACAAAATAAACTCATGTAATTAACATTTTAGTATGTGAATTGAATTTGAATTATAATGAGATTATACTTGTGAATATTGAGATATTGAAAGAAATTTCTAATTTAGTTAGATTTTGATAAAAGTAAAAATAGCTAAATCTTCAATAAAGTTTTTGAATAAATAAATCAAATGAAATGAAAGATAAAAAAGAGTAGTGTGCAAGCATAATACTTGCTCTTGCTTGGCCTGTAAGGTAAAGGGTGTCACATTTATTAGTAGTATGTGAGTGCGGTTTTAGGCGTTCTGGACCTAGATAGATTGCATATCATGCATTGCATTCATAGAGAGGTGACACACTATTGCAGATCGTATTTTTTTGTTTTTTTTAGGTAAGGTATGAAATAAGAGAGTGAAGAGACAATGAGATAGTGAATGGAGATAGAAAGTGAAGTAGGATAAAGAAATAAATAAGGTATTAGCTCCTTGGCTATTTACATTGGGTAAATTTAATTTAAATAAGAGAAAAATATTTAAACTAAAGTCAGGAACCATAATTAACTCAAATATTAATAAGAAAAATTTAGGAAAAATTTTAGAAATAAAAAAATTATAAAATAATTTTAGGACTCAGAAGGGTAATTGAGGTTCCCACGGGACAGAAGGGTATTTGAGGTTCCCACGGCATTAGAATGCCAAGAAAATACTTAGAAAAATTTTAAGCGGAGGGCATTTGTAAATAATTATTATGACTCAAAATATGAATAAATATTGCTAAAAATTGAATTGAAAATGAGTAGAGAAAAGAAGAAAAGAAAATGAAGGAAAATGCTTAATTATGACATATGGTGAAGTCATTTAAAAGCCCCCCTCCAATCACCATTTGACAAACCAATAAAAAGAGATAAAAATGACTTAAAATGAGATAAAAAAAAAAGGAAACCAGCAGTTTCCTTCTTCATACGGGCTGGAATAAGAGAGAAAGAGAGAGAAAAGGAAAAGAAAGAAAGAAAGAAAGGAAGAAGGAGAAGGATAAGTAGCAGAAATAGGGGTTCAGCAGGGCAGCATATTTCTTTTCCGTCCAGGTGAGTTTGGCTCAACATCTAAGGCTGATTTTTGGATATGTTTAAGCTATGTATGTGTGGAAGTTATGGTAAAAATTTGGTGATTGTTCAACGGTTGGATTTGGAGAAACATATTGTTGAACACAGGCTGTCTGTAGGTTGAATTCTGAATTTTGGCTACTGAAATTTGAGAAAAATAAATAGTTAGGATGCTTATAAAATTATGAAATTTGGTACAAATGATATTTGGGATGTTGAGGCTGCTGTGTTAAAATTTGGTGAATTTTAGACTTGTGGTTTATGAGATATAAATTGTTTTGCATGAGCTGTCTGAGTAAGACTGATTTCTGCAAAAATTCAGATTGTGAAGGGTTGAATGAATGTTTTGATATCTCATGATATAGAGATGATTTGATGCTGAAATTTTTACTGATAATGTATAGGGATGTCTTGAATATATGGTATAAATTTGGGATTTATCCAACGGTTAGATAATTATATATAAATTTGAATGCACAAGCTGCCAGATTGGGTATTAATGGGTTGTGGATTTAAGATTTATGATGGGAGTTTAGTCCAATTTAAGGGGAAATACTATTGAATTTTTATTGGATATTTAATTTAGGAAAGTGAAGTTATAATTGATTATGATTATTATGGTTCTAGGAGAAATCTTGAAGAATAACAAGCTCAAGGTTGGTTTCAAAAAGGTTGGTTGGTTTCAAAAAGGTTAGTGCATATTAACTTCCTAATCTTGTTTACTTATTGAAATTTAGTTTGAATATGAATAAATAATTAAGAAATTGAAGAAAATCATGTGTGAAATTGTTAAAGTACATCCTAATGGTCAATTAGTGACCATTTGAAGGAATTTGACCTTAATTGGGACTGGAATAAAGCATGGCAAAGGGAAGGTGTGTACTGCCTAGAGGGTGCAGAATGGTGACTGAAAATTCAGTCCATTTACACAGCCATAACTTTGGCTGTGTAGGTCCAATTGGTGTTTGGCCAATTGGACATGAAACTAGGCTTATAATGACACATTTTTGCTGAAGAAACCATCCCCAAAAGACCAAAGCAAGAGGACCAAAACTTGGCCCCAAATCCGGATACCCTGCACTGATTCTGCAGAATTGATCAAATGAACAGTAACTGTTCATTTGGCCATAACTCACTGTAGATTTGGTCAATTGGCCTGAAATTTTTACAGCAACAAGTTAAGACATAGACAAACAACTTTCATGAAGGAACCTACCCCAAATTATGACCAGAACCCATTCAACCAAGTGACTCAAGTTACTGTTCATGCACTGTAGATATGGTAAATTTCTGCAGAATGCATATCCGGACAGCTTGGGTTTTTGAGCCATATCTGGAGCTACAAAACTCCAAATGGAGTGATTCAAAAAAGGAAATTCAACTAGACAAAATAAGGAACAACTTTCATGTTTACCATTTCCTCAAATTCCCACTGCAACAATGCTTAATGGAATAGTAAAATTAAGTTTCAAAAACCGAAGATTGGCAATTTTGCCAAATGATCTAAGCTTTGAGGAAGTGACCGAAACTAACAAGTTTTAAATGCAAAATGTGGTATGTTGGGAATGCCAAAACCAATGTACATAATTTCTACCTAAAAGTCAACATTTTTGTTGACCAAAGAGGTGAATAGTGACACTAAAACTTGAAATTCAATATTTGAAATTAGAAATGCATCTAGGGGACTTTAAATTACAATTGACAATTAATACTAGCAAATGTAAAACTCAAAATGTGGGATCTTGGTGTAATTAGAATTAACATATCCCTTAAGTATGAAAAAGTCAACATTTTGGTTGACTAGTAAGGTGAATAGTAATCAAAATAATTAGCAAATTAAGATGAAGACCTAGAACCAATTCTAAGCTTAAATGCTTAGAATGGTATGACAAATGTGGACTATGCATCTTAGTCAAAATTGTTAAAAAGGGAATTAAGAGCATAAATTTGAAAACCATGAAATTTTCATGGATTACTTGAAACATGAAAAATAAGTCACCTAATTGATGTGAATAGATAGTTAGAGCACATATGCTCATCACAAATGGAATTCATAAAATATTAGAAACTCAACTTGAAATATAAAATTTGTAATTACATAAGTAGATTCTGGAATGTATAAATGAGAAAGGAAAAATGTTTTGAATACAATGGTACATGTGAACCATTGTTTAGAATTGTGATCAATATGAATAACATAATGAATGGACAAATAAACCGTATTAATGTATGAATGAGACATTAGTTCTCATTATTGTAAAGAGGAGAATATTTTGAATACAATGGTATAAAAGGATAATTGATGTGAATTGTGATCATATAAATGATCAAATGAATGTATGAATTATGATTGAAATTTATCATGAAATAATGAAGTCATAAAGCACAATATATTAATATTTTAAAATATTAAATGCCCTAGTATACCTAACAAGATTGGTTTGGATAGTTTGGCATGCCAATAGGGTATTGTTTTAGCGGAAAGGCTTTATGCTGTATTCATGGCTTTATGCCCGTATTCATGGCTTTTATGCCCGTATTCATGGCTTTTATGCCAATTATGTGATATCATGGCTTTTTAGCCATCATGTTTATATCGTGGTTCAATTAAAGTATTATTCAATTGGCAGCTAAGTTAAGTTAAGTATAATGAAAATCCGGTACAATTAAATTAAGTATTGAATGAATAAGCAAAAGAGATTAGCAAAAGAAACATAACAAAAATATAAATTACTTGAAATACAATGATAGAATAAATTATATACAAAAGTCATAAACTAAGCACTTCCAAAGAGGAATAAACTAGTATATAAGATCGATACTAGAAATACCATACCAAATTAAATTGATTCTTGAGTATAATTATCATTTATTTCTTTCTTTACTTGTATATATTATTGTTATATTATTGCACCACTGATGGAATTGCTTCCGTAAAACGAGATTTTAAGAGTTCAAGATTGTCACCTCAATGCATGTAGATAGGGCTCATTTTATACATGTTATGTATATTGTTCATTCCTAGCACATTGTAAATTATTTGTATATCTTATACAAAATAAACTCATGTAATTAACCTATGAATTATGGAAGCTATTCAAAGTAAGTATTTTAGTATGTGAATTGAATTTGAATTATAATGAGATTATACTTGTGAATATTGAGATATTGAAAATCTAATGAGATTTCTGAGATACATTATGTTTGAAAATTTTGAGACTATTAAGTTTGAGAAATTGAGTATATATTGAAATTGTCTTAAATTCACTTTGTCGGATTATCGTTAAAATTTTTGAAATTTCTAATTTAGTTAGATTTTGATAAAAGTAAAAATAGCCTAAATCTTCAATAAAGTTTTTGAATAAATAAATCAAAATGAAATCGATAAAATAGAGGGCATAACTTGCGGGTGTCACATTTAGTGGACCTAGATAGATTGCATATCATGCATTGCATTCATATGAGTCGAGGTGACACTATGGATCTGTATTTCTTGTTTATTTTAGGTTAAGGTATGAAATAAGAGAGTGAAGAGACAATGAGATAGTGAATGGAGATGAGAAATTTAAGATGAAAAAGGATGAGTACATAACTGTTTGAGGATAGGATTGAGACTAAGGAGAAAGTGAAGTAGGATAATACGGAAAGATAAAGAAATAAAAAGGTATTAGCTCCTTGGCTATTTACATTGGGTAAATTAATTTAAATAAGAGGAAGAGTTGTAACATCCTCCGTCCGGAAAAATAATTAACCTAAAGCCAGGAACCATAATTAACTCAAATATTAATAAGAAAAATTTAGAAAAAATTTTAGAAATAAAATACAACCAAGTCAAAATTATAAAATAATTTTGGGACTCCAGAAGGGTAATTGAGGTTCCCACGGCATTAGAATGCCAAGAAAATACTTAGAAAAATTTTTCAATTTTGACCCGTTAAGTCAAGCGGAGGGCATTTTGGTCATTGAGGTGATTTTTGGCCGACTTGTACAGTTAAGTAAATATTTATTATGACTAAAAATATGAATAAATATTTCTAATATTTTATTTGAAAATGTGTATAGAAAATAAGAAAAGAAAATGATGGAAAATGCTTAATTATGACATATGGTGAAGTCATTTAAAAGCCCCCTCCAATCACCATTTGACAAACCAATAAAAAGAGATAAAAATGACTTAAAATGAGATAAAAAAACAAAGGAAACCAGCAGTTTCCTTCTTCATACGGGCTGGAATAAGAGAGAGAGAGAAAAGGAAAAGAAAGAAAGAAAGAAAGGAAGAAGGAGAAGGATAAGTAGCAGAAATAGGGGTTCAGCAGGGCAGCATATTTCTTTTCCGTCCAGGTGAGTTTGGCTCAACATCTAAGGCTGATTTTTGGATATGTTTAAGCTATGTATGTGTGGAAGTTATGGTAAAAATTTGGTGATTGTTCAACGGTTGGATTTGGAGAAACATATTGTTGAACACAGGCTGTCTGTAGGTTGAATTCTGAATTTTGGCTACTGAAATTTGAGAAAAATAAATAGTTAGGATGCTTATAAAATTATGAAATTTGGTACAAATGATATTTGGGATGTTGAGGCTGCTGTGTTAAAATTTGGTGAATTTTAGACTTGTGGTTTATGAGATATAAATTGTTTTGCATGAGCTGTCTGAGTAAGACTGATTTCTGCAAAAATTCAGATTGTGAAGGGTTGAATGAATGTTTTGATATCTCATGATATAGAGATGATTTGATGCTGAAATTTTTACTGATAATGTATAGGGATGTCTTGAATATATGGTATAAATTTGGGATTTATCCAACGGTTAGATAATTATATATAAATTTGAATGCACAAGCTGCCAGATTGGGTATTAATGGGTTGTGGATTTAAGATTTATGATGGGAGTTTAGTCCAATTAAATACTATTGAATTTTTATTGGATATTTAATTTAGGAAAGTGAAGTTATAATTGATTATGATTATTATGGTTCTAGGAGAAATCTTGAAGAATAACAAGCTCAAGGTTGGTTTCAAAAAGGTTGGTTGGTTTCAAAAAGGTTAGTGCATATTAACTTCCTAATCTTGTTTACTTATTGAAATTTAGTTTGAATATGAATAAATAATTAAGAAATTGAAGAAAATCATGTGTGAAATTGTTAAAGTACATCCTAATGGTCAATTAGTGACCATTTGAAGGAATTTGACCTTAATTGGGACTGGAATAAAGCATGGCAAAGGGAAGGTGTGTACTGCCTAGAGGGTGCAGAATGGTGACTGAAAATTCAGTCCATTTACACAGCCATAACTTTGGCTGTGTAGGTCCAATTGGTGTTTGGCCAATTGGACATGAAACTAGGCTTATAATGACACATTTTTGCTGAAGAAACCATCCCCAAAGACCAAAGCAAGAGGACCAAAACTTGGCCCCAAATCCGGATACCCTGCACTGATTCTGCAGAATTGATCAAATGAACAGTAACTGTTCATTTGGCCATAACTCACTGTAGATTTGGTCAATTGGCCTGAAATTTTTACAGCAACAAGTTAAGACATAGACAAACAACTTTCATGAAGGAACCTACCCCAAATTATGACCAGAACCCATTCAACCAAGTGACTCAAGTTACTGTTCATGCACTGTAGATATGGTAAATTTCTGCAGAATGCATATCCGGACAGCTTGGGTTTTTGAGCCATATCTGGAGCTACAAAACTCCAAATGGAGTGATTCAAAAAAGGAAATTCAACTAGACAAAATAAGGAACAACTTTCATGTTTACCATTTCCTCAAATTCCCACTGCAACAATGCTTAATGGAATAGTAAAATTAAGTTTCAAAAAGATTGGCAATTTTGCCAAATGATCTAAGCTTTGAGGAAGTGACCGAAACTAACAAGTTTTAAATGCAAAATGTGGTATGTTGGGAATGCCAAAACCAATGTACATAATTTCTACCTAAAAGTCAACATTTTTGTTGACCAAAGAGGTGAATAGTGACACTAAAACTTGAAATTCAATATTTGAAATTAGAAATGCATCTAGGGGACTTTAAATTACAATTGACAATTAATACTAGCAAATGTAAAACTCAAAATGTGGGATCTTGGTGTAATTAGAATTAACATATCCCTTAAGTATGAAAAAGTCAACATTTTGGTTGACTAGTAAGGTGAATAGTAATCAAAATAATTAGCAAATTAAGATGAAGACCTAGAACCAATTCTAAGCTTAAATGCTTAGAATGGTATGACAAATGTGGACTATGCATCTTAGTCAAAATTGTTAAAAGGAATTAAGAGCATAAATTTGAAAACCATGAAATTTTCATGGATTACTTGAAACATGAAAAATAAGTCACCTAATTGATGTGAATAGATAGTTAGAGCACATATGCTCATCACAAATGGAATTCATAAAATATTAGAAACTCAACTTGAAATATAAAATTTGTAATTACATAAGTAGATTCTGGAATGTATAAATGAGAAAGGAAAAATGTTTTGAATACAATGGTACATGTGAACCATTGTTTAGAATTGTGATCAATATGAATAACATAATGAATGGACAAATAAACCGTATTAATGTATGAATGAGACATTAGTTCTCATTATTGTAAAGAGGAGAATATTTTGAATACAATGGTATAAAAGGATAATTGATGTGAATTGTGATCATATAAATGATCAAATGAATGTATGAATTATGATTGAAATTTATCATGAAATAATGAAGTCATAAAGCACAATATATTAATATTTTAAAATATTAAATGCCCTAGTATACCTAACAAGATTGGTTTGGATAGTTTGGCATGCCAATAGGGTATTGTTTTAGCAGTACTGCGAAAGGAAAGGCTTTATGCGGCTTTATGCCCGTATTCATGGCTTTTATGCGTATTCATGGCTTTTATGCCAATTATGTGATATCATGGCTTTTAGCCATCGCATCACGTGGTTGGAATTAAAGTATTATTCAATTAAGTTAAGTTAAGTATAATGAAAATCGATTACAATTAAATTAAGTATTGAATGAATAAGCAAAGAGATTAGCAAAAGAAACATAACAAAAATATAAATTTACTTGAAATAATACGGATAGAATAAATTATATACTGCTAATATTGAAAAGTCATAAACTAAGCACTTCCAAAGAGGAATAAACTAGTATATAAGATCGATACTAGAAATACCATACCAAATTAAATTGATTCTTAATTATCATTTATTTCTTTCTTTACTTGTATATATTATTTCTGGTTATATTATTGCACCACTAAATGCTTAGCTGAATTGAATTGCTTCTTCTGCAGCATCAAGAAAAAAAAAAAAACCTGGGTATCGATGAGATTTTTTTGGAGTCAGATCGAGTATGTCGGAAGAGTTCAAGATTGTCACCTCAATGCATGTAGATAGGGCTCATTTTATACATGTTATGTATATTGTTCATTCCTAGCACATTGTAAATTATTTGTATATCTTATACAAAATAAACTCATGTAATTAACCTATGAATTATGGAAGCTATTCAAAGTAAGTATTTTAGTATGTGAATTGAATTTGAATTATAATGAGATTATACTTGTGAATATTGAGATATTGAAAATCTAATGAGATTTAGAAAATGAAAAATTGTATTGAGATACATTATGTTTGAAAATTTTGAGACTATTAAGTTTGAGAAATTGAGTATATATTGAAATTGTCTTCACTTTGTGGGATTATCGTTAAAATTTTGAAATTTCTAATTTAGTTAGATTTTGATAAAAGTAAAAATAGCCTAAATCTTCAATAAAGTTTTGAATAAATAAATCAAGAGGGTGTTACAACTCTTCTCCTCTAATTTAAATTTCATCCTCGAAATTTACTTGATGCAAACAGTTGAGGGAACTGTTGCCTCCTCGGTGTTGTGGTGCCTCCAAAGCACTTTCACCAGTGGAATCTGCTTATTCCTCAACTCTTTCACTTCCCAAGCCAAGATCCGTATGGGTTCTTCTTCATATGTCAAATCTGGTTGTACTTCAATTTCTTTCATGGAGATGACATGTGAAGGATCTGAGTGGTATCTTCTTAGCATAGCTACATGGAACACATTGTGGATCTTGTCCAGCTCTAGTGGTAAAGCTAGCCTGTAGGCCACTGGACCCACACATTCAATGACTTCATATGGGCCAATGAACCTAGGGCTTAATTTACCTTTTCTTCCAAATTTCAGTACCTTCTTCCACGGTGACACCTTGAGGAACACTTTGTCGCTAACCACATATTCTATTTCTTTTCTCTTCAGGTCGGCATAGGATTTTTGTCTGTCTGAGGCAACCTTCAAATTGGCTTTGATTAGCTTTACCTTCTCCTCAGTCTGTTTCACCAGGTTTGGCCCTACCAGTTTATCTTCACTCAATTCAGTCTAGCACACTAGAGTTCTATATTTCCTCCCATACAATGCTTTATACGGGGCCATTTGGATACTAGCTTGGTAGCTATTGTTGTATGCAAATTCTGCCAGTGGGAGGTATCTATCCCAACTTCCCCAAACTCAATGACACAACTTCTCAGCATATCCTCAAGGACCTGACATATATTTCATGTTATTATTATCATTTCAGTTCAATATTTGTATTAGTTCAATTGGTTTCAATTGTTTACCTGGATTACTCTTTCTGATTGCCCATCCGTCTAAGAATGGAAAGCTGTGCTGAAGTGGAGTTGTGTACCCAAGGATTCATACAACTTCTTCCAAAATCTCGATGTAAACCTTGATTCTCGATCAGATATGATGGAAAGTGGAATTCCATGCAGTCTAACTATCTCACTGATATACAATTCTGCTAACTTCTCCCGTGAGTAGTCAGTCCTAACTGGCAGAAAATGTGCTAACTTCGTCAATCTATCTACTATCACCCATACTGCATCATGCTTCTTCTGGGTGAAAGGTAGACCACTTACAAAATCCATGGTGATCGGATCCCATTTCCATTCAGGTATGCGTATAGGCTGTAGCAAACCTAATGGAACTTGATGTTCTGCCTTGACTTGCTGACATGTCAAGTGTTTAGTCACATAGTCAGCTATGTCTTTCTTCATACTAGGCCACCAATAATGAAGCTTCAGATCATGATACATTTTTGTACTTCCTGGGTGCATAGCATAAACACTGGTATGTGCCTCTTTCAGGATATTGGCTTTCAATTCCCCATCATCTGATACACATAATCTTCCTTTGTAGTACAGACACCCATCTGTTTTCACTTCATAGTTAGTTTCTTTCCCTTTTGGGATTTTGCTCATAATAGCCTTTAGCTTCTCATCTACCTTCTGCCTATCTAAAATCTGTTGTAGCAGGTTTGGCCTCACTTGCAACTCAGCCAAAATAGCTCCATCTCGAGCCAAAGATAGATGGGCATTCAATGATATGAAAGCTGTGATGGATTTTCTGCTCAAAGCATCAGCAACTGCACTTGCCTTCCCAAGATGATAGTCAATCACACAATTATAGTCCTTCAGGAACTCAATCCATCGCCTTTTTCTGAGGTTAAGCTCCTTCTGGGTTGGCAAGTATTTCAGACTTTTGTGGTCTGTGTAAATGTAGCACTTTTCACCATACAAATAGTGCCTCCATATCTTTAATGCGAAGATAATTGCTTTAAGTTCTAGATCATGGGTAGGGTAATTCTGTTCATGTGGCCTTAGCTGCCTGGAAGCATAAGCGACCACCTTCCCCTCTTGCATCAATAGACACCCTAACTCATTATGCGATGCATCACTGTAGACCACAAAGTCCTTTCCCGACACTGGCTGTGTTAACACTAGTGCCTCTGTCAACATAGCCTTCAACTTCTTAAAACTGGTCTGACACTTGTCATTCCAGTCAAATCTGACATTCTTGTGTAACAACTTGCTCATTGGAGTAGCTATTAAGAAAAATCCCTTTACAAATCATCTGTAATACCCAGCTATCCCCAAGAAACTTCTTACCTCAGTTGTATTCCTGGGAGGCTTCCATTCCATCATTGCTTCTATCTTTTTGGGGTCCACTCTAATCCCATCAGCTGACACTATGTGTCCAAGGAATGCAATCTCATTCAACCAGAAGTCACACTTGGACAACTTAGTATACTGCTTCTTTTCTCTTAGGATTTGCAGAACAATCCTCAAATGCTCATCATGTTCTTCCCTGGTCTCGGAATACACTAAAATATCATCAATAAAGACCACTACTAACCGATCTAGGTATGGATGGAAGATACGGTTCATAAGGTCCATGAATGCCGCTGGTGCATTTATTAGGCCAAAGGGCATCACTAGGAACTCATAATGCCCATATCGGGTCCTGAATGCAGTCTTTGGCACATCTGCATCCTTCACCCTCAACTGATGATACCCTGATCTGAGATCAATTTTGGAAAATACTCTTGCTCCCTTCAACTAATCAAATAGATCATCAATTCTAGGTAACAGATATTTGTTCTTCACAATCACTTTATTCAACTGCCGGTAATCATTGCACAACCTTAAAGTCCCATCCTTCTTCTTTACAAATAGCACTGGAGCTCCCCATGGTGACACACTAGGGCATATGAACCCCTTATCCAATAACTCCTGTAACTGGATTTTCAGTTCCTTCAATTCTGTGGGTGCCATCCTATAAGGAGCAATAGAGATTGGTGCTATACCCGGCAATATTTCAATAGCAAATTTGACTTCCCTTGCTGGTGGCAATCCAGGCAATTCTTCAAGGAACACATCTGGGAAGTCTCTTACTATGGGTGTGTCACATAGATCTAGCTTAGCTTGCCTAGTATCCACTATATGTGCTAGGTAGGCTTCACAGCCTTTTCTCATCAGTTTTCTTACAACTGTGGCTGAAATGACATTGGACAAGAAATCTGTCCTTTCCCCCACAACTGTGATCTCATTACCCTCAGGAGTTTTCAAAGAAATTCTCTTCAATTTACAATTAACCATTGCCTGATGATGTGATAACTAGTCCATTCCTAAAATCACGTCAAACTCATGGAAAGGCAACTCAATCAGGTCTGCCAAGAATTCATACCCTGAATCCTTAACGGGCAACCTTTGTACACTTTGTTCACCACTACACTGTGGCCCAATGGATTAGTGACTAGAATGTCTTGGTCACTCTCCCCTACTAATATCCCCCTTTCTACAGGTAGGTTGTTGCGGATGTATGAATGAGTGGATCCTGGATCCACCAATGCATGCACAGATGCATTGTAGAGGGAGAACATACCCCTGATGATGTCCGGGGCATCTTGGTCCTCTTGAGCTCTCATGGCATAAGCTTTGGCAGGTGGTCTGCCCTCAAGCCTATCTACTGGCTCAGATGCAGGCCTCTGTGATGGTCCTACTGCCTCAGATTTGCCAGATTTCCTACCCCATTGTGGTGCAGGAGCAGGTCTGTCTGCTTGTGTTGGAGCAGCTATAGTAGTTCTACGTGGATAGTTCCTCAGCTGATGCTCTGTCGACCCATACCTTAAGCAGGCACCAGTCACTCTCTAACACTCCCCCTTATGCCACTTCAGGCAATGTGGACATGCAGAAGATGCTGGGGCTGGTCCCCTGAACCCCGTCCCTGGAGAGCTACCCACTGATGGTGTGGACTGACCTCTCCTAGGGGTGAGCGTGGCACAGGCCCCGACCACGACCTTGTGGTTGACCTGAACTCTGTGCAGGTGGACCTTTGAACTTCTTCCCAGGTGCAGGAGATGAACTAGACTGACTCGGACCCCTCTTCTGCTGTCTCTCTCTTCTGGTTGTCTCACTTATTCTAACCTTTTCAACTTTTATAGCAGCTTCCACTAACTTGGTGAAGTCTTTGATTCCTAAGGCAGTGATCATGATTTTTATATTGTCATTTAATCCCTCTTCAAATCTCTTACACCTTTTGGTTTCATTAGGGACTATCTCCCTTCCGTAGCAGCTCAGTCTGACAAATTCCTTTTCATACTCAGCCACTGTCAGTTGTCTCTGCCTCAAGTTAATGAACTCTCTTCTTTTCTCTTCCAGGTATACACTACCCACATATTTCTTCTTAAATTCTGAGAGGAATAAGTCCAAAGTTATTACTTCTGGTTGCACTTCACTAGACACTGTATCCCACCATTGGTAGGCATCATCTTGCAACAGAGATATAGCAGTTTCTATATTTTGTTCTAGAGTGCAGTGGAGTTGTTTTAAAACCCTTCCTGTTCTATTCAATCAATTTTCGGCTGCAAATGAATCATCTTCTCTCTTGTTAAAGAAATCCACTACTCCAAATTTTCTCAGTCTTTCCAGATGTGATTTTTGCTGTGGAGGTGGTGGTGGTGGTGGCATTACCCCAGCCATTTGTCTGAAGAATTTGGCCATTTGCTGAAACATGGCCTGTGGAGGCTGAGCAGGCTCTGCTTGAGCTGGCGCAGCAGGTTCTCCCCTACCCCCAGTCTCAACTACTGCAGTTGGAGCATGACTCTCCACTTCCTCCTCAACTGCCCTTTGTGATATAGGGTCCATATCCTATTCAAAATAACAAAGACAAATAGATCTGCATTAGTGTCACCTCGACTCTTACAAATGCAATGTATGGTATGGACTCAATCTAGGCCCAGAAATGCCTAAACCGTGCTCTGATATCACTAAATGTGATACCCCTTACCCGTCTACAGTATAGCCGAATAAGATATGTCACATAGTGTACCGGAACACCCTATTTTATTTCAATCATTTTTATCCTTCCTAATTTATTTTTTTCAAAGTTATGAAGTACAATTTGTGAAATATAATTCATTTAATTCATTTATTGAAATTATAATTTATTTGAGGTTCCATAAATTTTATAGAAAATCCGGCAGAGTGCCGGCTAAAAATGGATAAAACAGTTCTTCGGAACCTGTGTAAAGCACTTCCAAAATTTTCTATCATTCCTAAACTTCATTTCATCAACAATGTCGCAATATTTTTCAACAATATTTCCATTTCTCATTCATTCATTTCACATAATATTCATATACAAGTCATAAATAAATACTCAATGTTCCATTCATAAACACAATTTCCACTATTTACATTAATATCAAAATACATTGCATAAGTTTTAATTATACATGAGAAAATAAAAGTTTGATTACATAATACCAAAATGAAACCTAGTGTCCTACCAATGCACTGAAGACGGTGAGGTGACACGGACAGTATGCAGAGCTACAAATGGTCTCACCCAGTCTGTGGTCATCTAGGCTCTCGGTCGGTCTCTCCAGAACCTACGCATGGCAAAAAGTAATGTGCTAAGCAATAATGCTTAGTAGTGCCAATAATAAAATAAAAAGAAATAATAGAAAATAAATATGCAGTGCATGTTCTGATGTCTTATGCAGACAATTTTTCGTTCATTATTGGTAATCTTATTTATTTTGTATTTGTTATATTCATAATTTCATTAAATTTATCCACTTCCATTTTTAATTCCCCGAGTAACCTATACTGGATAACTGGACTGGATAAATGGGAAAACTAGCACTGGGTATCAAGTACCTTGAGCCATCACACCATCGGTCACATATGTATCTCCCGGTGTGCAACAGAATAGTTAATGAGCTGTAATAAATATTAGGTACAAGGCCAAGTATCAACACAATCTCAAAATGGCTAAAAGCCATAAAATCATAGAATGGCATAATGCCATGTGTAGTACCGCTAACTGAACCCTATTGGCATGTCAACCTTGTTAGTAGTATGCCCTAGAGCATATCATTTAGTATGTATCTTGTACATATTTTTAATAATAAAAGGCATTTCCACTTTTCCGTTTACATAATATATTTATGTGTAATAGAAAAGGTCCATTGATATTTTGTTAGAAATATTATTCTTAAGTTGTTAAGAATATGAGTGACAATATTTCTAGCACAAAGTATCATAAATAGGTTCACAATCGAGGATACTTCATAATAAGGACATGACTTATCCAGAAAGATTGTATTCATGTTTGTTCCCAAGTTATTTATATGAGATATAAATAAGATGGAATGGTGAGTCTCATGCCATATAACAAACATGATAGGCACTTATAAATGATAAGTAGGCCGAACCAGTGACACTTATGACAAGCACATGGAGTTTACTCTTGTCAATGTTTTGTCATAAATCATATCAGTGCATATAATCTTTAGACACAGAGATAGCGATTATCTTGTATATAGGTAGTTTGAGTTTGATCTGCTTTCATACTTGTACTATGTATGGGTATATGGGCATGTGTTGGCTCTCGCTAGTTATATATGGAGGTAGGTGTTGATCAAGATGGAATCTGTTCCTCTAAGTAAATAGAGATAAAATCCTATGTTCATTTAATTGTTCTTGATGTTTCAAGTTCTGGCCAGACAGATAGATTTATTCGAAAGAGTTTACGATGAGAAAAATCTTTTAATCAAGAACTGGAATTAAAAGAGAACATAATATTCATAGCAAATGGAGTTTGACATAAACCATGACTCCAGCTTGAGTTGGGATTTTGTAACAGAGAGATTCTAGTGCATGGTAACATATGATTATAGGTTCATTTAAGGTAAATCTTATTACTAATTGGGTGGCCATGGCATGCTATGCTAGGTGTTAACCATGGTCTATGAGGTTCATAAAATGATTTAGAGAAATCATTTATGGTAAGAAAGAGTTCTGATGATATTAAGAGTTGATATCATGTCTCATTGCCAATTAGTGATGAGCCTAGTAAGTCACACACATACACAAGTTATCACCTATTTAAATATGATTTAATTAATTAATTAAAGAGTTTAATTGATTAATTAAATAGATTTGGTTTGCAATAAAATTGCAAAGTCACTAGCATGACTTGAAACCAAATCTAGATTATTGGATGTGTAGTATAAATTAAATTTATATTTAAAGTGTTTAAATATGAATTTAATTGATGAGAAATTAATTAATAGAGATTAATTAATTAATTTATATTTGATATAATTAATTAGAAGAAGAAAATAATTATTTTGGGTTAAGAACTCAAAATTAAGACACAGGGGCATTTTGGTCATTTCACAGTGTGACACGTGGAACCATGAGATGGTGACACATGGCTTAACACATAAGCTTGCCAAATATTTTTTAATCATGTAAGATGATTAAAATCAAGATTAAATATAGGTTTGACACTTGGCACAATGTGATTGGGTCACTTAAACCTAGAGCTAATCAAAAGGTGACATGTGGCTAGGGTTTAATGTGTTAACCTAGCTATTTAAGTGTGGTTATGAATGGAAAACATAACCAGCAGCCTCTCCTCTCATATGTCACGCCACTTTGAGCCTCTCCAGCTATTTCTCTTCATCTCTCATCAATTCAAAGAGATTAGCCATCAATCTCTTGAATTAAGAACACTAGAAATTGTTTCTAGTGTCTTGTTTGCATCTCTAATCTCTTAAAAGGCAGAACTTGAATTTCTAATTAATAGAAAAGGCTTTAGAAGCTGTTCAAGGGCTGCCATAGGTGTTCTTGGTGTGGACAAGCTAGAGGGACAACATCTGGTGTCCTGAAGACGAATCTCAAATGCGCAGACACGCTGCAGCACATCAAGAGGTTAGTGTAATCGTTCTTGATTTAATCTAGGGTTCTAAAATTAATCTGATTAATTTTAAAATCTTAAATGGCAAATACAGATCCAAAAACATATTAAAAGAGTTTTAATATGTTGTTTATTATTGAAATCAAATAGATAAAAATAAATCTTGCATGGTGCATGTGACCCTAGGTGAAAATTTTTGAATTCAATGGTATAATCTTGTGTTTTTCACGCGTCCGTTCCTTCAATTGGTATCAGAGCCACTATATTTGCCATTTAGATTGTTGATTATATAATTTAATTGTGTGTTTGATCATGAGATCAAGAGATTCATTGCTGGTTGGATCATGAGATGTGGCGTCACACATGGAGAAGCCACCATTGGTGGCGGCAACAATGGTTCCATGGGTGATTCAAGGTTTGGCTTTTAATTCTGCAATTGTTGTATGATCTAAGGCCTATTCTTTGACTAATTAAAGTGTTTAATTAGTTGTTTTAATCACACAATTAAATTATGATTCAAATCAGAATTTTAAAAAATGTTTGAATGTGATTCAAATCTGAATTTTAAAAGTTGTTTGAATGAGATTCAAATCTGAATTTTTAAAGTTGTTTGAATCATATTTAAATCTGATTTTTTAAAATTGATTCAATAAAATTCAGATCTGATTTTTTAAAAAAATATTTGAATGTGATTCAAATCTGATTTTTTAAAAAATGTTTGAATGTGATTCAAATCTGAATTTTTGAAGTTGTTTGAATGTGATTTAAATCTGAATTTTTAAATTTGTTTGAATGAGATTCAAATCTGAATTTTTAAATTTATTTGAATCATATTCAAATCTGGAATTTTAAGTTGAATATGAGATATTCAATTTAATTTAAGCATGTATGTTTTATTTAATTGTTAAATAGTGATATGCATGATGGATGATCATGGACTATAAAAGACCAATGTGATTGGATTTATTTCTTTTATGTTTCTTTGGGATTGTAAATTAATTAATTTATTTTAATTTATTTTGGGCATGTATTATTAAGTTTGTAATATTTTTGGGTTGTAATTTCATTTATTTAAGTTCTTGTAAATTCGCCTTGGTATGCCAAGGATTACTATGTAATATTGGATTACAAGAAGTTCAAGGAGGTCAAGAGCATTGGTGGGACCAGTGGGAGGAATTCAATATCAAGTGTTGATTATGTACTCCTTCAGCAACTCTTGTAAAATGAATGAATGAAATGCACCTAGGAATGCCCTGATTCAATTCTTAGTGGCTCAGAATTGAATCCCTTAGAAAGTCCATGATCATACCATATTTACTGCCTATCCATGAATGCATGAGATGTATGGGAATGTATGCAATTATATGATATATGCATGCTAAATGGATAATGTGCAAAGTGAGACCTTAATAGTAATTAGGATGGCTATAAAATCTTCCAAACAAATGATTAAGTTGGAAATGCTATAATTAAAGTAATTATAACATAAGCCCTCCATTGGGGCAATTATTTTAAGAAATTTTAAATAGTTGCATGAGATGCAATTAATTTAAGAGATTTTCTTAAGAATAATTGTTAAGCATGAGATGTTGTAAATATGTAAATGGTTTGGTGGCCAATATTGGATGTACCTGAGGACATTAAAATTATTTGCATAATTACTGGCTCAATGGGATCAACTTAACTAATGCAAGATAAGTCAATATTGGATGTACCTGAGATTTTGAGCATTAGGGGCTACTAAAAGGATTGAACCTCACATGAGATGTGATGGGTAAGGAGTTGCTCACTTATAGTTTATTGTAATTCCAATAATGGATGTACATGAGGATGATCAATAGAATTATAAGAATTCAATCACCCACTAGAAATCCATCCAACTAGGATTTCCGTTTTCTACTTTGGAAGTGTAGGATTCGCTAAGTTAGTGGGAGGACCAATTTGATTAAAAGACCATAATCATTTTGGTTAATTACATGATACATTTACTAATTAATCTGGTTATTTTCTGCAGTTACTTTTCTGATAAAAATGAGCACAAAACAACCACCACCATCCAATATCCTTGCAAGCATACTTGATCACAATGAGTTGACAGGACCTAATCATGCGATTGGCTAAGAAATTTGAAACTTGTCTGAACCTTGAACATATAGGAGATGTTATATATTCATATGTTCCTGGTCCATTACCTCCAGAGGCCACACAAGAGGAACATGATACTTTGGACAAGTGGAAGGAGCATGATATGAGAGCTAAGTGTTACATGCTTGCTTCCATGAGTAATGAGTTACAGAAGCAACATGAGAACATGCAGAGTGCTAGTGAGATCCTCCTTCACCTACAAGAGTTGTATGGTGAGCACAGCAGGAATGCTAGGTATGAGATATCTAACAGCTTATTCCGTATGAGGATGTCGAGGGGAGAATGTTGGGGATCATGTCCACAAGATGATTGGTGATTGAGCGGTTGGAACATCTTGACTTCAACATGGATTTCCAACTACAAACGGATTTGATCCTTGATCCCTTCACGAGTCTTTTGGGAAGTTTGTGACAAATTTCCATATGACTAAACAGGAATGCACCTTAGCTGAATTACTCAACATGCTAGTTATTGCCCAAAAGAATATGCCAGGCAATAAAGGAAAAGAGGTAGATTTGGTTGCATCTTCTTACTTTGGAAAGTCCAACAAGAAGAAAGGCAATAAGAAAAAGAAACCTCGATTCTGGTCCTTCCAAGAAAATAGCTAAGCAGAAAAGGAAGACTAAAGTGATGAAGGCAAAGGAAAGTGTTTCCACTTGCCAAAAGGATGGGCCTTTGGAAAAGGCGCCTGAGTATCTTGCTTCTCTGAAGGACAAGAAGGATACACCTTCGGAAGGTATGTCCATATCTTGTTATTTAGATTCGATGATACTTATAGTTCATCTGACTTGGGTTTTAGATCTGGTGCGAGTTCTCACATTTCTAATGATATGCAGGAACTAGCAAGCGATGGCGACTTGCATTCTCAAGATATTAGAGTCGGATTGGCAATGGCTCAAGCTGTTGAAGCTTTAGCCATAGGATCTAAATCTTTTACATGTTTGGACATGTTTTGTGTTTGGATAATATTTTATATGTACCTGATGCTTTTAAGAACATCATTTCTATATCTAGTTTGACTAGAAATGGCTATGAATTTCAATTCACAGATGATGTTTGCAATATTTATTTTGGAAATAAATATGTTGGTTCGGGTTATATGAATGATGGTCTTTATTATTTGGATAATAATGACAAACACAAAATGAATGCAAGTGATCTAAAAGAATACAATGCCATGGTGAAAACCAACTCAAGTTCAAAATATATTTGGCACTTAAGGTTATGTCATGTTGCGAGAAGATAGGATTGCAAAATTGGAGAAAATGGGGATTCTATCCTCATTGGGCTCTGAGCCTACTCCAACTTGTGAATCTTGCCTTCAAGGCAAAATGACTAGATCACCCTTTGTTGGACAAGGGCTAAGAGTGAAAATATTTTGGAACTAATACATAGTGATGTATGTGGTCCGTTTAAAGAAATGGCTAGAGGGCTTTCATTATTTTATTACCTTTCTTGATGATAAATCAAGGTTTGGGTATTTGTATTTGATGAAATACAAACATGAATCCTTTGAAAAGTTCTAAGAATTTAAATCAAGTAGAAAATCAAACAGAAAAATATTAAAGCTCTTCGATCGGATCGTGGAGGTGAATATTTGAGTCTTGAATTTGATGAATACTTGAGAGAGCATGGCATTGTTTCTCGGTGACTCCTCCAGAACGCATACAACTAAATGGTGTATCTGAAGAAGAAATCGTACCCTATTGGATATGGTACGTAGTATGATGAGCTATACTGATATGCCAATCTCCTTTTGGGGATTTGCATTAGAATCAGCTTTATATATTCTGAATAGGATTCCATCAAAATCAGTTTCTTCCACACCTTATGAGATATGGCATGGAAGAAAACCAAGTCTTAAGCATGTTAAGATTTGGGGTTGTCCAGCTTATATCAAAAAGCTGAACACTGATAAATTGTAGACCGGATCGAGAAAAGGTCGATTTGTTGGATATCCAAAAGATAGTTTTGGATATTATTTTTATTTGCCTACTTCACAAAGGTTGTGATAAGTAGAGATGCCACATTTCTTGAACAACGGTTTGTTCAAGAAGGAGGCAAAGGAAGGCAAATAGAGTTAGAATTGGGAATTCGACCAACCAGCGGTCGGATGGATATAGATCCATCTAGTCAACCTATACTCATTGATGAAACATCTACACTTTGTTCCTCGTAGAACAACCAGGTATCTCACCCACGGTGAGATATGGTTTTCTTCATGAAGAAGAACAAGAGTTGTCTACTCATGAAGAAGTAGATCATGGAGATGATCCACTTACCTATGAAGAAGCTATATCGGATATAGACTCTTCAAAATGGATTGATGCTATGAAATCCGAGATTGATTCCATGTATAAGAATCAAGTTTGGGATCTTGTTGACCCACAGAAGGTATTGTACCTATAGGGAACAAATGGGTTTTCAAGAAGAAAATTGGTTACGATGGAAAGGTAGAGACCTATAAGGCAAGGCTAGTAGCGAAGGGTTTCGCCAAAGGCAAGGAATAGACTATGAGGAGACTTTCTACTTTGTTGCCATGCTTAAATCAATTAGGATTTTATTAGCAATAGCTGCATACTATGATTATGAGATTTGGCGGATGGATGTCAAAGCGACTTTTCTCAATGGATACATTGAAGAAAACATTTTCATGGAACAACCTAGGGATTTGAATCCCAAGATGGTTCCAAAGTATACAAGCTAAAGCGATCCATTTATGGGTTGAAACAAGCTTGAGGAGTTGGAACATCCGTTTTGATGAAGCCATTAAATCTTTTGGTTTTATCAAAAATGAGGATGAGCCATGTGTATATAAGAAGGTTAGTGACAGTGCTATCACTTTCCTTGTCTTATATGTGGATGACATCTGTTGATGGGTAATGATACGGGTATGTTGACGACTATAAAGGTATGGTTGTCAAATACATTCTCCATGAAAGACTTAGGGAGGCAACCTATATTCTTGGGATTCGCATCTATAGAGATAGAGCGAAAAGAATAATTGGTTTATCCCAAAGTCTATACTTGGAAAAGGTGTTAAAAGGTTTAACATGCTTGATTCCAAGAGAGGATTGTTACCAGTGAGACATGGTATCCACCTTTCTAAAGAGATGTCTCCAAAGACACTTGAAGAAAGAGATAAGATGGCGAGGATTCCATATGCTTGGCTATTGGAAGTTTAATGTATGCAATGTTGTGTACTAGGCGGATATCGCATATCTCGTTAGTTTGACTAGCGGTATCAATCCAATCCAGGTTTGGAACATTTGGATAGTATCAAGAATATCCTTAAGTACTTGAGAAGAACTAAGGATTTATTCTTGATTTATGGAGGTGGAGACTTGCAATTGGATGGTTATCACGATTCGATTTCCAATCGGATATCGATGATAGAAAGTCTACCTCTGGATATGTGTTCATTTGTAATGGAGGTGCGATCGGTTGGAAGAGTTCCAAGCGAGCACGCATTGCAGATTCCACTCACGAGGTGAGTATATTCTTGCATCGAATCTTTGCAAAGGAAGTTTGGATAAAGAAGTTCATGAGAACTTACAGTAGTTCCTTCCATTGAGTCGCGGTTCCATTACCTGTGACAACAATGGAGCGATCATCTGAGCTAAGGAACCAAGGTCTCACGAGAAATCCAAACACATAGAAAGGTGCTACCACATTATCGGAGAAATAGTTGGGCGGCGATGTAGCCATGCGAGAAAATAGCATCGGTGAAAATCCAGCTGATCCATTCACTAAGCCTATGTCACAGACTCAGTTAGACCGACATCTTGAGAAGATAGGTCTAAGATATTGTAATGAATGGCTCTAGTGCTAGTGGGAGATTGTTAGTAGTATGCCCTAGAGCATATCATTTAGTATGTATCTTGTACATATTTTTAATAATAAAAGGCATTTCCACTTTTCCGTTTACATAATATATTTATGTGTAATAGAAAAGGTCCATTGATATTTTGTTAGAAATATTATTCTTAAGTTGTTAAGAATATGAGTGACAATATTTCTAGCACAAAGTATCATAAATAGGTTCACAATCGAGGATACTTCATAATAAGGACATGACTTATCCGGAAAGATTGTATTCATGTTTGTTCCCAAGTTATTTATATGAGATATAAATAAGATGGAATGGTGAGTCTCATGCCATATAACAAACATGATAGGCACTTATAAATGATAAGTAGGCGAACCAGTGACACTTATGACAAGCACATGGAGTTTACTCTTGTCAATGTTTTGTCATAAATCATATCGATGCATATAATCTTTAGACACGAGATATACAGTTATCTTGTATATAGGTAGTTTGAGTTTGATCTGCTTTCATACTTGTACTATGTATGGGTATATGGGCATGTGTTGGCTCACGCTAGTTATATATGGAGGTAGGTGTTGATCAAGATGGAATCTGTCCTCTAAGTAAATAGAGATAAAATCCTATGTTCATTTAATTGTTCTTGATGTTTCAAGTTCTGGCCAGACAGGATAGATTTATTGAGAAAGAGTTTCGATGAGAAAAATCTTTTAATCAAGAACTGGAATTAAAAGAGAACATAATATTCATAGCAAATGGAGTTTGACATAAACCATGACTCGGCTTGAGTTGGGATTTTGTACAGAGAGATTCTAGTGCATGGTAACATATGATTATAGGTTCATTTAAGGTAAACCTTATTACTAATTGGGTGGCCATGGCATGCTATGCTAGGTGTTAACCATGGTCTATGAGGTTCATAAAATGATTTAGAGAAATCATTTATGGTAAGAAAGAGTTCGATGATATTAAGAGTTGATATCATGTCTCATTGCCAATTAGTGATGAGCCTAGTAAGTCACACACATACACAAGTTATCACCTATTTAAATATGATTTAATTAATTAATTAAAGAGTTTAATTGATTAATTAAATAGATTTGGTTTGCAATAAAATTGCAAAGTCCCTAGCATGACTTGAAACCAAATCTAGATTATTAGATGTGTAGTATAAATTAAATTTATATTTAAAGTGTTTAAATATGAATTTAATTGATGAGAAATTAATTAATAGAGATTAATTAATTAATTTATATTTGATATAATTAATTAGAAGAAGAAAATAATTATTTTGGGTTAAGAACTCAAAATTAAGACACAGGGGCATTTTGGTCATTTCACAGTGTGACACGTGGCACCATGAGATGGTGACACATGGCTTAACACATAAGCTTGCCAAATATTTTTAATCATGTAAGATGATTAAAATCAAGATTAAATATAGGTTTGACACTTGGCACAATGTGATTGGGTCACTTAAACCTAGAGCTAATCAAAAGGTGACATGTGGCTAGGGTTTAATGTGTTAACCTAGCTATTTAAGTGTGGTTATGAATGGAAAACATAACCAGCAGCCTCTCCTCTCATATGTCACGCCACTTTGAGCCTCTCCAGCTATTTCTCTTCATCTCTCATCAATTCAAAGAGATTAGCCATCAATCTCTTGAATTAAGAACACTAGAAATTGTTTCTAGTGTCCTGTTTGCATCTCTAATCTCTTAAAAGGCAGAACTTGAATTTCTAATTAATAGAAAAGGCTTTAGAAGCTGTTCAAGGGCTACCATAGATGTTCTTGGTGTGGACAAGCTAGAGGGACAATATCTGGTGTCCTGAAGACGAATCTCAAAGGCGCAGACACGCTGCAGCACATCAAGAGGTTAGTGTAATCGTTCTTGATTTAATCTAGGGTTCTAAAATTAATCTGATTAATTTTAAAATCTTAAATGGCAAATACAGATCCAAAAACATATTAAAAGAGTTTTAATATGTTGTTTATTATTGAAATCAAATAGATAAAAATAAATCTTGCATGGTGCATGTGACCCTAGGTGAAAATTTTTGAATTCAATGGTATAATCTTGTGTTTTTCACGCTTCCGTTCCTTCAAACCTATCCAAACCAATCTTGCTAGGTGTACTAGGGCATGTTACACTTTTAAACTTTACAATTCTTGAAATTTAAGTTTAGGTGTTACTATTCATTTCATTAGTCAACTAAAATGTTGACTTTTGCATAGACAATAGGTACATTGGTTCTAATACTCCCAACATACCACATTTTGCATTCTAAAGTTGTTGGTATTGGTTGCCAATACCATTTCTAAGCTTAATGTTAGTTGTTCAAAATTTTCAGATTTCAAGCCTTGTATTTACTGTTCCATTGGTCATTTTTACAGTAGGAATTTAGAAAAATTGTCTTCATGAAAGTTATTTCTTATTTTCTCTAGTTACATTTTCTTCTTTTTGAATCACTCCATTTGGAGTTTTGTAGCTCAAGTTATGGCTTAAACACCATAACTGGCCGGATTGGACAGAATCCAAAATTCTGGGTAATACTGGTTCTTTTAGATTTGGCAACCTAAGTTTAATTGGCAATTTGACTAGGTTATGGTCAGAATTTGGATTTGTGTTCTTCATGAAAGTTGTAGGCATATGTCTTAGCTTTCATCTGGTAAAATTTTAGGTCAATTGGACCTTTCAATACTGAGTTATGACCAAATGAATAATCACTATTCATTTGGTCATTTTGCCTAGGCAGAATGCAAGTCACCCAACTTAGGGCAATTTTTAGGTCAACTTGGTTTGGTTTTCTGGGCAAGGTTTCTTCACCAAAATTGTGCCATTATGTGTCTAATTTCATGTCCAATTGGCCTTGTACCAATTGAACCTCTACAACTCCAGTTATTGATGCCCAAACCTGCTAGGCTCATGGTCAGTCCTGCAAGTCGGCCAAGGGCAGCTTGCCTAACCTCAATTCCATTGTCCTAAATCACTTCTATTCCTCCTCACATATAGTCAAATGGTCACTAATTGACCATTACAATTTTCATGTACCATTATATGAGCAAAACCTAATTTTGTTCAAGTCTCCAAGTTTTCTAGTTCCATACATACATTTCACATGAACTTAAATGTTTAAACACTCATCTCATGTCAAGGCAGCTCACATACCATTTTGTTTCAAGGAAATTGATGAAAACCTTAACATCCCTAAGCTGCAGAAATTGTATAGATAAATACACATAAATTATATTATGTTTTTATGACAATTTCCATTTGACTCATGGCCTTAAACATGAATTAAGCAAGAAAAGGAGGAGATTGGACACTAACCTTTTGAGCAGAATTTTTTCACTCAAAATTCCTTCACTTTCTTTGGCTTTCTTGGCATCCAAACACTTGCTCAAGATGTAGAGACAAATTTTGTTGAAGTGGACTTAGGGTTTCAAGTGAGATTTGGGTGGGTTATAAAGCTTGGATAAGCTTTAATGGTGGTAAGGGTTAGGAGAAGTGTCTCGTTTGGTTGAAGGAAGGAGGAGAACTGAATTTTTTCTTTCCTTTTCTCTGCCTATTTAGTCATTTTAAATGGGTTATAGCCATGTGTCATCATGTGATTGGGTGGAGGCACACTAATGACATCATGTGATGTTATAAATTCCCATTTAATTGTTTGTTTTTTCTTTTCTACTCATTTTGAATTCAATTTTTAGTAATATTTATTAACATTTTATATCATAATAATTATTTATTTAACTGGACATGTCGGCCAAAAATCATCTCTGAAGACGAAATGACCATAAAGCCCTCCGTTTGGCTTATTGAGCCAAAATTGTCTATACCGATTGAAAAATTTTCCTAAGCATTTTCTTGGCATTCTAATGCCATAGGAACCTCAATGACCCTTCTTTGGAGTTCCAAAAATTATTTTATGAAATTTTCCCCAGGTCTAGGGCTCCTAGTTGGGAGAACCACAACTTTCCACTAGGTTACCCATCACTAGGGTATCGACTCATTAAACTTGGTTGTATTTTATTTCTAAAATATTTCCTAAAGTTTTCTTGTTAATATTTGAGTTCATTATGGTTCCTGAATTCAGCTTAAATATTTTTTCGGACATTCTAGCTGTCCGGACCGACACTGGTCACCGGAACAGTAGAATGTACGGAGTTGCTACAGGGAGGATGTTACAGAAATGACCAAAATGCCCTCCGTTTGGCTTATTGAGTCAAAATCGTCTGTACCAGTCTAAAAATTTTTCTAAGCATTTTCTTGGCATTCTAATACCATCGAAACCTCAATGACTCTTCTCTAGAGTCCCAAAAATTATTTCACGAATTTTCCCTCAGGTTTAGGGCTTCTGCTGTGAAGACAGCAAGTTCCCATTAAGGTCACCCATCTCTAGGGCACCAGGTCATTTAACTTCATTGTAATTTATTTCTAAAATTTTTCCTAGATTTTTCTTATTATTTGAGTTATTTATGACTCCTCACTCTAGTCTAGATATAGTTTTAGACATTCTGGCTGTCCAGACCGACACCGGTCACCGGAACAGTTGAATGTATAGAATGGCTATAGTGAGGGTGTTACATGTAGCCTCCTAGGCTGAATGATGGTTCCACAGTACTTTCACTAGAGGTATCTGCTTATTCCTCAGCTGCTTCACCTCATAAGCCAAAATCTTTATGGGCTCTTTATCATATGTCAGGTCTGAATTCACCTCAATCTCATTTACTAGCAAAATGTGAGAGGGGACTGATCTGTACCTCCTCAATATGGAGACATGAAAGACATTGTGAATCTTTTCTAACTCTAGAGGCAATGCCAATCTATATGCCAACGGACCCACTCTTTACAGAACCTCATATGGTCCAATGAAGCGAAGACTTAGTTTTCCCATTCTACCAAACCTCATGATCCTCTTCCATGGGGAAACTTTCAGGAACACCTTGTCACCCACACTGTACTGAATATCTCTTCTCTTTAGATCAATGTAGGACTTCTGTCTATCCAATGCAACCTTGAGTCTATCTCTAATGAGCTGAACCTTTTCTTCCGTCTGCTGCACTAATTCTGGGCCAATCAATCTCCTCTTGTCCACTTCATCCCAACACAAGAGAGTTCTACACTTTTTGCCATAAAGTGCTTATATGGAGGCATCCCAATGCTTGACTGATAACTATTTGTTGTAGGCAAATTCAATCAAATGCAAGTGTATATCCCAACTTCCTTCAAACTCAATCACACAAGCTCAAAGCATGTCCTCCAAAATCTGAATGATCCTTTTAGACTAGCCATCTGTCTGTGGATGAAATGTTGTACTGAACTTCAATCTAGTTCTTAGGCCTTTTTGGAGACTTGCATAGAATCTAAAAGTGAACCTACAATCTCTGTCAGACACAATAGACACTGGCACTCCATGCAACCTCACCACATCATCAAGTATAGTTTGGCTAATTTTTCTAAGCTGTAGTCCATCCTCACTAGCAGAAAGTGTGCAGAATTGGTCGATCTATCAATAATAACCCAAACTACATCATGATTCTTTTGAGTACAGGGAAGTTCTATCACAAAATCCATAGTGATTCTATCCAATTTCCACTCGGGGATTAGAATTGGCTGTAGTAACCCTGCTAGCACTTCGTGTTTTGCCTTTACTTGCTGACAAGTTAGGCATTTGACAACATATTCTGCAATGTCATTCTTCATTTCCCTTCACCAATAGTGCTCTTTCATGGTTCTATACATTTTGGTTCCACCATGGTGCATCGCAAAAGGTGAATCATGTGCTTCCTGTAAAATGGTCTGCCTCAGTTCAACATTATCAGGAATGCACATTCTGTCCTGATATAACAACAAGCCCCTGCCATTTACTAAAAACTCTGGTTTTTTGCCATCCCGAGCCTCTTCCATTAACTTCACATACTTATCATCATTCTGTGTAGCTGCCTTAATTTGTTCTATCAGCATTTGCTTCACTTGCCAAGTAGCTACCATCTGCCCATTTTCATTAATCTCTAGGTTAGCATGCAAAGCCCTCAACTCATGCACCATGGACAATGGAGAAACCCTTAAGCCAGCCATAGTCTTGCGACTTAAAGCATCAGCTACAACATTAGCTTTTCCCGGCTGATAGTCTATCAAGCAATCATGATCTTTTATCAGCTCTAGCTATCTCCTCTTCCTCAAATTTAACTCCTTCTCTGTGCCCAAGTACTTCAAACTTTTATGATCTGTGTATATATAACATCTCTCCCCATATAAGTAACGTGTCCAAATCTTCAAAGCAAAGACAATGGCTGCTAGCTCCAAGTTGTGTGTAGTATAATTTCTCTCATGTGGTTTAAGCTAGCGAGAAGCATAGGCAATAACATTTCTATCTTGCATCAATACACAACCCAATCCATTATGAGAAGCATCACTGTATATGGTGTACTCTTTACCCAAGGTAGGCAAAGTTAAGACTGGAGCTTTAGTTAAACACCTCTTCAACTCATCAAAACTCTTTTGGCACTGATCAGTCTATTGAAATTTCACATCCTTTCTAAGTAGCTTAGTCAGTGGCGATGCTAGCATGGAGAATCTCTTCACAAACCTTCGATAATACCTAGCTAAACCAAGGAAACTCCAAATTTCAATGACATTTTTTGGTGGCTTCCAATTAAGAATGGCTTTTACTTTACTAAGATACACTTGGATACCCTCTGAAGATACAATATGCCCTAAAAAAGTAATCTCCTTTAGCCAAAACTCACATTTTGATAGTTTGGTATACAACTGTTTCTCTCTCAAAGCCTGCAATACTTTCCTCAAGTGCTTGTCATGTTCCTCTGCATTCTTTGAGTCCACCAAAATATCATCACTGAACACCACTATAGACTGATCAAAATATGGCTTGAAGATAGTGTTCATTAGGCCCATAAAAGCAACTGGAGCATTAGTCAACCTAAATGGCACCACCAAGAATTCATAGTGGTCATACCGAGTCCTGAAGGTAGTTTTAGGTATACTCTGCTCTTACACCCTCAACTGATAGTAGCCCAATCTCAAGTCAATTTTGGAGAATACAGTTGCATCCTTTAACTGATCAAATAGATTATCAATTCATAGCAGAGGATATCTGTTCTTTATGATCACCTTATTCAACTATCTGTAGTCTATGCATAGACAGAGAGTACCATCCTTCTTCTTTACAAACAATACTGGTGCTCCCCAAGGTGACACGCTAGGGCAGATGAAACCCTTATCTAGCAACTCCTACAGTTACACTTTCAACTCTTTCAACTTAGCAGGTGTCATCCTATAAGGAGTGATGGAAATTGGTTCCACACCAGGTATGATCTCAATGTCAAACTGCACCTCTCTCTCCGGAGGCAATTTCGGCAATTCTTCAGGAAAGACATCCAAAAAATCACATGCAGTAGGAATATCTTAATTCTAGACTCCCTACTTGGGTGTCTATCACATGGGCCAATTATGCTTCACACCCTTTTCTAATCATCTTTCTAACAAGTGCAGCTGAAATGATGTTGGATGGCAATAACTGTCTCTCCCCATGTATTACTACATTTGCATACTTGGGAAGACAAAAAATGACTGTCTTCAGTCTACAGTCGATCATGACATGATGCCTGGCTAACCAATCCATGCCCAAGATGATATCATAATCTCAAAAGGGCATTTCAATTAAATCTGACAGAAATGTATGTCCTTGGATCACTAAAGGACAATCCTTATACAGTTTGTTCAACCTAACCTCTTGTCCTAAAGGACTAGTCACTAGTACTTCATAATCCAATTTCACACAAGGAATAGCAACAGAACATGCAATACTGGCACTAGCATAAGAATGTGTAGAATCAGGGTTAAACAACATATATACATCTCTACCAAAGATGGAGAAAGTACCAGCCACAACATCTGATGCCTCACCTTCCTCCCTCTAGAGCACAGTCTACACCCTGGCTGGTGTAACATTCTGTTCTAGTCGGCTCATTGTGCCCTGGCTGCCAGAAGTGCTGCCTATACCCCTACTTCGGCCTCTATTAACTGTTTGTTGTCCTTTGGAAGCAGTACCTTAAGCAGACCCCTCAGTGGTGGTAGGTGGCCAGATCTGCGGGCACTAGTGCAATCTCTAGCAAAATGCCCACTTCCACCACAGTTGTAACAAGCTTGTATGGCCTTATAACATACTCCTCCATGAGTCTTGCCATAGGTTTCATAGGTATGGACAGGAAAGGAACCCCTAGATGTCTGTTGATAGGATCTAGGTGGCCTCTGCCCTGAGAATCTTCCCCTACCAGATCCTCTGTTACTCGGTCCCCCAAAGCTCTTCCTCTTACCTGGATTGCTACTTGAACTCTGACCTGTAGGCTTACTACTCTTCTCTTTTTTAGTGGTTACCTTCTCAGATGCCCTTTTCAGTTATATCCTTTCCAATCAAGGGCCTGAGATATCAACTCTGAGAAGTTCCCATGTCTAAAACCTACCACCTGTAGTCGTATGCTAGGCCTTAACTCGGCCTCAAACCGTTTGCATTTGTCCTTGCTGGTAGTGAGTAGGCTTCTAGCATAGTGGTTGAGGCAAGAAAGTCCCTCTCATACTTGGCCACTGTCTTATTACCCTGCTTCAGGCTCAGAAACTCTTGTAGCTTCATCCACATAGGTATTAGGAACATACTTCTGTCTAAACTCCCTTAGAAAATCATCCCATGTCAACACTGGAGGCTCAGCCAAACTGTGGGGAATGGTCTTCCACCACTCATATGCATCTCCATACAGTAGAGAAACTGAGTATTCGAACTTTAAATCATCGGTGCAGTACAGTTTCTTGAATACCCTCTTCATTCATTCTAACCATTGCTCAGCTTCTAATAGGTCTACTGTACCCTTAGACTCTGTTGCCCCATACTTCATCAGCTTGTCATATTGTCTGGCTAGGAGTGTTGGTTACACTAGAGGTGCTTGTACTGGAGCTTGGACTGGTACATTGCCAGCCATTTGTTGAAATATGGCAGCCATCTGCTGAGTGAACTGAGCAGGAAACTGCATGGGCGGGATGGGTGTAGCTGGGGTCTCCCCCTGTACCTCAGCTGCTACTGAGTGCTCTACAGTGTGATCCCCCTCTTCCATACTGAATCACAAAGAATTCTACTCCTTGGGCAACCAACACAAGGAGATTTCCCTCCATTAGTCCATATTTATGATGTAATGCACTATATGTATCAATTAATGAGAATTGAGCAGTTGTACTTATCAAAAATTTTCAAATATGCAATTTCAAAACTTGTATGAAAACCAAAGCTTTGATACCACTAAAACACTAAAACATGTCACACCTTATCCCTTGTAAGGCATGACATGTTCCTGTAGAATACCTAATGAATTACCAAGCTACCCCTTCCGATAACCCATTAAATATGCTACAAGGGATTTCAAACACAACATAGCTTTTTATCTCATCAATTCTTTTTTGGAAAACTGCATGGGAATAGTTAAAATTCAATTACATATCAAGTAGACATTCATTAGAGGAAATAAACTTATTATTACAAAAGATACATTTTGTATAAGTCTCAAACTAAAATACAAATAGTTACAAACTAAAAATGTGATAGCAATGTGATGCTTTTAAATAAAAATTGCTCAATGTCCATACATATAGGTACAAAATACATCAAAAGGAAATTACAGGGGTATACCTACGATATATACCCACAGTCAAAACAAAAATGCTGCTCTAAGTCTCTCACTCGGCAGCCTTCTCCTTTCCCTTACCTGCGACAGCATAAATAAGCTATCGCTGAGTATATCACTCAGTGGTGCACAACTAATAACTTTAAAACTTAAGGTAAAACATAACTTATTAAAATACAAGAAATCATATATTTGCATAATCATGATAGCATCACAAAACTTTCTGAGTCCATAAGAATCATTTATTGAAATCACATTTCGAATGAGAAATCATACTTTACAAATCAATATTCATAAAGCATAAGTGTTGCTAACATCAACACACAGTTTAGACCATAACACAAAATTTCGCGATCAATGCCGTGTTGTACACCATGACAAAGCAATCTCAACTTCATTAATCTTTATTAATGAGGGAAAGGCTAGCTAGCTAATGAGTACTCATCTTGTCTCACCCCACTAACCATTGTTAATGGGGACATAATCATAATCAAATATCAAACCCCAAGTAGTTGTTACTAGTGGGGAGATCCAAAAGGGACTGTCATGCTAACTGTGATTTCAAAACAATTTTCATAAGTTTCCCATTCAATAATCACATTTGCAAACTAATAAACACATTTAATTTATCATAAAATCCATATAGAGGTGGCAACACCCGAATTTCTCAAATGCAAGAGAAAAACTATATTTCATTCAAAGTAAACTCATTCAAATAAACTCATTCCAAATAATTTATAAGTTTAAAAACAAAGAAAAAGGTTAGTTGTGCACAAACCTTCAATGAACTCCTTTATCTTTACTTACTTCTCCTTATCTGTCCCAACCTCCTTTTCAACTAAAAATATACAAGTAAAATGTCTCAATATTCATCTTAACTATTGCCAAAAACTCATTTTATAAATGTCTAATACCTCCCTAAGTTAGATTGGCAAATTTCAAAGAGTTTGGAACTTTGGATAACTTAGTGTCCAAATTTTTGAACCAAATTTTTACCTAGTTCCAATCATAATTTAGTGAGTTGTTCTTCATGAAATTTGTCCCTCCAGCTCTCATCTTTATTTCCCTTTCTGAATCACCTCAACTGGAGTTTTGTAGCCCAAGTTATAGTCAAATAAATTTTACTGTTGACGTGGACAAATTCTAGCAGATTTGGTGACTTATCTTTGCCCAGCAATTTGATTGAGTTAAGTCTATAATTTGACTTTAAATTCCTCATATGAAATGTTCTACTATATTTTAGGTTTCTATCAGTTCAAGAGTCACCTAATTTGGAGTTTTTTAGAGAGAGTTATGACAATATAAAGTTTACTATTTACGTGATTCAAATTCTGCAGGTTCAGGTTCTGGCAGATTCATCAACTCAATTTTGTCCAGCCATTTGGTTGGGTTAAGTTCATAATTTGGCCTTAAGTTCTTCATATGAAATATTCTACTATATTTTAGGTTTCCATCAGTTTAAGAATCAACTAAATTGGAATTTTCTACAGAGATTTATGACTATGCAAAATTTACTATTCATATGGTCAATTTGCAGATTTTCAAATTTTGGCAGATTTTGTAACTCAAATTTGCTTAGTAATTTGATTGGGTTAAGTTCATAATTTGGCGTTAAGTTCTTCATATGAAATGTTCTATTATGTTTTAAGTTTCCATCGGTTCAAGAATCGCCTAAATTAGAATTTTCTAGAGAAAGTTATGATAGTTTAAATTTTACTATTCACATAGGCTAATTGTACAGATTTCAGGTCCAGATTCTGACTTCTAGTTTCAAGGTTCATTTACGGTAGTTTATGGTCATTTGTAGGTAGGGTACCTTCATGAAAATTCTAGCCCTATGTCTTAAGTTTCCTTTCCAATTGGTTTCACACCAATTGGAGTTGTGTAGCTCAACTCAAGAGCTGCCAAACACACTGGACTTAGTGTGCACAAATTCTACCCGAAGGTTCAATTGTTGATTCCTTTAATTACTCTCACTAACCAATATCAATTCATATTTAATTATCTCAAATGACTATAATTTAACACTAATACATTCATGGTACTTCTTAGCACAAAAACCCCAAAATTTCCCCAAACTCCCTAAATTCCCAACTTCATAATTCATGCCATTCCATTAATTCCTTCCACCAATTAACATCAAACCATATTCAATTCATGCTAAGTAGTTATAATTTAACATTACACAGATCAATTTCACTCTCTAGCACCAAAGCCTTAATTTCCCCATGAACCCTAATCTTTCATAATTCAATTTATGCAAATCTCATGCAATCTCATTACCCCAATCATGCATACTACAACTAAGCTTGATTTCATCATCAATTACATTAAAATACATCAAATCCTAATTTTCCCCAAATTGGCCAAGACCTTAGTTTATGTTCCATGCATGATTCCTTTCAATTTCTCATGAAATTTCATCATAAGTTAACTTAATTCAAAGCTAGTATAACTAATTAAGCATTAAAAAAAACTTACCTCTTGATGATTTTTCCCAATTTCCAATTTCTCTCAAATTCTTGTTCTTGTTTCAATCTCTCAATCAAGGTTTAATTTTTTGTTTACTACATGTTAAATGGGAAAACTCATGAAAGAAAAATAAGTAATTGAGTTTGGAGAATGGGTGTCAATGGAGGAAGAAGGAAGAAGAAGAAAGGAAGAAAAAGAGAGGAAGAGGGGAGGTGGGACGGCACTTGACTGGGGAAGGAAGTGGGTTTATTTCTTTTTATACTTATCCCCAAATTTTCATTTTATTTAATTCATTTAATGAGTTGTCCAAAGCCCATTGGTCTTTTAAATTTTAATTAAGTCAAAAATGGAATTTAAATTCTAGGTTTTCATTTCTTTTATTTTTCTTTTCACTTTATATTTATTTTTCCTCATAATTTCTTCATAATTCGATACATTACTTTTCATTTAATTTAATTGGCATTTTAGTCAAAATCAATTCTTGAGGTGAATTGACCAAAATGCCCCTCATCGGGTCATAGTCCCTCTTTTTTAATATACCCGGTGAGCCCTTATATTTTTGGGTCACTTGAATTTTTATTGTGTAGATCTCAATAAATTTTCATTTTATTTTTGGTCCTTAATGTGTCTTTGAATAGTACAAGTCACAAACCAAAAATGGTACTATTCAGAGCTCAGAGGTTTGAAGTGTTGCATATGTTATGTGATGAGTGTTATGTGTATGTTAGGTTTTATGTTATGCTTGATTGTATGCTATGTGTTCAAATGAATGCACATAAACTTTTTATGTGCTTAACGTTTCTTGTTTGCTTTCAAAAGTTAGAGGTTTAAGATGGTCTACTAGGTTGACCGGTGCTCCATCCAAAAATGAGGGTATTGGAGTACTACCCGCCAACCCTATTGTCAGGGAGAGAGCAAGTAAAGCTAGAAGGTGTGAATCTTTAAGAGGTCCTAGAAGGTCTTTTGATGTTAGTAGGGAGACTACATAGGCACCCAGAATGTCTATAGATGCACGAAGGAGTTCTCATGGCTTCTCCCAACAGATGAGAATCCTGAGGGGAAGGATGGGAGAAGACATTTTTGAAGAAGGAAGAGATGAGTTAGAGTTTGTATCTCCTCCAAATCCAAAACTAGAGTATGGGTTTGGGTATCAATATCCTTAACAGGGAAGTTTTTGAAACCCTGGGTTTATGGGCTATTCCTAATATCCTCTTTTTATGCCCTACCTACCTTACTTCCCATCATACAACCCATATCCCATGTACCCTCCACAACAGTGACCCCAAAGTTCTTCAACCACCATGGGAACTCAAAATCCTATGGAAGGAGTTACAAGAGAGCAAGTACCATCGCCACTTCTTGCAGCTCCTATAGTTCCTACATAAGAGATCGGGACAAGTAGTCAAGGTAAAACAAAGATGACAGACTACTTAAAGCCGGATGCTCCTAAGTACAAGGAAGGAGATAATCCTTTTAACTACGTTAAAGCATTCAAAATGATGGCCAATGAATTAAATGCCAATGATAGCAGGGCCATTTAGATGATCGACTTTACCTTAAAATGTAAAAGAAAAGGATTAGTATAAGTCCTATATTATTTACAAGGTCGACAGTATGACTTGGTTTCAGTTTGTGATAGAGTTTACTGATTGAGCTTTTCTAGAAAGCTCTAAGGAACTAAAAGTGGTGGAGTTGAGCAGTTGGGACAGATTGCTAATATGAGTGTTGATGAGTACACAAACAAGTTTATTGATCTTTTACAGTAGGTAGAGCAGTAGTATGATACAGATAAGAAGAAAGTGAAGAGGTACACTCAGAGGTTGCACTCCAAATATTCCTCATTGATTTTGGCTGCAGAAACCCATAGTTTCCATTCCATAGTAGATGGTGCAAGAAAGATGGAAGCTAGGGCTATTATTGAAGGGAGTCTGAAGCTAAAAGTATAAAACCTGAGCAATCTGCAATTCCTAAAGCTACAGATGTAGGGAGGTTTAGTCACTTAACCAAGACTATTTCCTCATTTGAAACTAAGAAAGATAAAGGAAGGAAGCTTGACAAGAAGTAAAAGAAGAATAAGTTATAGAATAGAATCAAGTTATGCCTCAGGATGGGAGGCAGATCTAGTTTGGGTTTCGATACTTCTGGTTCTGTAAGATGTGGGAAGCCTCATCGAGGAGTTTATAGGTTAGGAGCCTCCCAATGCTATAGGTGTGGTCAAGAGAGGCATATGTTTATGGAGTGTCCTAACATAGAAAGGGTAGCTTTACAGCAGTAGATCGGGTTAGGCAATGTGGTTCAACCAATAGTGATTGTGAAGCCCCAATTCTTGACTGGAGGGGACCACCAAAGGCCTCTGCCCTTCCATCCCTTCGATCAATAGAGAGGGAGGGCAGAGCTTTTGGTTTTTTCATGTTGTCAAAGAGTTGAAAAATAAAAATAGATGGCGAGTACCTAATCGAATTGATCGGGTCATGTAGGAACAAGGTTCAAGTCTACCGGTCTGTTAGGATGCCTCAGCTACATACATCACTGCACTTCCACTTGAAGATAGACTTTTTTGGGTTCCTCATTAGGAAAGGGACAAGGTAAAGAATGAGATTATTCTTCCTCTACAGTAGGCTCACAAGGGAGGGGTTCAACAGCACTGGCATAGATCTTTGTCATGATGCAATAGGAAGCCAATACGTCCAACACAGTGGTGTCAGGTAACCTTTACATTGGAAGTTTTAATGTATATGTTTTGATTGATCCTAGTGCATCCCATTCTTTGTTAAACTTGAAGTAGTTCTAAGATTGGGGTTTGAGTCTGCAATGTCTATTGCTTATTGTGGGCCCAAGTGTGATCCTTCAATGATGGAGATGATTTGTTATGCCTATACAATAATGGTGGAGGATAAATGCTTTCCAATTGACCTGGTGATTCTAGAATCGATAGATTTTGATGTCATTCTAGGGATGGATTGGCTTTCAGCCAATCATGCCACCTTAAACTATAGAAACAAGGTAGTCAGGTTCAGGGAATAGGATGGGTCAGACATAGTTTTTTCAGGGAGATCAAACATCATCAGTGAAGGTGGTGATCTCTGCCATGCAAGCTAGGAAGATGCTCCAAAAAGGATATAGAGTGTAGAGAATAGAAGTGGACCGAGATTAATTTCTGTGGTAAGAGAGTTTCTAGACGTGTTTCCAAAGGAACTACCTAGGTTGCCACCTAAGAGGGAGATAGATTTTGATGTTGATCTAGTGCCTGGTACTAGACCCATATCTATTCCTCATTATAAGATGGCTCCTGCAGAGTTGAAAGAGTTAAAAGAATAGGTGCAAAAGTAAAGGATTCATCCAACCAAGTACCTCTATTTGGGGTGTTTCAGTATTATTTGTAAAGAAGAATGATGGATCATTGAGGCTGTGCATTGACTATAGGTAGTTAAATAAGGTCACCACAAAGAATAAGTACCCTCTGCCCTATATTGATGACTTGTTTGATTAGTTAGTCGAAGCTAGTTATTTTTCAATGATAGATTTGAGGTCCAGATATCACCAGTTGCATATTAATGAGACATATATTTCGAAGACTGCTTTTCAAACTAGATACAGGTATTATGAATTTCTTGTGATTTCATATGGGTTAACTAATGCCCCAGCTACATTCATGGATCTCATGAATAAGGTATTTAGGCCTTAACTTTGTGATTGTCTTTATTGATGACATACTAATGTATTTCAAAAGTCCAAAAGACCATGCATAACATCTAAGAATAGTTCTTCAGACATTGAGGAAGCATTAATTATATGCCAAATTCTCTAAGTGTGAGTTTTGGCTAAAGAGTATATCCTTATTGGGACATGTAGTGTCAGAGAATGAAATAAAAATGGATCCTAAGAAAGTAGTAGTAATGGAAGATTAGCCAAGGCCAACCATAGTGATAGAGATCAAGAGTTTCCTAGGTTTAGATAGCTATTATAGGAGATTTATACCTAATTTCTCTAAGATAATTACTCTAATGAATAGGTTAACTCAGAAGAATGAGAAGTTTGAATGGAGTGATGAATGTGTGGAGAGCTTTCAAAAGCTTAAGGAGTGTTTGATTTTAACATGAGTACTAGCTTTGCCTACAGGTAATGAAGATTTCATGGTTTACTACGATGCCTCTAAAGCGGGATTGGAATGTCTTCTTTTACAGAAGGGAAGAGTAATAGCTTATGCTGTAAGAAAATTAAAGAAGCATGAAGCTAATTATCTCACTCATGACTTAGAAATAGTGGCCATAGTTTTTGCCCTAAAGATGTGAATACATTATCACTATGGAGAAAAATGTGAGATCTTCATAGACCATAAGAGTTTCTAGTACATTTTCAAGTAGAAAGAGCTGAATCTCAGATAAAGGAGATGGGTAGAACTGCTCAGTGATTATGACTGTATAATCCAGTACCAAATGAGAAAGGCAAATGTCATTATAGTGCCCTCAGCCAGAAATCATTTGGCAGTTTAGCTCATATATCCATAGAAAGATGGCCCATTTTGAAGGAGTTGCACTAGCTGATTGGAGAAGGGTTATAACTGGAGTTTTCAGCTAAGGGTACCTGGATAGCTCAAATGAAGGTGACACCAGTGTACCTAAGGCAAATAACAGAGAAACAACATGAAGAACTTGAGTTGGTAAAAATAGTAGAAGCAGTACAAAAAGGTGAGATCAATGAGTCCCGTTTCGATGGAAAAGGAGTGTTAAGATATAGCAACATGTTGTGTGTACCAAATGACATCTAACTTAAGGGAGACATAATGAGGGAAACTAGGAATACTAAGTATAGTATGCACCCTGGAGCCACCAAAATGTATCAAGACTTAAAGAAGGTGCATTAGTGTCCTTCCATAAAGAAAGAGATTACACAGTTTATGACTGCTTGTGAGGTCTGTCAGAGAGTGAAGCTAGAGCATCAAAAGCTAGCAGGAATGCTCAACCCACTACCCATTCCATAATGGAAATAGGAAAATGGAAATGGGAAAATATGGCCATGGACTTTATTATGTGGTTACCGGTAGCCTCCAACAGACATGACTCGATATGGGTTATAGTGGATAGGTTGACTAAGACTACTCTCTTCATTCCTGTTAAAGCTAACTATTCTATGGATAAGATGGCTCAGGTCCACATGGCAGAGATAATAAGGTTTCATGGAGCTCCAGTGACAATGGTATTCGACAGAGGACCGCAGTTCACATTAAGGTTTTGGTGCTGTCTTCAAAATGAGTTAAGCACCAGGTTAGACTTTAGCACAGCTTTTCATCCTCAGATAGATGGACAGTAAGAAAGGACCATATAGACTTTGGAGGACATGCTGAGAATGTGTGTACTTAACTTTTGAGGATCATGGAAAAAGTACCTTCATCTAGTTAAGTTTGCATACAATAATAGCTATCACTCTAGTATCAAAATGGCACTGTATGAAGCTCTATATGGGAGAAAATGTAAGTCTCCTGTGTGTTGGGAAGAAGTAGGTGAAAGATCCTTAGCGGGAATTGTGACACCCTCACCTTAGGCAGTTTTGAACATTTTATTGTTTTGGTGACTGATGTCTATCTGGATGAATGGAATGGCTGGAATTGCCATTAATCTAAAGTGTGGAGTCATAATTTAAATTATATAAAGGTTAATTAAGTTAAAAGTAATCAAAAGAAATGGATTAGAAATCAGTTAAACATGTTCGAGTTATAGCGATGGGTGACTAGCTTGGGAAGTAATTTAAATCGGTATTTCAGGTATGTATTCTACTCCAATCAGTATGGGACCTTGTGAGACATTTAATCAAGACTTAAATAAGATATAATAGAGAATTAATAAGTTAAAGAAATAAAAAAGAAAAACTTAAGTTGCATTAGAATATGAAAAGGGACATAAATAGCATTTTTAAGGAAGGCTAAGGGTATAATTAGAATAAAAAATTGGAATGTGACTTACACATGCTATTTTAGCCACAAATACTTAAAAAATTCATAATAAAAGGAAGAAAAACAAAAAAGAAAAGAGAGGAGAGGGAGAGTGCCAAATTGAAAGGGAGGAAGGGGAGGAAGATCCAAGCTTTCTTAATTTGATTTTTCACTCTTAAATCAACGTAAACTGATTTCTAATCACTTCTATATAATTGATTTCTACTTTTTATTTCTTAATTTCATAAATTAGAAGAAAGATAATCTAGGGTTTATGTTGGCTTGAATTTGAATTTGATGGGAAATGGAGAATTGATGAATTTAATTTGGTTTAACTAGTCTTTCTAACATGTTTTCATCATTCTTAACGTAGTGTTCTATAGAGGTGCATTCGGCCAAGATGAGAAATTGGGGGAAATTATTTTTTTAATTCAAATTAACAAGTTAAACAAGCTAATTAGGTGTCCTAAGCATAAAATATAGCATTAGAACACTTGATTTTATATTGAACTGAATTCTCCATTAACTAAAGTGTATAAAAAAGTGTTAGAAATGAAGAAATGCTCTATTTGGGATAGCCACTTTGATGAATTAATTTGGTATTGAATTGATGTGGGTTGGTTGGTTTTAAATTGTAGGATTAAAATGCATTTGACTGAAAGTACAAAGGTATTTTCCAAGGGTTCGAGAAACAAAGAAAACTAGTTCATTTTAGCATGTGAATTTTTCACACCATATGTTTGATAAAATGTCTAAATGAACTTAAAATAATGTAGAGAAAATGATTAAGTGGCTAGAGATTTAGCTATGGTTAATCGGGTAGGCGATTTTTAAGAAAACGGCGAAACTAGCTGGCGAAAGTGTTTATTTGCTAATGCAGACTAAATAAAAAAATAGTTCAGAAATCTATTATAAAATATCTGTATTTCTCTAAATGACAACAGTTCATAAGGTGAAAAGTGACAGTGCTTGCATAGGGGTTAAATCAACTTAATTTGGAGGAAAAGAGGTCTATGCATAACTAGTATTAAACTATTATATGGTTATATATATATAATATAAAAAAAATTTGGTTTTACCACTACATATTTTATATTCTCCAGGGTATATTTTTATTACTATAGCTAATCGAGTTACATTATTGTTATGATGAATTTTTATTTAAAAGTATGATTCATATTGTGCTTTTGTGAATTGGATATATAAGTATATATGATACTATGATTTGCAGGAAATGGACCCATATTATGATTTTCATACTCTTATATAAAAGAAAGAATTTATGATATTGTATTCATATCTCATAGCTAGTGCTTAACATTGGTGTTCGGGTGGATATTGATAGGGATTGTGTTATAACATCCTCACTTGATGAGGTTAAGATGGATCGATTGATCATATTGATATTGATATGGTTATGGATATGAATATGATATGGATAGTATGCACACATTGATATGATATAGACTCCCTCATGTATGAGGTAAGATGAGATTTGAAGATGGCACGTCGAATTAGTCTTGCATTAGGTTGGTGAGATTAACATTGGATTTAGGAATGTGCAAACATGTTTTAAAATGATACTTTGTTGAGTAAATGATTTGAATGAAACTGTTTTCTATATGCCATCTATATTTTTATGTGCATATGTAAGAGTAAATGAGTATTTATTTTCATGACATGTTATATAATGTTTTTACTTCATTTATCATTTATTATCTATTTTGCAGCACTGCGTACAATTGTACTCAGCATTACTTATTTTTATAACTAACGTAAATAAGGGAAAGGAGAAGGATTCAGGAGAATAAGAGCAGCACCCATTATAAAATAAATCAGGAGCCATACGATAGCTTAATGTATACGGTTTAGTTCCTTGATTTTATTCACAAATGATGTTAAATATATGCAACAAGATATTCTGTTTTACTATCTGAGTAGTATATTATAGAATTTTATTACCTATATATATATACTTTATGGCATGTTTTACATGCAACTTGAACAATGAAAACTAGTATGCAATTCTAATGCCAGTATGACTATTGGGTTATGGACTTGCCATGAGGCTACCAAAGATGTTGTTTTAAACTATTAATTTTCTGTTCGAAACTGTTGTAGTTGTAATTACAGTAATTGTGAAAATTTCAAGTTGTCTGTTTTCCTGAAGTAAACTTATATTATGAAACTACCAAATTTTCTAAGAAACGCGTGTCAAATTTTAAAACAAAATATAAGGTTGCGTATCATTTTGAATGTAGTTTAAAATGAGTGGCATCAATTTTCTGATTAGAAGCTATTATGATGGACTTTCTATAGTCTAAAGTTCAGTAGTAAAATGCTTTCTTACTATGTTATATATTAATAAAATGATTTTAAAATGGTTTTAAAATTGTACTCCATCCCTTGTAATGTGTTCATCGGGTTTTGATGAATTGGCCTCAACATCCATTGAACATGTTACGGGAGACATGTAATGTCTTAAAGAGGGATAAGGCATGATAAGAATGGAGTTAGTGGAAGTCATTAATCAAGCCATGCCCTTAATTAGGGCAAGGTTGAAAACAGCAGCTAGTAGATAGAAAAGTTACGCAGATCTCTGTATAAGAGAAGTGGTGTTTCAGGAAGGGGACATAGTGATTCTGAAGGTATCTCTAATGAAAGGTGTCATTCGGTTTGAAAAAAGAGGCAAACTAGCTCTAAGGTACATTGGACCATGTGAAGTGCTGCAAAAGGTTAGAAATGTATCTTATAAGTTAGCTTTGTCACTAGAAATAGAGAGAATCTATCTGGTGTTCCATGTTTCCATGTCCTAATAAATTGGCCTCAACATCTATTGAACATGTTACGGGAGACATGTTACGTCTTAGAGAGGGGCAAGGCATGACAAGAACAGAGTTAGTGGAAGTCACTAATCAAGCCATGCCTTTAATCAGGGCAAGGTTGAAAATAGCAGCCAGTAGATAGAAAAGTTACACAGATCTCTATAGAAGAGAAGTGGTGTTTCAGAAAGGGCACATAGTGATTCTGAAGGTATCTCTAATGAAAGGTGTTAGTAGTTTTCCCTAGAGCATATCATTTAGTATGTATCTTGTACATGTTTTATTAATAAAAAGGCAATTTCACTTTTCTATTTACATAGTATATTTATTTGTAATAGAAAAGGTCCATTGATATTTTGTTAGAAATTCTATACTTAAGTTGTTAAGAATATGAGTGACAGTATTTCTAGCACAAAATATCATAAATTGGTTCACATTCGAGGATACTTCACACAGAATGTGACTTATCCAGAAAGATTGTAATCATGTTTATTCCCAAGTAATTTATATGAGATGTAAATAAGATGGAATGGTGAGTCTCATGCTATATAACAAACATGATAGGCACTTATACATAATAAGTAGGCTGAACCAGTGACACTTATAACAAGCACTTGGAGTTTACTCTTGTCAAAGCATTGTCATAAATCATATCAGTGCATGTAATCTTTAGACCTGAGATAACATAGTTATCTTGTATATAGGTGGTTAGAGTTTGATATTGCTTTCATACTTGTACTGTGTATGGGTATATGGGCATGTGTTGGCTCCTACTAGTTATATATGGAGGTAGGTGCAGATCAAGATGGAATATGTTACCCTAAGTAAATAGGGATAAAATCCTATGTTCATTTAATTGTTCTTGATGTTTCAAGTTCCTGGCCAAGACAGACAGATTTAATCAGAAAAGAGTTTCTGATGAGAAAATCTTTTTAATCAAGAATTTGAATTAAAAGAGAACATAATATTTGTAGCAAATGGAGTTTGACATAAACCATGACTCCTGTAACATCCTCATTTTCGTAGTCCATACATTCTACTGTTCCGACGACTAATGTCTGCCTCAAAAAGTTGAAATGTTTGGAACTACACTTCGGTGATAATGAACAGATATATAATGATGAAATAAATAAGAAGAAAATGCAAGAAAAATCAAAGACAAATGAAAGAGAGAAAATGAAGCTAAGTTAAATGAGTCGACACTGCAGCGATGGGTGACCGCACTGGGAAGGCCGTTGCCGACCCCAGGATCGCGGGGAACCCTCAGAATTTAATTCTGGGACGTAAGTAAAGGTCTATTGAAATATAATTAACACTAGATTTATTAAAGAAAAATCAATAATTTAGTACAAAGAAAAACGAAAAATCGAGAAACAGACAAAAATCGGTGTTACCAAAAAATCGAGAATATAACCCGAAGTGGGGTATTTTGGTCATTTGACACCTAGAGTTGCCTTTTGACCTAAATGTCCATTAAAAATAAATGATATTGCACTTAGGAAATGTCTTGAAAAATTAAAATGGGATACAATGTGTAAATAGTGAAAGAATTGAGCTAAATGTGCAAATTAGGAAACTTTTAAATCATTAAACATTAATTTATTGGTTAGTGCTCCACTAACCTTAAATAAATGGGATATATCAAAGTGGAATTAGGCAGAAATCATGATCTTCAACCTTGGGAAATAACCAGCCGAAAGTACCCCATGGAAACTCCATGGCCGACCTCACTTCAACCACTATGCAACCATGTTAAAGCCCTCATTTCACCATAGTTTCTTCATCAAAGCTTGCACACACACCTTGGGCAGTATGTTGGAAGCAAAAAGAAGAGGATTTGATGAAGTTTTGGTGAAGCTCAAAAAAGGTTAGTGCTAGTTTTTCATCCCTTGCTTCATTAAAGTTTGTATTAAGGTTAAGATGAGTTGGATGGTGAAGAAATTTGAAGGATTCGATGAGTTATTGATATACTCAATTTTGGGCAGCCATGAAAGTTTATTGTAGTTGGGCTTTTCTTACCTCTAGTGGATGGAAATTAAGGTTGATTAACTTAAATGGAAGTGGTAGTAAGTTAATATCCAATGATGTGCATGTTAGTGCTTGAATTAAGGGTTTGAATATGGGTCTTGATGCTTTGGCAAAGTGCCATGTTTGGCAATCTATTAAATCATGAATTTGTGTGTGAATATGTAGTTTATTAATGAAATATGCTAGTATTAAATTGTGGACAGTATGTGTAAGTGACATTGAAGTATGATTATTTTGAAGTGTATGTGTAATATTGACATTGAGATATGTTGAATTTTGGTGGAAGTGAATGTTGAACTTAATGGTGAATTGTGTGCATGGAGCACTTGAATATTCTGACCAAAATTGTTGCTGGAATTGTGTACCATATATATATAGAAGTGTCATTGATTGAATATTGAAGTAATGAGGAGGAGAAGGAATATCAAATTGGAAGTGTATGTGTTTTGTGCAGGTTGTGTATTGATGATAGTACCTAAATTAGGTCATAAGTGCCAAACTATAAACCCAATTGGTATGAGGCCAATGGGAGGTGAAATTAGACACCAAATAGGCCAACTTTCATGTAGAAATGTTGCCAAAATTCTGCCTAGAAACTGACCTTAAAAATGACCAAATCCGGAATAGCAACCTTGCAACCCAGATTTTTGACCATATGAATAGTAGTCATTAGGATGACCATAACTCACTCAAAATAGGTCCAATTGACCTAAACTTTTTCCCATAAATAGTTTAGACATAGATCTACAATTCTTATGAATACACCAAAGCCCAGAAATGGCCAGAACCAAGCCAAATAGCTTGCACAAGTTCAGGTACCAAAACTGGCCGAACCAAAAGTGACCTAAAAATTACCTAAGCCTACTATTTTAGTGCATTCTATCCAGCATTGGTAAATTGACCATATCTTGGTCTACACAACTCAGAATGACCTGAAATTTTGCCCTGCGTGTAATAAGACATAGATCTATAAGTTTGTAGTTTGGACCGAAACCCAAAAACCGAGGGAACTAGGTCAAAATAGTATACCGAAATCTGGTAAATTGCAATAAAATGCAATACACTTGGAAATGAAATTGGTAACACATACCAACACTAAAGGGCTATAAAATGTGACATATTGGTAACATTAGAATTGACTCATGTAGAGTGGATCAAGGGTCAACATTATAGGTTGACTAATGAAATGAATTGAAGGAATAGTACCAAGAGAAATAGGACTTTAAGCTAGACAAATCTAGCACACAAAAATTGAGAAATTGACCAAATTTTGCACCAAAGGTGCAATCTGTCCAGCTTTAGTAAATTGACCATATCTTGGTCTATACAACTCATAATGACCTGAAATTTTGACCCGAGTGCAATAAGACATAGAGCTACAATTTTGCTTCTTTGAACAGAAGCTAAAACCCAAGGAAAATAGGCTTTAAGCTAGACCAATCTAGCACACTAAAACTAAAAATTTGGTAATTACATAAAATGATGCTTGAAGTGATTTGGCAATGAATGCCAACTTGTGGAAAGGGTAAATTATATTATATTGACAGCATATTGAATTGTAAATTGTGAAATGTTGATGCTAGAATCAACCTATCCATGATGCATAAAAAGGTCAATAATTTTATTGACTAGTGAAAGGCATGTAGATGTATAAACCCTATGAATAAAGAATTAAATATGTAACCTTGTAATATGCAATAATTTGCCTAGTTAACTAGTTTGGATAGGTTGGCATGCCAATAGGATTCTGACAGCTGTTCTGTAAATGACTTTACGTCATACTGTGTTTTATGGCTTATTATGCCATACTATGATTTTAATAGCCTATGGTATAAAGATTGTGTTATTATACTCGGCTTAATGCCTGATTGATTATATGGCTTTTTCGCCACAATCGCTTGCAATAATCGAGATACTTTGTGATCGATGGTGTGACGGCCCGAGGTACTAGGTACCCAGTGCTAGTATATCCATTTATCCAGTCTGGTCAGTGTATAGGCTACATGGGCAGTCAATTAAAACATTATTCAATTCAGGCAGTTAAGTTAAGTATATGAAAATTTCAGTACAATTAAATTAAGCATTGAATGAAATGAGTAAAAGAGATTAGCAATAGAAACATAACAAAGATATAATTTGCAGAACCTTAGAGACTTAAAATACAATACAGTTAGAATAATTGATTCCTGGATATCCAAATTATGAGTTATTTCTTTCTTTATTTGTATATATTATTTCTTGTTATACTATTGCACCACTAAGCAGAAATGCTTAGCGTGATGGAATTGCTTCCTCGCGCAGGTACTGAAGGTAAAACCAGTAGACTGTCGACTGAGATTTTTGGAGTCCAGATCTGCAGAAGTGTCAGAAGAGTTCAAGATTGTCACCTCCTCAGCAATGCATGTAGATGGGGCTCATAATTATACATGTTATGTATTTTGTTCATTCTAAGTATATTGTAATTTCATTTGTATATCTTGTACTTGACAAATTTATGTACTTAATTGGAAAATTATATAAGTTAATGAAATGTAAGAATTTTGATGTCTGAATTGATTGTTTAATCATAATGATTCTGAATGAGATTAAGTTTAAGAAATTTTGAGAAATTAAGGAGATATTATTGAGATAAATTGAGCTATGAATTTGAATATGTTGTGAATTGTCTTTGGCAGGTTCAGAAGAACTATTATTCCAAATTACAGCCGACACTTTGTCGGATTATCATTAAAATTTTTGAAATTTCCAAATTAGTTAGATTTTGATAAAAGTAAAAATAGCCTAAACTTTAAATAAAATTTTTGAATAAATAAATCAAGAACTGTAATGAAATCAGATAAGATCAGTTGCTCCGGCACTCCGTGTAACACACTTTGCTTGGCTACACTATAGATGAGTGAAGGGTGTTACAACTCCAGCTCTAATTGAGATTTTGTAACAAAGAGATTCTAGTGCATGGTAACATATGATTATAGGTTCATTTAAGGTATTCCTTATTATTGATTGGGTGGCCATGGCATGCTATGCTAGGTGTTAACCATGGTCTATGAGGTGCCTAAAATAATTTAGAGAAATCATTTATGATAAGAAAAGGTTTTGATGATATTCAGAGTTGATATCATATCTCATTGCCAATTAGTGATGAGCCTAGTGAGTCATACACATACACAAGTAATCACCAAGTTAAATGTGATTTAATTAATTAGTTAAAGAGTTTAATTGATTAATTAAATAGATTTGGTTTGCAATTAGATTGCAAATCCCTAGCATGACTTAAAACCAAATCTAGATTATTGGATGTATAGAATAAGTTAAATTTATATTTAAAGTGTTTAAATATGAATTTAATTATGAGAAATTAATTAATAGAGATTAATTAATTAATTTATATCAAATATAAATTGATTAGAAGAGGAGAAATAATTATTTTGGGTTGAGAACTCAAAATTACAACACAAGGGTAATTTCGTCATTTCACAGGGTGACATGTGGCACCATGAGATAGTGACACATGGCACCATATAAGCTTGCCATTTGTCTTTCAATCATGTAAGATGATCAAAGTCAAGATTAAATCTAGCTTTGACACTTGGCTTAATGTGATTAGGTCAATTAAAATTCTGAGCCAATCGGAAGATGACATGTGGTAAGGGTTTTAAGTGATGACCTAATAATATAATGTGATGTTATGAAAGAATAACATAACAATCTGATTATTCTCTCAAGGTGCCGCCACCTAAAGAGGCTCTCCTCTCTCTTCTTCTTCTTCTTCTTCTTTCATCAATTCAAAGAGAATTTCCCATATTCTCTTAAAATAAAATTGTTAGAAATCGTTTCTAGTATTCTGTATACATCTACAACCTCTCTAAAGGCAAATCCCTATTTTTTAATTGGTTGGCAAGGCTTTAGAAGCTGTTCAAGGGGCTGCCATTGGTGATCTTAATGTGGACAAACTAGAGGGACAACATTTGGGGTCCTAAGTGCTTCCCAAAGGTACCAAACACATCTAGGGTGTATCAAAAGGTTAGTGCACATGTTCTTGAATTAATCTAGGGTTCTAATGAATTAATTTATTAATTATAAAATCTTAAATGGAAAATGTAGATCCAAATATATATTAAAAGTATTTTAAAATGCAATTAAACATTGAAATCAATAGGTAAAAATTGAATCTTGCATGATGCATGAGACCCTAGAAGAAAATTTTTGAATTCAATGTTCTAATCTAATAATTTTCATGCTTCCGCTCCTTCAATTGGTATCAGAGCCACTATATTTGCCATTTACATTGTTTAATATCTGATTTAATTGTGTGATTTGATCAAAAGTTATTGATTCATTGCTGGTTGCAAAGAATAGGTGGCGGTATGATGATGAGCACCATTGGTGCGCATGGTTTGGTTCATTCAACCATGCGCATTGATTTTGGGCTTGAATGTGGGCTTGTTTTCAAGGCCTATAATTAGGCCCATGACCAATTAAAGTGTTTAACTTGGAGTTTTAATCACACAATTAAATTTTGATTAAAATCTAAATTTTTAAATTTGTTTGAATGTGATTCAAATCTGAATTTTTAAATTTGTTTGAATGAGATTCAAATCTGAATTTTTAAGTTGAACATGAGATATTCAATTTAATTTTAGTGTATATGTTTTATTTAATTGTTAAATGGTGATATGCATTATGGATGATCATGGACAATAAAAGACCAATGTGATTGGATTTATTTCTTTTATGTTTCTTTGGGTTGTAAATTAATTAATTTAATTTTAGTGGCATGTATTATAAAGGTTGTAATATTTTTTGGATGTAATTTCATTTATTTGGTTCTTGTAAATTCACCTTGGTATGCTAAGGATTACCATGTAATTGGATTGCAAGAAGATCAAGGAATCCAAAGAGCATTGGTGGGACCAGTGGGAGGAATTCAAGATCAAGTGTTAATTATGTACTCCTTTAGTAACTCTCGTAATATGAATGAATGAAATGCACCTAGGAATGCCCTGATTCAATTCTTGGTGGCTCATAATTGAATCCCTTAGAAAGTCCATGATCATACCATACTTATATTGTTTATCCATGTATGCATGAGATGTATAGGAATGTATGCAAGTATATGATATATGCATGCTAATTAGATAATGTGCAAAGTGAGACCATAACAGTAATTAAGCCGACCACAAAATCTTCCAAACAAATGATTAAGTTGGAAATAGTATAATTAAAGTAATTATATCATGGGCCCTCCATTGAGGCAATTATTTTAAGAAATTTTAAATACTTATATATGATGCAATTAATTTAAGAGATTTTCTTAAGAATAATTGTTAAGTATGAGATGTTGTAAATATGTAAATAGTTTGGTGGCCAATAATGGATGTGCCTGAGGACATTAAAATTATTTGCATGTTTACTGGCTCAATGGGATCAACTTAACTAATGCTAGATAAGTCAATAATGGATGTGCCTGGGATTTTGAGCATTAGGGGCTAGATAAAGGATTGAACCTCACATGAGATGTGATGGGCAAGGAGTTGCTCACTTACAGTTTATTGTAATTTCAATAATGGATGTGCCTGAGGATGATCAATAAGACTATAAGAATTCAATCACCCACTAGAAATGCATCCAACTTGGATTTCCGTTTCCTACTTTGGGAGTGTAGGATTCGCTAAGTTAGTAGGAGGATCAATTTGATTAAAAGACCATAATCATTTTGGTTAAATACATGATATATTTACTAATTAATCTAGTTATTTTCTGTAGTTAATTTTCTGATAATAATGAGCACACCACAACCACCACCATCCAATATCCTTGCGAGCATACTTGATCACAATAGGTTGACAAGACCTAATCTTTTTTATTGGCTAAGAAATTTGAAACTTGTCCTTAACCTTGAACATATAGGATATGTTCTAGACTCACAGGTTCCTAATCCCTTACCTCCAGAGGCCACTCAAGAGGAACATGAAACTTTGGACAAGTGGAAAGAGCATGATATGAGAGCCAAGTGTTACTTGCTTGCTTCTATGAGTAATGAGTTACAGAAGCAACATGAGAACATGCAATATGCACGTGAGATCTTCCTTCACCTACAAGAATTGTATGGTGAGCATAGTAGGAATGCCAGGTATGAGATATCTAGGCAGCTATTTTGCATGAGGATGTCTGAGGGACAAAATGTTGGGGATCATATCCACAAGATGATTCAGCTTATTGAACAGCTAGAACATCTTAACTTTAACATAGATTTCCAACTGCAGATGGATTTGATCCTTCAGTCCCTTCCTGATTTTTTTGGGAATTTTGTGACAAATTTCCATATGACTAAGCAGGAATACACCTTGGCTGGTCTACTTAGCATGCTAGTTATTACCCAAAAGAATATGCCAGGCAATAAAGGAAAAGAGATAGCTTTGATTGTATCTTCTTCTGCTAGAAAGTCTAACAAGAAGAAGGGCAATAAGAAAAAGAAACCTCAAATTCCTGGTCCTTCCAAAAAGATATCTAAACAGAAAGGGAAGACCAAAGCTGATGGAGGCAAAGAAAAGTGTTTCCAGTGCCAGAAAGATAGGCATTGGAAAAGGAACTGCCCAGAGTATCTTGCTTATCTGAAGAACAAGAAGGATACATCTTCAAAAGGTATGTTTATATCTTATTATTTAGATGTTGATGATGTTCATAGTTCATCTACAGCTTGGGTTTTAGATACTGGTGCCAGCTCTCACATTTCTTATGATATGCAGGAACTAGCAAACAGTAGCAGCTTGCGTTCTCAAGATGTTAGACTCCGGATTGGTGATGGCTCAACTATTGAAGCTTTAGCCATAGGATTTAAATCTTTTTACATGTTTGGACATATTTTGTGTTTTAATAATATCTTATATGTACCTGATGCTTTTAAGAACATCATTTCTATATCTAGTTTGACTAGAAATGGCTATGAATTTCAGTTCACAGATGATGTTTGCAATATTTATTTTGGAAATAAATATATTGGCTCGGGTTATATGCATGATGATCTTTATTATTTGGATAATAATGTAAAACACAAAATGAATGCAAGTGATCTAAAAGAATGCAATGCCATGATAAAAATCAACTCAAGTTCAAAATATTTTTGGCACTTAAGGTTAGGTCATGTTGCAGAAGATAGGATTGCAAAACTAGAGAAAATGGGGATTCTATCCTCATTGGGTTCTGAACCAACTCCAACTTGTGAATCATGCCTTCAAGGCAAAATGACTAGATCACCCTTTGTAGGACAAGGACTAAGAGCTGAAAATATTTTGGAGCTAAGACATAGCGATGTTTGTGGTCCATTTA